>NC_132908.1:28327772-28643359 GCF_047675955.1 Chlorocebus sabaeus
CCTTCAACTAAGAAATGGATAAACCAACTGTGGCACACCTATACAATGGGAATACTAATCAGCAATAAAAGAGAGCAAATTACTAATACATGCGACAACACAGATGAATCTTAAATGCATTATTGTAGGTGAAAGAAGCCAAATTAAAAAGGCCACATACAATATAATTCTATTTATATGACATTCCAGAAAAGCCAATAAGGGCAGAAAACAGTTGAGTGGTTGCCAGATATTGGTAGTTGGAGGGGAGAGATCGACTATGATGGGGCAGAAGGGAATATTTTGGGGATGAAGAAGCTATTTTCTGTTTTTACTGTGGTGTTGGTTATATGACTTTATTGTTTTTGAGACAGAGTCTTGCTCTGTCGCCCAGGCTGGAGTGCAACCTTCACTTCCTGGGTTCAAGCAATTCTCCTGCCTCAGCCTCCCAAGTAGCTGGATTACAGTCACCATGCCCAGCTAATTTTTGTATTTTTAGTAGAGATGGGGTTTCACCATGATTTCCAGGCTGGTCTCAAACTCCTGACCTCAGGTGATCCACCTGCTGGCCTCTCAAAGTGCTGGGAGGCATCCGGCCAGTTATATGACTTTGTATGTTTGCCAAAACTCATAAAACTATGTACTAAAAGCTGAATTTTATTGTATGTAAACTCTTCCCCAATAAATCTGACCTAAAAAACAATAAAAATTCTGTTGACTTTAGGATAAAGCTTAAATGCCTGTATTGAATTATCAATGAATCATCCCTCAATGGTGTATGAGGCAGAAATCACTTTGCAGAGCCGTGGCATGATGTCCCCTGCACATTCCCTTCCTAGAACTTGTCCCAGTTTGAAATTGCTGTACACATCTCCCTGTTAATCCATCGATTACTCTCCTCCCCTCCACCTGGCTGCACTGAGCTCAGGCCCTGGAAGGCGCTGTTTCTCTATTATCCAGCTGTGTGCTTAGCAATAAGAAACACGTTTGTTGAATGAATGAATGAATGAATGAATGAATGGGTGATTAAATAGGTGAATTTTATGGATGAATTCTACATATTGACCTTGAAGATATCCGAAACATCTTTTTACTTGTAGGTAAACAGCATTTCTTAATATCACAACAAATATTCCTGGGTAGCAATAGTTATTTTTAATCTAAGCCAGTTATTAGCCTTATTAGAGTGCCAACTTTGACTTTTTACCCCCTAAAGATTCCTAATATATTGAAAGGGTGGTACTCTGTCTGCTCTTCTAGAATTTTCTATCTGTATTTTCCAACCCAAATCCTTCTTTGCTGCCTTAATAATCTCCCAGGAATACCATCTGGGGTAAATCCTCACGCACTGCTCATTGACTCTACTATAGGCTTCTTTATTCTTTATCTTTTAAATTATTAAAAACATATGTATATATATGTTTTTATCTTTTAAATTATTCTTTATCTTTTAAATTATTAAAAACATATATATATGTGTGTATACATATATATATACACACACACACACTTAGAGATTGGGGTCTTGCTCTGTTGCCCAGGCTGGAGTGCAATGGTGACAAAGCTCACTACAGCCTTAAACTCCTTGGCTCAAGGGATCCTCCCACTTCAGCCTCCCGAGTAGCTGGGATTACAGGCAGAAACCACTCTGCCAGGCTTATTATATAGGTTCCTTTAGCTGGTAGCACATTCAAATGATAATTTATCATGAACCGTATAGAAGATCACATCTTCTCCAGAGGGATTCTCCAGCAGACATAACTTTTCTTCACAGAGAGAAAACCCCCACATCTGCTTTAGGTGGGAAGAGGTGTGTGATTATGGCCCTGTCTCTTTCAGATCGGTGCCTACTTCGGGGCCTCCCTCTGCTCCGTGGATGTGGACAGCAACGGCAGCACTGACCTTGTCCTCATCGGGGCCCCCTATTACTATGAGCAGACCCGAGGGGGCCAGGTGTCTGTGTGCCCCTTGCCCAGGGCGGTGAGTGGCGATGGGACCTGGGCTGGGTGGGGCCCGGTGTGGGTGGCGGGGTCGTCTGGGTTTGGGCCTGATACTGTTTGTGTTTAGCAGAGGGGTCGGTGGCAGTGTGATGCTGTTCTCTACGGGGAGCAGGGCCAACCCTGGGGCCGCTTTGGGGCAGCCCTAACAGTGCTGGGGGATGTGAATGGAGACAAGCTGACGGATGTGGCCATTGGGGCCCCAGGAGAGGAGGACAACCAGGGTGCTGTTTACCTGTTTCATGGAACCTCAGGATTTGGCATCAGCCCCTCCCATAGCCAGGTGAGACCCGATCACTGTCCTTGTCATGACAGTAGCCTCTTTGTTGATCTTTCTCCTTCTAATTCAGTGTGCCCACAGCTGCTAGATAAGTTCTCACAGTACTCCTTTCAGAACCTTCAAAAATAATAACATGTGACTGGGCCCGGTGGCTCATGCCTGTAATCCCAGCACTTTGGAAGGCTGAGTTGGGAGGATTGTTTAAGCCCAGGAGTTCAAGACCAGTCAGGGCAATATAGTGAGAACCCATCTCTCCAAAAAAAAAGAAAAAAAATTAGCCAGGTGTGGTAGCACACACCCATGGTCCCAGCTACTCTGGAGGCTGAGGCCGGAGGATTGCTTAAGCCTGGGAGGTTGAGGCTGCAGTGAGTCCTGGTCACACCACTGTACTCCAGCAGCCGGAGTGACAGAGTCAGACTTGCACGTGCATGCACACACACACACACACACACACTTCACAAAAATCTCAAAGACTCTTAGTTCCAGATTGATTATTTCTACATCAATAGGAGGTGCATGATAGCCTCATCACTCCCACTTTGTAGATGAGCAGAGCAAGGCCCAGCGATGGCACATGGCAAGCTAGCAGTATTGGGATGCAGGCATTCCTTTCTTCTGAATCTTGGTCCTGGTAAGGTGACCAAGAGCTCTAGTTTGCCTAGCTCTGTCCCAGATTTAGCACTGAAATCCCACATCCTGGGAAACCTATGAGGTTGGCCACCTTACAGTATTGCACACTTCACAGATGTGGAGTTGTGCAGTCACACGTGCCGCTATTTCAGAAGGGCCCTGTGCTTGGCTTCATGCTCTGCTATTGCCATCTTCAATTCTTAATAATTTTTCAACAAGGGGGGTCCTACATTTTTTTGCACTGAGTCTTGCAAAGCATGGAGCCCATTCTGACGACTTGTCACCCTATATTCTGGCCCTGACAACTGTTTTCCTCTGTAAGTTGGCTTTCTGTCTCCTGCCAGGTGGAGCTCACTGTCTAGAGGGACCCTTACAGTCTGGTTCCATCTTCCCTGTGTCATCCTCTTTCCCACCACAGCCACCTGAGACCGTCTAGTCTTCTGGCCTCTGGTCTCTGGGTTTTTACCAGCCTCACATTTTTCTTTCTTTATGTTTAAAAATTTTTTTATTTAAAATCTTAACAGATTTTAAAATGCACAATGTAATACTGTCATCTATTGGTGCAATGGTGTACAGCAGATCTCTTGAACTTCATCTTGCATACTGAAAATGTATACCCATTGATTAGCAACTCCTCATTGTTCTCCAGCCCCTGGCAGCCACCATTATATTCTTTGCTTCAATGAGTTTGGTTATTTTATTTTTTTATTTTTTGAGACGAAGTTTCACTGTGTCGCCCAGGTTGGAGTGCAGTGGCACCATCTCGGCTCATTGCAACCTCTACCTGCTGGGTTCAAGCGATTCTTGCCTCAGTCTCCCGAGTAGCTGGGATTATAAGCATACACCACCATGCCTGGCTAGTTTTTGTATATTTTGTAGAGACTGGGTTTTGCCATGTTGTCCAGGCTGGTCTTGAGCTCCTGGACTCAAGTGATCCACCTGCCTTGGCCTCCCAAAGTGTTGGGATTACAGGCGTGAACCACTGCACCTGGCCAGTTTGGCTATTTTAGATAACTCATATAAGTGAAACCATGCCATATTTATCCTTCTGTGACTGGCTTATTTCACTTAGAATAATGTCCTCCAGGTTCATCCATGTTGTCACAAATGAAAGAATATCTTTCTTCTTTTTCTTCTCCTCCTCCTTCTTTTTTTTTTTTTTTTTTTTTTTGAGACAAAGTCTTGTTCTGTCATGCAGGTTGGAGTGCAGCAGTGCAAACACGGCTCCCTGAAGCCTCAACCTCCTGGGCTCAAGCGACCCTCCCACCTCAGTCTCCTGAGTAGCTGGGACTGTGGGCCCATGCCACTCTGCCTGTCTAATTTATTTTTATTTTTTGTAGAGATGGGGTCTTCCTATGTTGCCCAGGCTGATGTCTTTCTCTTTTAACGCTGAATAGTATCCTACTGTATGTATATACCACATTAAAAAAATCCATCATTTCCTGGTAGAGAGGGGAGGAAAAAAATCCCTCATCTGTTGATAGTCATTTAGGTTGTTTTCACATCCTGGCTATTGTGAACAGTGCTGCAATGAACATGGGCATGTTCATATCTCTTTGAGATCATAATCCCAATTCCTTTGGATAAATAACCAGAAGGAAGATTGTTAAACCACATGGTAGTTCTATTTCTAATTTTTTGAGGAACTTACATACTGTTTTCCCTAGGGGTTGCACCATTTTGCATTCTCACCAACAGTGTGCAAAGGTTCCGATTTTTCCATGTATTTACTAACACTTGTCTTTTGCTTTTTTGACACTAGCTAGGCTAGCAGGTGTGCAAGTGATATTTCATTGTGGCTTTGATTTGCATTTACCTGATAATTAGTGATGTTGAGCATCTTTTCACGTATCTATTGGGCATTTTTGTGTCTGAAAAAAATGTCTCTTCAAGCCCTTAAGCCTATTTTTAAATCAAGCTATTAAGGCCAGGTGCGGTGGCTTATGCCTGTAATCCCAGCACTTTGGGAAGCTGAGGCGGGCGGATCACCTGAGGTCAGGAGTTTGAGACCAGCCTGGCCAACATGGTGAAACCTCATCTCCACTAAAAATACAAAAATTAGCCAGGCTGTGGTGGTGTGTGCCTGTAATCCCAGCTACTCGGAAGGCTGAGGCAGGAGAATCACTTGAACCCGGGAGGCAGAGGTTGCAGTGAGCCAAGATTGTGCCACTGCACTCCAGCCTGGGAGACAGAGGGAGATCCTGTCTCAAAAATAAAAAGTTATTAGAGATATATATATATATATTTTTTTTTCGAGACGGAGTCTGGCTCTGTCATCCAGGCTGGAGTGCAGTGGCCGGATCTCAGCTCACTGCAAGCTGCGCCTCCCGGGTTTACTCCATTCTCCTGCCTCAGCCTCCTGAGTAGCTGGGACTACAGGCGCCCGCCACCTCGCCCGGCTAGTTTTTTGTATTTTTTAGTAGAGACGGGGTTTCACCATGTTAGCCAGGATGGTCTCGATCTCCTGACCTCATGATTCGCCCGTCTCGGCCTCCCAAAGTGCTGGGATTACAGGCTTGAGCCACCGTGCCCGGCCTAGATATTTTGCTATTGAGTTGTATGAGTTCACTATATATTTTGGAGATTAACCCCTTATCAGATACATAGTTTGCAAATACTCTCTCCCATTCTGTAGGTTATATTTTACTTTGCTTATTGTTGCCTTTGCTCTGTAGAAGTCTCACTTGGTTTGATGCAGTCAGATTTGGTTATTTTTGTTGCCTGTACTTTTGGTATCATAGCCATAAACTCATTGCTCAAACCACCATCTTTACAGCTTCTCCTCTGAGTTTTATTCTAGATGTTTTACATTTTCACTGAAGTCTTTAATTCGTTTTTAATTGATTTTTGTGTATGATATAAGAGTCAAGTTGCATTATCTTGCATTTGTATATCCAGTTTCCCAGTACCATTTGTCTAAGAGAGTATCTTTTACCCATTGTATATTCTTGGTATTATTTTGGAGAATCAGTTGGACCCATATGGATGGGTTTATTTCTGGGTTCTCTACTCTGTTCCATTGGTCTATATGTCTATCTTTATGCTAGTACCATACTATTTTAAGTACTATAACTTTGTCATTTATATATAAAAAATCCTGCATTTTATTAGAGTCAAATAACATTAAATGAAAGACACTTACATTAGTTTTAGAAAATCCATTGATGTTGCCCAATTTGGCACATACTTGTAAAAGCAAGGTTTATTAACTCATATATTTGGAACTAAAAAGTATTTGAAGTTGATCACAGCATAATGAATCCTCAATTTCCAGAGTACTAGAGATGATTATATACAAAAATCCAGTAAAACTTATTTTACTAATTTACCAGTTCTATATCACTCCTAAATATCCCTAAAAATATGGTTTTATAAAAAGTAGTGTTCTATAATTCACAACTATGAAGAGCTTTATTATAATCCGAGTATGAACTGTGTATCACCCACATCATGGCTTCAGAAAACTATTGCTTTTCTTACTAACTTATTTAAGGTTTCAGTACATGAGTCAGTATGCAGAACTCACTATGTCGTGACTGTGATCTGTAATGATAAAAATATAGAACCTCTTTGACTTTAATCTAAAAAAGTCACCTTATCATAAAACAGTGTTAACATAATCAAGAATTAACCCTGACAAATAAACAAACCACTTCTTATGGCTTTTAAAAATAGCTCATGCTCATGGTTCTTTCAAAGTGATGTTGTAGCTACTGTCTTTTCTAACAAAGGAATATTTTCATCATAGCAACTATTTCTGAGCCAAAAATAAACCACACTAAAAACAGAAGAAAATTCTCAGTGTAGAAAGGAAAATGCTCATCTGTTGTGCAATAGCAGGCATTGGGCTCTGTGAGCACTTTTCAGACATCCTCAATCAACCCAACTAGAGGCGCTATTGAGTTTACCCAGTAAGTGCACCGTGCAATCTAGAGCTGTGAGGGCATTACTTAATTGGCCAAAGGAAAAACAATCTTTTCTTTTCTTTCTTTTCTCCTTTCATTTCTTCTTTTCTTTCTTTCTTAAAGAACAATCTTTTCTTTCTTTCTCTCTTTCTCTCTTTCTTTCTTAAGGAAGAACAATCTTTCTTTTTCTCTTTCTCTCTCTTTCTTAGGAAGAACAATCCTTCCTTTTTTCCTTTCTCTCTCTCTCTCTCTCTCTCTCTCTGTCTCTGTCTCTGTCGCTTTCTTTTTATTTTTTTGGGACAGGGTCTCCCTCTGTTGCCCAGGCTGGAGTGCAGTGATGAGATCACAGCTCACTGCAGCCTTGACACCAGGGCTCAAGCAATTCTCCCTTCTCAGCCACCCAAGTAGTTGAGAATATAGGTGTGCACCCCCACGCTTGGCTAATTTTTCAATTTTTTGTAGAGATGAAGTCTCACTATGTTGGCCAGCCTGGTCTTCTGGTCTTAAGCCATCCTCCTGCCTCGGCCTCTCAGAGTGTTAGGATTATAGATGTGAGCCACTGCGCCCAGCCAGAGCAATCTTCAAGTTATATACCAGTAATCTATATAGCTTTTCTAAAATTTAAGCAAGTACTGAATGGACTATAGTTATTATCTAAAATTTAAGCAAGTACTATACTGAACTATAGTTATTATATGATTTTAAAAAAATCAGTAGCTTTTTGGAGTACAAGTGTTTTTTGGTTACATGGATGAATTCTATAGTGGTGAATTCTGAGATTTTAGTGCACCTGCCATCAAAGCAGTGTACATTGTACCAAATATATAGTCTTTTGTCTCTTACCTCCTCCCAGACTCCCCTTCTCCAAGTCCTCAAAGTCCGTTGTATCACTCTTGTCTTTGCATCCTTATAGCTTAGCTCCCATTTTTAAATGAAAACATATATTTAGTTTTCCATTCCTGAGTTACTTCAATAATGGCCTCCAGTTCCATCCAAGTTGCTGCAAAATACATTATTTCGTTCCTTTTTATGGCTGAGTAGTACTCCATGGTGTGTGTGTGTGTGTGTGTGTGTATATGTATATATATAAAAAATGTTTTCTTTATCCACTCATTGGTCGATGGGTACCACAGGTTGGTTGGTACCATATCTTTGCAGTTGTGAATTGTGCTGCTATAAACATGCATGTTCATGTATCTTTTTCATATAATGACTTCTTTTCCTTTGGGTAGATACCCAGTAGTGGGATTACTGAATCAAATGGTAGATCTACTATTAGTTCTTTAAGGAATCTCCTTACTGTTTTCCATAGAGGTTGTGCTAATTTACATTCCCACTGGCAGTGTAAAAGTGTCCCCTTTTCACCACATCCATGCCAGATCTACTGTTTTATGACTTTTTAGTTGTGGCCATTCTTGCAGGAGTAAGGTGGTAATTCATTGTAGTTTTAATTTGCATTTCCCTGATGATTAGTGATGTTGAGCATTGTTTTCATATGTTTGTTGGCCATTTGTATATCTTCTTTTGAGAATTGTCTATTCATATCCTTTGCCCACTTTTTGATGAGATTATTTGTTTTTCCTTGCTGATTTGTTTGAGCTTCTTATAGATTCTGGATAGTAGTCCTTTATCAGATGCATAGTTGGCAAATATTTTCTTGTATTCTGTGAGTTGTCTGTTTACTCTGATGATTATTTCTTTGCTGTGCAGAAGCTTTTCAGTTTAATTAGGTCCCATTTATTTATTTTTGGTTTTGTTGCATTTGCTTTTGGGGTCTTAGTCATGAATTATTTGCCTAAACCAATGTTCAGAAGAGTTTTTCCAATGTTATCTTCTAGAATTGTTATGGTTTCAAGTCTTAGATTTCAGTCTTTGATCCATCTTGAGTTGATTTTTGTATAAGTTGAGAGAAGGGGATCCAGTTTCATTCTTCTACATGTGATTTGCCTTTTTTCCCAGCAACATTTACTGAATAGGGTGTCCTTTTCCCAATTTGTTTTCGTATGCTTTGTAAAAGATCAGTTGGCTGAAAGTATTTGGCTTTATTTCTGGGTTCTTTATTTTGTTCCATGGGTCTAAGTGCCTAGTTTTATACCAGTACTATGCTGTTTTGGTAACTATAACCTTGTAGTATAATTTGAAGTCTGGTACTGTGATGCCTCCAGATTTGTTCTTTTTGCTTCATATTGCTTTAGCTATTTGGGTTCTTTTTTTGTTCCATATGAGTTTTAGGATTGTTTTATTCTAGTTATGTGAAAAATGATGTTGGTATTTTGATGGGAATTGCATTGAATCTGTAGATTGGGCAGTATGGTCATTTTCATAATATTGATTCTTCCTATCCATGAGCATGTGTCCATTTGTTTGTGTCATCTATAATTTATTTCAGCTGTGTTTTGTAGTTTTCCTTGTATGGAGCTTCATCTTCTTGGTTAACTATATTCCTAGGTATTTTATTTTATTTTTGTAGCTGTTATAAAAGAGATTGAGTTCTTGATTTGATTCTCAGCTTTGTTGTTGTTGGTGTACAACAGTGCTACTGATTTGCATACATTGATTTTGTAACCTGAGACTACTGAAATTGTTTATCAGATCTAGGAATCTTTTGGATGAGCCTTTAGGATTTTCTAGGTAAATGATCATATAATTGACAAACAGCTCTAGTTTGACTTCCTCTTTTCCAGTTTGGACCCCTTTGTTTCTTTCTCTTGCCTGATTGGTTTGGCTGGGACTTTCAGTACTGTGTCGAATAGAAGTGCTGAAAGTGGGCATCCTTGTCTTGTTCCAGTTCTTAGGGGGAATGCTTTCAACTTTTCCCCCTTCAATCTGAAATTGGCTGTGGGTTTGTCAGATATGGCTTTTATTATTTTGGGATAAGTCCCCTCTATGTCTAATTTACTGAAAGTTTTATTTTTATCATAAAGGGATTTTATCAAATGCTTGTTCTGCATTTATTGAGATGATCACATAGTTTTTGTCTTTAATTCTGTTTATGTGATATGTCACATTTATTGACTTGCATATGTTAAACCATTCCTGCGTCCTTGGGATGAAACCGACTTGATCGTGATGGATTATCTTTTTGATGTACTGTTGGATTTGGTTAGCTAGTATTTTGTTGAGGATTTTTGCTTCTATGTTCATCAGGGATATTGTTCTGTAGTTTTCTTTTTTCTGTTATGTCCTTTTCTGTTTTTGGTATTAGTGTGACACCGGCTTTATAGAATGATTTAGGGAAGATTCCCTCTTTCTCCGTCTTTTGGAATAGCATCAATAGCATTGGTACCAATTCTTTGAATGTCTGTTAAAATGCAGCTGTGAAACCTTCTGGTCCTGGGCTCTTTCTGATTCAATCTCTCTGCTTGTTATTGGTCTGTTCATGGTATCTATTTCTTGCTATAGCTATTATATGACTAATCCAAGGTACCAAAAAGCATTTTTGCATGATTTAGTAGGCCATCCTTTTTCCTTGTGTCCTAATGAGGAAGTTTTTTGACCCTTCATAATTATCTTAACTAACAAGGATTTTTAGCTCCTCCTCCATCATTTTGTAAAATAATGATGATAATTTAAAACTTCCATCAACATATTAAATTTTCAAAATGAACCAACTAAAAACTACAAAAATCTCAAAGTTTGAGTTTTAAACTGAATATTTGAAGCTAATGTAGAAATTTTTGATAAGAATATTAGTGCGGACATATAAAACTCAAACCTTCACAGCTAATAGTGATGTCTATCAGCATTTTTAAGAGTGCTAATGCAAGGTAAGCTCTCTCTTTTTTTTTTTTGAGATGGAGAATTTTGACCTGTTGCCCACACTGGAATACAGTAGCATGGTCTTGGCTTACTGCAACCTCTGCCCCCTGGGCAAGAGATTCTTTTGCCTCAACCTCCTGAGTAGCTGGCATTACAGGCATGTGCCACCATGCCCAGCTAATTTTTGTATTTTTAGTACAGATGGGGTTTCACCATATTGGCCAGTCTCGTCTTGAACTACTGACTTTGTGATCTGCCTGTCTCAGCTTCCCAAAGTGCTGGGATTACAGGTGTGAGCCACCATGCCTGGCTGCAAGGTACTCTTAATGGCTTTTAAATCATGTTTAACAGAGAGTTCACACAAGTTAGTCCAATGTAGTTAGTATTAGTGTCCAATAATATATGAACATACTTCAAGACAATTGCTGCTACATTTTCAATATAATTATTAATTGTGGTCTGAAAAACACACATAAATGCAAGTGAGACTAAAAGTTGTGTCACAAAAAGAAAAAAAAAAGAAAAGAAATCCAACGGATCAATTAATGCTGTCAACAGAACAGGCAAGAATGTAACATTACATGTAATTTTTGTTTTCAAAAAAGACACTAAAATGCCACTAGATTAAAATGTATTTATTATTATTATTATTTTTGAGACAGGGTCTTGGTCTGTCACGCAGGCTGGAGTGAAGTGGTGCAATCATGGCTCACTGCAGCCTTGACCTCCCAGGCTCATGTGATCCTCCTGCCTCAGCCTCCTGCCTCAGCCTCCTGACTGTGACTGCAGGTGTATGCCGCCATGCCTGGCTAATTTTTAAATTTCTTTTGCAGTGACAGGGTCTCTCTATGTTTCCCAGGCTGGTCTCCAATTCCTGGGCTCAAGTGATCTTCCCACCTTGGGCTCCCAAAGTGCTGGGATTCCAGGTGTGAGCCACTGCACTCCTCCAGACTATAATTTATTCAGAACATCTTTAGTGTTCATTTGCAGAGATCTTGATCTGCTCAGTAATGCCTTCACAAGATCGATTATAGCCATCTTTTGCAGTGAGTGGGTAGGCTGGTCCTCCTGTGGTAGTAGGGGGCAGTCTTTTTTTTTTTTTTTTTAAATCTTCATGTTTTATTTATTTATTATTTGTTTTTTAAATTGTACATTGGATCAGGTGCAGTGGCTCATGCCTGTAATCCCAGCACTTTGGGAGGCCGAGGCAGTCGGATCACGAGGTCAAGAGTTCAAGACCAGCCTGGCCAACATGGTGAAACCCCATCTCTACTAAAAATACAAAAATTAGCTGGGCTTGGTGGCACGTGCCTGTAATACCAGCTACTTGGGAGGCTGAGGCAGGGGAATCGCTTGAACCCAGGAGGCGGAGGTTGCCATTAGCCAAGACCGTGCCACTGCACTCCAGCCTGGCAACAGAGTGAGACTCCGTCTCAAAAAAAAAAAAAAAAAAATTAAATTATACATTAAGCTCTGTGATACATCTGCAGAACGTGCAGGTTTGCTACCTAGGTATACAAGTGCCATGGTGGTTTGCTGCACCCATCAACCCGTCATCTAGGTTTTAAGCCTCACATGCTTTAGGTATTTGTCCTAATGCTCTCCCTCCCCCTTGATCCCCACCCCACAACAGGCTCCAGTGATGTTCCCCTCCCTGTGTCCATGTGTTCTCATTGTTCAGCTCCCACTTATGAGTAAAAGCATGTGGTGTTTGGTTTTCTGTTCCTGTGTTAGTTTGCTGAGAATGATGGTTTCCAGTTTCATCTATGTCCCTGCAAAGGACATGAACTCATTCTCTTTTATGACTGCATAGCATTCCATGGTGTATATGTGCCACATTTTCTTTATACAGTCTATCATTGATGGGCATTTGGGTTGGTTCCAAGTCTTTGCTATTGTAAATAGTGCTTCAATAAACATACGTGTGCATGTGTCTTTATAGCAGAATGATTTATAATCCTTTGGGTATATACTCAGTAATGGGATTGATGGGTCAAATGGTATTTCTGGTTCTAGATCCTTGAGGAATCACCACACTGTCTTCCATTATGGTTGAACTGATTTACACTTCCACTGACAGTGTAAAAGCGTTCCTATTTCTCCACATCCTCTCCAGCATTTGTTGTTTTCTGACTTTTTAATGATCACCATTCTAACTGGAGTGAGATGGTATCTCATTGTGGTTTTGATTTGCATTTCTCTAATGGCCAGTGATGATGAGCTTTTTTTTTTTTATATGTTTGTTGGCTGCATAAATGTCTTCTTTTGAGAAGTGTCTGTTCATATCCTTTGCCCACTTTTTGATGGGGTTGCTTGTTTTTTTCTTGTAAATTTAAGTTCCTTGTAGATTCTGGATATTGGACCTTTGTCAGATGGATAGGTTGCAAAAATTTTCTCTCATTCTGTAGGTTGCCTGTTCACTCTGATGATAGTTTCTTTTGCTGTGCAGAAGCTCTTTAGTTTAATTAGATCCCATTTATCAATTTTGGCTTTTGCTGCCTTTGCTTTTGGTGTTTTAGACATGAAGTCCTTGCCCATGTCTATGCCCTGAATGGTATTGCCTAGGTTTTCTTCTAGGGTTTTTATGGTTTTAAGTTTTACATTTAAGTCTTTAATCCATCTTGAGTAAGTTTTTGTATAAGGTGTAAGGAAGGGACCCAGTTTCAGCTTTCTGCATATGGCTAGCCAGTTTTCCCAGCACCATTTATAAAATAGGGAATCCTTTCCCCATTGCTTGTTTTTGTCAGGTTTGTTGAAGATCAGATGGTTGTAGATGTGTGGTGTTATTTCTGAGGCCTCTGTTCTGTTCCATTGGTCTATATATCTGTTTTGGTATCAGCACCATGCTGTTTTGGTTACTGTAGCCTTGTAGTATAGTTTGAAGTCAGATAGTGTGATGCCTTCAGCTTTGTTCTTTTGCTTAGGATTGTCTTGGCTATATGGGCTCTTTTTTGGTTGCATATGAAATTTATAGTAGTTTTCACAAGATCAATTACAGCCGACTTTGCAGCAAATGGTTAGGCTGGTCCTCCTGTGGTAGTACGGGGCAGTTTTTTTTTCTTTTATTTTGAAACAGTCTCACTCTGTCACCCAGGCTGGAGTGCAGTGGCATGAACTTGGCTCACAGCAACCTCTGCCTCCGGGTTCAGGTGATTCTCCTGCCTCAGCCTCCTGAGTAGCCAGGATTATAGGTGCCCACCACCACACCCAGCTAATTTTTGTATTTTAGTAGCGATGGCATTTCACGATATTGGCCAGGCTGGTCTCAAACTCCTGACCTCAAGTGATTCACCTGCTTCAGCCTCCCAAAGTCCTGGGATTAGAGGCGTGAGTCACCGAACCTGATCCTCTTTGCCCATTTTTAAATTGGGTTATTTGTTATCTTGCTATTGAGTTGTTTATATGTTATGGATATTAACCATTTATCAGTTATATGGTTTGCAAATATTTTCTTCCAGTCTGTAGGTTGTCTCTTCACTCTGCTAATTATTCCTTTATTGTGCAGAAGCTTTTTAGTTTGATGCAATTCCACTTGTCTGTTTTTGTTTTTGTTGCTTGTGCTTTCAGGATCATATAAAAAAATAATTGCCCAGACCAATATCACAAAGCTTTCCCTCTATGTTTCCTTCTAATAGTTTATAGTGTTGGATCTTACATTTAAGCCTTTAACTCACTTTTCAATTTTTTTTTAATTTTTAAATTTTATTATATTTTAGACAGAGTCTAGCTCTGTTGCCCAGGCTGGAGTACAATGGTGCAATTTTGGCTTACTGCAACCTCTGCCTCCCGGGTTCAAGAGATTCTCCTGCCTCAGCTTCCTGAGTAGCTGGAATTACAGGCGTCCAGCCACCACGTCCAGCTAATTTGTTGTATTTTTAATAGAGACAGGGTTTCACCATGATGGTCAGGCTGGTCTCGAACTCCTGATCTAAGGTAATCCACCCACCTCAGTCTCCCAAAGTGCTGGGATTACAGGCGTGAGCCACTGCTCCCAGCCCAACGCTTTTGATTTTTGTATTTGGTTTGAGATAAAGGCTCAGTTTTATTCTTCTGCCTGTGGATATCCAGTGTTCTTAACACCATTTGTTAAAAAGACTGTCCTTTCCCCATTGTATGCTCTTGGCACCTTCGTTGAAAATTCATTGATTGTAAATGCATGGGGTCATTTCTGAGCTCTCTATACTATTCCGTTGGTCAATGTCTCAGTTTTTATGCCAGTGTCATGCTGTTTTGTTGACTATACCTTTGTAGTGTATTTTGATGTCAGGTAGTGTGATACCTCTACCTTTATTGTATATGCTCAAGATTGTCTTGGCTATTTGAGGTCTTTCGTGACTTCATAATTTTAGTATTGTTTTTCCTATTTCTGTAAGAAATGCCATTGGGATTTTGGTAGGAATTACATTGACTCTATAGATCACTTTGAGTAGTATGGACCTTTAAAAAATATTCTTTCAATCCATAATATGAGATATCTTTCCCTTGATTTTTATCTTTTCTTTCATCAATGTTTTATAGTTTTAGTGCGCATATTTTTCACCTTCTTGATTATATTAACTTGTAAGTATTTTATTTTTTGATGCCATTGTAAATGGGATTAATTTCTTTTTCAGATAGTTTGTCATTAGTGTATAGAAATACAACTAATTTTTATATCTTCATTTTGTATTCCATAACTTTACTAAATTTGTTTATTAAATTTGATAACTTTTTTTGTAGAGTATTTGTAACAAGTTTCTTATGTATAAGATCATGTCAATTGCAAACAGAGACAATTTTTTTCTTTATTTCTAACTTGGATGCGTTTCTTATCTTTTTCTTGCTCAATTGCTCTGACTTGGACTTTCAGTACTGTGTTGAATAGAAGTGGTGAGTGTGGGCATCCTTGCCTTGTTCCTAATTTTAGTGGTAAAATCAATTTTTCACCACTGGGTATGATGTTAACCAGACACTTTTTATTTATGTTCTTCATCATGTTGATGTAATTTCCCTGTATTTCTAGTTTGTTGAGGTTTTTTAATCATGAGTGGCTATTCCTGTGGCCTGAATGTATGTGTCTTGCTATTCATATGTTGAAGCCATAAGTTGAATTCATATGTTGAAGCCTAATTCCTTGTGTGATGGTATTTGTAGATGGGACCTTTGGAAGGTGTTTAGGTCATAAGAGTGTGGCCCTCATGAATAGGATTAGTGCCCTTAGACAAAGCAAAATGATGGTTGCCTATGAACCAGAAAATAGGCTCTCACCAGATACTGAATCTGCTTGCCCCTTGATTTTGGATGTTACAAGTCTTGAGAACTATGAGAAATAAATTTCTATTGCTTGTTACCCATCCAGTCTATGTTATTTGTTATACCAAATAAGCTAAGGCAGATGTTTAATTTTATTAAATGCTTTCTTTTTTTTATTGATATGATCATGTTATTTTTATTCCTTATTCTGTTAATGTGGTACATCACATTTATTGATTTGCATATGTTGAGCCATCCTTGTGTGCCAGGAATAAAGCCCACATGGTCATGGTGTATGATCCTTTTGTGCTACTGAATTCAGTTTGCTAGTATTTTATTTAGGATTTTGGATCTATGTTCAATAGGGAAATTGGCATGTAGTGATCTTTTCTCATGGTGTATTTGTTGGGATTTAGTGTCAGGATAGTGCTTGCCTCATACAATAAGTTTGGAAGTATTCCCTTCTCTTCAGTTTTTTGGATGAGTTTGATAAGAATTGATATTAATTCTTCTTTAAATGTTTGGTAGAATTTGCCTGAGAAGCCATCAGGTCCTGGGCTTTTCTTTGTTAGGAGGACTTTGATTACTGATTGAATCTCCTTACTCATTATAGATCTGTTTAAACTTTCTATTGCCTTATGATTCAGGCTTGGTAGGTTGTATATTTTTAGGAATTTATCCATTCCTTCAAGGTTATCGAGTTTGTGAACATATAATTTTTCAGAGTAGTCTCTTATGATCCTTTTTATTGCTATGGCATCAGTTGTATGTTCTTTCATTTATAATTTTACTTATCTTTTGTTTCTGTTGTTTCTCCCTTTTTCCTTGGTCTACCTAAAAGCTTGTCAATTCTTTTTTTTTTTTTTTCTGAGATGGAGTCTTGCTCTGTTGCCCAGACTGGAGTGCAGTGGCATGATCAGAGCTCATTTCATTCTCCACCTCGCAAATTCAAGTGATTCTCCTGCCTCAGGCTCCTGAGTAGCTGGCATTACAGGCATGTGCCACCACACTTGACTGATTTTCATATTTTTAGTAGAGACAGGGTTTCACCATGTTGGTCAGGCTCGTTTTGAACTCCTCACCTCAGGTGATCCACCTGCCTCGACATCCCAAAGTGCTGGGATTGCAGGCATGAGCCACCACGCCTGGTCAAAGCTTGTCAATTCTATCTTTTTGAAAAATCAACTTAATTTCATTGATTTTTTTTCCTATTCTCTATTTGATTTATTTTTCTGTGATCTTTATTATTTTCTTCCTTCTACTAACTTTAGGTTTAGTTTGTTCTTTTATTTCTCATTCCTCAAGGTGTAAAGTTAGGTTTTGTAATTGAAATCTTTCTTTTTATTTTAAAGTTAGGTGTTTATCACTCTGAACTTCCCTTTAGTACTGCTTTTGCTGCCTCCCAGTAAGTTTGGTATATTATGTTTTTGTTTTCATTTATCTCAATGGATAAAAAAATTATTTTCTAATTTCTCTTTTTATCCATTGGTTGTTCAAGGGTGTATTGCTTAATTTTTACATATGTATGTTTTTTCCAGTTTTTCTTCTGGTATTGAATTTTAGTTTTGTTCCATTGTGGTTGGAAAAGATTCTTGATATAATTTCAATCATTTTAAATTTGTTAGGACTTGTTTTGTGACCTAACATGTGGTCTGTCCTGGGGAATGGTCCATGTGTGCTTGAGAAGCATGTATATTCTGCAGTAGTTAGCTTGTGTATTTTGCATATGTCTGTCTGTTAAGGCCATTTGGTCCATAGTGTCATTCAAATGTACTATTTCTCTCTCTCTCTCTTTTTTTTTTTTTTTTTTTGCCTAGTTGTTCTACTTGTTATTGAAGGTAGGATTTTGAAGTTTCTTACTATTGAATTGCTGTTTATTTCTCCCTTCAGTTCTGTCATTATTTGCTTTATATATGTAGATGTCTGATGGGTGTGTATATAATTAATTGTTACAACTCCTGGTGAAATGGCCATTTCATCATTATATAATATCATAATTTGTTTCTTGACTTAAAGTCATTTTGTCTGATATTAGCATGTCATTCTGCTCTCTTTTGGTTGCCATTTTCATGGAATAGCATTTTCTGCTCCTTTACTTTTATCCTAAGTGTCAGTAAATACAAAGTGGGTATCTTGTAGACAGCATATAATTGGATTTTGTATTTTTATTAATTCTGCCACTCTGTTTTGAGAGTTTACTTCTGTTTACATTTAAAGTAATTATTGATAGAGAAGGATTTACTACTGCAATTTTATTAATTGTTTTCTGTTTGTCATGTAGGTCTTTTGTCCCTCTTTTCTTCCTTGCTGTCTTCCTTTGTGTTTTATTGTTGTTAATTTTTGTATTAATATGCTTTCATTCTGTTTTCTTTTTGTCTATATAACTTCTGAAGGTATTTTCTTTGTGTTTTCCACAAAACATCTTATAATTATCATGGTCTATTTTAAGCTGATAACAACTGAACTTAAATCACATACACCCTATACTTTTATTCCCCACGACATGTTTTATGTTATTGATTCACAATTTACAGTTATTTATATTGTGCATCCAGTAACATAATTTTAGCTATAGTTATTTTTAATATCTTTGTCTTATAACTTTTATACCATAATTAAAAGTGTCCAATTCACTGGCATTAAGGACATGACAAAATCACTTTTAAAATTTCTTTAAAATTTATTATTTGGCTGTCAGTTTTTCAGTATTACTCTTGCACATACTTTAAAGAGTCAAAATAGTTCCAAAAAGCTCACTGTTAAAAAAACAACAATTTCCACATACACTATGGTTTTGGCTTCATTTCCCCTGCTCTTGACAGAACCACTTTCAGCTCTTTCAATTCTCTATCTGTTCAAATTACATAATAATAATTTTGCTACTTTTTGATTTTTGTTTTAGCACTGACTTCCCACCATGGAAGGTGGAGATTGATCCCTTTTTCAGTTTTCATTTTGCCACATAGTAGCACTCTTTTACCCCCATTCACTCCTCATGTTTATGTGATCATTTTGGTTAGATCAACATTCAGTATTTGCATTATTCTGACTACATAAATGAAATTCAGCTGAGCTGAATAATATACTTTTACTTTTCCCTGTACCCAGGGAAATGCAGGTAATTAATAGAAACTTGGGGTTGGGTGTGGTGGCTCACACCTGTAATCATAGCACTTGAGAGGCTGATAGGGCAGAATTGCTTGAGCCCAGGAGTTCAAGACCAGCCTGGGCCACAAAGTGAGACCCCCATTTTTATTTTTAAAGTTTTTTTAAAAAAGAAATTATGGGTATCCTCTTGAGGTTGTGGTCTAAAGGTGAATAATTCCTTGATAAGGTCTAAGCTGCCCTAGTTCCTTGGTTAGTTGCAAGAGATGAGACTTGAGTAGAGCTTAGAGAACCTCTGTCTGGGTCATGCTGGATGACTGAGTTATATATCTCCTGTCTTTCCTATCCCCTCTCTCTCCACCTCTTTTTTACCCTCAGCGGATAGCAGGCTCCAAGCTCCCTCCCAGGCTCCAGTATTTTGGTCAGTCACTGAGTGGGGGGCAGGACCTCACAATGGATGGACTGGTGGACCTGACTGTAGGAGCCCAGGGGCACGTGCTGTTGTTCAGGTGAGAATGCCTTTTGGAGTCAACCAGACATTCTCCCTTGAAGGAATGTTTCTTGTTTGAAGGTCTCTGATGGTTTTCTGGTGTCCCTGCAGGTCCCAGCCAGTACTGAGAGTCGAGGCAACTATGGAGTTCAATCCCAGGGAAGTGGCAAGGAATGTATTTGAGTGTAATGATCAGACGGTGAAAGGCAAGGAAGCTGGGGAGGTCAGAGTCTGCCTCCATGTCCAGAAGAGCACACGGGATCGGCTAAGAGAAGGTGAGTCTCAAGAGGTTAAATGACCGAGGACATGAATGGGTGCTGCAACCCATTCTGCCCAGCCTTCTGGCTGTCCTGAACTGAGTTCTCGCAGGCTCTGACAACCTTCTCCAAGACTTACCTGAGTGAGCAGGCTATTGCCCTGCTGGGTGGGGAAGTCCAGTGGACCTCCCTAAAGAGGTGGGCATGTGGCACTTCCTTACTTCCTCAGTTCTCTGGAGGACTGAGGTCCCCATGCCTGTGAACAAACAATGTTTTTGTTTTTTAATAAATGGAGAGAAAACCTATTTGGGGAGATTGAATTGATGAAGTTAAACAGAAATTTACAAAGCACTCACATACACATTTTATCACCGGTGACTTCTTCCCTTGTTCCTATTCTCAAAGAGTAGAATTGTGTTTGAGATGGGAGAATAGTAATGACAGTACTAAGAATAACTGTCTCTAGTAGTGACAGTAGTAGGAATAACTGTCTCTAGTAATGACAGTACTAGAAAGAATTGTATCCTCTTTAAAGGTAAAATTATTAGCTGGGCATGATGGCAATTTCTTGTAGTCTCAGCTACTTGAGAGGCTGAGGTGGGAGGATCATTTGAGCCCAGGAGGTTGAGGCCAGCCTGGGCAACATAGCAAGACCCATCCCTAAACAATGATTACCTTTCTAGGAGCAGTTTTCCTGGGCTGAGGAGATAGCATTCCAGATATGAGGGCAGCCAGCATGGCTAGAAATTAAGAGCAAAATGTTAGAGAGTAGGGAATTAAAGAAGAGTTACCCCCAAACCTACATAGAAATCCCCCTCTACTCTTTGGCTGACTCCTAAGACATGAATGCCCAGGTCAGTACTCCAAGAAACCCAGTAGAAAACAGCAACTGAAAAGCCAAAGAGCTGATCAGAGAATTCGGCAACTCCCCAGTGCTGGGGAGACAGAGATTTGAGAGGCCTTGGTAAATGCCTTGGTCTTTCCATTGAGACAACTGACTAGCAACCAAGAGAAACAATATACAATAGAAACAGACCCACAGGTGATTTAGAAATTAGAATGATTGGATAGGAATTTTAAAAAGGTAACTATAATTAATATCTTCAAGAAAAAAGGGAAAGGATGAGAACTTCATCAAAAACCTGGAATTCATAAAATAGAGTCAAATGGAAACTCTAGAACCAAAAAACGCAATGACTGAAATGAAGAATTCAGTAAATAGATTTATAGCAGATTAGAAGCAGAACAGGGAATTAGTGAACTAGAAGACAAGTCATTTGAAAGTATCTGGATAAATATGCAGGTAAAAAGAATGAAAAATACAGAAAAACATCATAAGAGATGTGTGGGATATGGTGAAATATCTAACAAACATGTAATTGGAATTACAGAAAGTGGTGGTGGGGGAGGAGAGAGAGAAAGAGAGAGTGAGAGAAAGAAAATAGGAAAGATGGAATAGGAAAGACAGAATAGGAAAGATGGAATAGGATGGAATAGGAAAGATGTTAAAGAATTTCCGACTTCACTTGGGAGCCGCCCCAGGCCAGGGGGCAACACAGCGTCCCCTCCCTTAGCCTAGCCGCGACCCAGCTTTAGGGCCTAAGGGCAAATCAAGCCCCTGGTCCTCCCGGCGCCGCCGTGTGCGCGGCCCGCCCAGGCCCTTGGCCACCGTCGCCGCGGGGACAGGCCGCCAGCCACAGAGGCCTAGTGTGGCCCCGCCCCTGAGCCCGCAGTAGGAGCGGCCTCAGCCAGTGAGCCGGGAGTTGTCCCCTTAGTCATCCCTCGCACTCGGAGGGCCGCTGGGGCAGGGCAGGCAGGCCTTCGGGCCGAGCGGGACCCGGGCGGTCGAATCCCTCAACTCCCGCGGGTGGCCTGGCGAGGGAAGAAGCCGAGTTCGGTTTCCTCAAAATTATAAAAGCAGGAAAACTCAAGACAAAGAAATACAACAAGGCTAGTGATTTCAGCAATATGGAGAATTGGCCAACGCCAAGTGAATCAGCGAACACTGGATTTCAGAGTGTCCTCAGCCAAGGAAATAAAAAGCCACAAAATAGAAAAGAAAAAGAAGAGAAGTTTGAAAAGAGAAGTAACAATGAGAGCAAAGAAAATAGGGAAACAAAGTTAAATGGTCCTGGTGAAAATGTCAGTGAGGATGAGGCTCAGTCAAATAATCAACGAAAGAGAGCTAATAAGCGCAAGTGGGTACCACTCCACTTAGATGATGTAAGATCAGAGAGTCAAGAAAGACCTGGATCCCGGAACAGCTCAAGATGTCAACCTGAAGCAAATAAATCAACACATAACAATAGGAGAAATGATACACGAAATTGGAGGCGAGACAGAGAAAAAAAGAGATGATCAAGATGAAGTTTCCAGTGTGAGAAGTGAGGGTGGTAATATCCGAGGTTCCTTTAGAGGTCGAGGAAGAGGCGGAGGACGGGGAAGAGGACGAGGCAAAGGAAATCCTCGACTGAACTTTGACTATTCATATGGTTATCAAGAACATGGTGAAACGACTGATTGACCATTTCAAACAGGACTTAATACCAGCATGATGTATTACTATGATGATGGTACAGGTGTACAGGTGTATCCTGTGGAAGAAGCATTGCTTAAAGAGTATATTAAGCGTCAAATTGAATATTACTTCAGTGTAGAAAATTTGGAACGACATTTCTTTCTTTGGGGAAAGATGGATGAACAAGGTTTCTTGCCTATTTCCCTGATTGCTGGTTTTCAGCGTGTTCAGGCTCTCACTACAAACCTTAATCTCATCTTAGAAGCACTGAAGGATAGCACAGAAGTAGAAATTGTGGATGAGAAAATGAGAAAAAAGATAGAACCAGAAAAGTGGCCAGTTCCAGCCCCTCTTCCACGCGATGTGCCACCAACAGACTTCTCTCAACTGATTGATTGTCCAGAGTTTGTACCAGGCCAAGCCTTTTGCTCATATACAGTCAGGGTGATGATCCTCTTAAGCTCTTGGATGTCATTTGATCAGAATATGCAGTGGAATAGGTGACTCATTGAAATGCCATTATAAATACTGGAACAAATCCTGCTGCAAAAATGAAAGCGATCAGACTGTCTTCTGTTCAAGAATGTCTATTCCCACCTCCTGGTGGAGGAAGTTGGGCCAACACTGCAGTGGAGATAACCACCTTTGCGATAATGAGAGACAGACCAGAGGACTGCTACTCTTTTTATAGGAGCTGCCTATTTCTGTGTAATTGGCTTGGGTTGCATGGGCTGCTTTTATTCATGGTGGATAAGTTAATTGTTATTGTTCTGGAAATACCACAAGAGTATGTTTTCTGTTTCCAGGGTTATGTACTTGTGTCCAGATGAATAAAGCAGAAAAAGGGGATTGAGTAGCATTTCCCAGATTCTTAAGTACTTTGCTATTTGATTTGCCTTTCAGTGTAGTGTACATTGCAAAACTCAGATATTGTCATGATGTTTCACTTGGACATAAGACTTATTAATGTGGACACTTAAGGGGTAAGGAATTTAAGAACTGGATGAAGATATTTCTTCCTTTACTCTTCAAAATGTATTTTTGATACATCAGTATGAGAGAACATCCCATCAACAAAGCATCAATGATGGACAGTCTCACAGTATTTTTATCTTATGCTTCTTTGTCAGGCTTCTGCTTCTAATCCCAGTAAGCAAGTTGGACAGGCATTTTAAAAGCTGAAGAAAAGTGACATTATTTTAGCTAATGGTTTTTCATTTATTTTTTGTTAAGATATAATGGGTGATTATATAAGTTAGATTTATTTATTGTATCAACTTGGGTCCTAGATGATAGTTTTAGCCAGCTTGTGAACACGCATTGGGTGAGTTAGCTAAAATAACATATACTTTCTCTACAGGGTAGGTAAGATAGGTCAGTCAAGTTGGTAACCGTTTATGCATACTAATCTGTCCATTAACCGTCCATTAACCATTTATGCATACTAATAAAATTATAAGAATAATATAAAAAAAGAATTTCCCCAAACTGGCCAGTTGCGGTGGCTCACACCTGTAATCCCAGCACTTTGGGAGGCCGAGGCAGGTGGATCACCTGAGGACAGGAGTTTGAGACCAGCCTGGCCAACATGCTGAAATCCCATCTCTACAAAAAATACAAAATTAGCAGGTGTGGTGGCACGCATCTGTAATCCCAGCTACTCAGGAGGCTGAAGCAGAATCGCTTGAAACTGGGAGGCTGAGGTTGCAGTGACCTGAGCTCGCCCCATTGCATTCCAGCCAGGGTGACAAGAGCGAAAGTTCATTAAAAAAAAAAAAATTCCCCAAACTGATGAAAGACATCAAGATTCTTTACAAAATCAAAGCAGGATAAATATGAAGGACATTATATCAATGTATGTTATAATCAAACTGCTGAAGACCAAAGACAAAGAGAAAAAAAATTTAAAGTAGCCAGAAAAATACAGTAAATTTTTTATTAAGTAACAGAATAGCTACCATTTATTGAGCACTTATTGTATAAAAGGCACTGTGCTAAGTACTTGATAAGCACTGTTTCATTTCCTTTTTATCATTGGGAGGGTGTCATTATTATCATTATTATCCTCACTTTAAAAATAAAGAATGGAGGCCAGGCGCAGTGGCTCACGCCTTTTATCCCAGTGCTTTGGGAGGTTGAGGCAGGTGGATTAGTTCGAGACCAGCCTGGCCAACATGGTGAAACCCTATCTCTATTAAAAATACAAAAATTAGCAGGACGTGGTGGCATGTGCCTGTAATCCCAGCTACTCGGGAGGCTGAGGCAGGAGAATCGCTTGAACCTGGGAGGCAGAGGTTGCAGTGAGCTAAGACTGCATCCCTGCACTCCAGCCTGGGCAACAGAGTGAGATTCTGTCTCAAAAAAGAAAATAAAAACTAAAAAGAAAGGAAGGAAGGAAGAAGGGAAGGAAGGAAAGAAAGAAAAGGAAGGAAGGAAAGAAAGAAAAGAAGGAAAAAAGGAAGGAAGGAAGGAAAGGAAGGAAGGGAGGAAGGAAAAGAAAGAAAGAGAAAGAAAGAAAGAAGGAAAGAAAGAAAAGAAAAGAAAGAAAGGAAAAAGGAAGGAAGGAAGGAAGGAAGGAAGGAAGGAAGGAAGGAAGGAAGGAAGGAAGGAAGGAAGGAAGGAAGGGAGACTCAGAGAGTTCAGACAACATACCCCAAGTCGCACAGTTGAGAAGCAGAGGAGCTGGGCCTCGAGCTCCCATCTGCCGAGCTCCGAGGTGCAGGCTGCTCACCCACTGTGCCCACCCTGTCCCTTCAGGGCAAATCCAGAGTGTTGTGACTTACGACCTGGCTCTGGACTCCGGCCGCCCACATTCCCGCGCTGTCTTCGGTGAGACAAAGAACAGCACGCGCAGGCAGACGAAGACCTTGGGGCTGACCCGGACTTGTGAGACCCTGAAGCTACAGTTGCCGGTGAGCAGGAGAGTGGCCAGAACCCTGTGTTCTCCAAGCATGGGGTGGGCTTGGGGAGCTAAGGAGGGCAGATCCCCAAATCCCGGCTCCCTCTTAGGATTGCATCGAGGACCCAGTGAGCCCCATTGTGCTGCGTCTGAACTTCTCTCTGGTGGGAACTCCCTTGTCTGCTTTCGGGAACCTCCGGCCGGTGCTGGCTGAGGATGCTCAGAGACTCTTCATAGCCTTAGTGAGTCCGGAGTTGGGGTCCTGCAAGGGGTGTGGAAGAGACCAGAGGCCAAGGTGGTTGAAACTCATTTTATTTGATTGCATCTAATTTTACTTCAACATTTTATTTTATTGTTTAATTTCACAACATTTGGTTATTTCCTTTCCTTTCATTTGATCATATTCATTTTTTTAAAGTTTCCCTTTGAGAAGAATTGTGGCAATGACAACATTTGCCAGGATGACCTCAGCATCACCTTCAGTTTCATGAGGTGAGTTTCCTTTCCTCCACACCTCCTCCAGAGGAGGACCTGGACCATGACCCGCTGTGTTCTCCTCCTGGCCCTCAAGGGAGCCGGGTGTTCCTGGGCTCTGAGGTCCCGTGTGGCTGCCCCTGTACTGTTGTCTCTCATCCAGTGCCTGAGTCTCCATTCCGCTGAAGCAGGCTTTGCCACAGGGAAGCCCCCAGCGTCCCACCCCTGGCCTGTCTTCTTCCCACAGCCTGGACTGCCTCGTGGTGGGTGGGCCCCGGGAGTTCAACGTGACAGTGACTGTGAGAAATGATGGCGAGGACTCCTACAGGACACAGGTCACCTTCTGCTTCCCGCTTGGCCTGTCCTACCGGAAGGTGTCCGGGCTCCAGGTAACCACATCCTTCTCAGGCTCCATCTGACCTTTGCTTCACCGTCCTCATGGCTGGAGGTGGATATCACCGCCTTTGCCTCCCTTGCCTTCCAGAACCAGCGCTCACAGCGATCCTGGCGCCTGGCCTGTGAGTCTGCCTCCTCCACCGAAGTGCCTGGGGCCTTGAAGAGCACCAGCTGCAGCATAAACCACCCCATCTTCCCAGAAAACTCAGAGGTCAGAACTCCTGGCTCCTCCCCTCCTTTTTTCTTTGATTTCTTTGGGAATTCTTTTCTTCTTCTTCTCTTCTTTAGTAGTGATTCCTTTTTGTACAAAACAGCTTTATTGAGATATAATTCACATACCATCCAATTCACCTATTTAAAGCATACATTTCAAACCCAGCACAGTGGCTCATGCTTGTAATCCTAGCACTTTAGGAGGTCGAGGCAGGAGGATTGCTTGAGTCCAAGAGTTTGAAACCAGCCTAGGTGACAGGCAAGACCCTGTCTCTACAAAAACTGTAAAAATTAGCTGGGGGTGGTGGTGCACACCTGTAGTCCCAGCTACTTGGGAGGCTGGGGTAGGAGGATCTTCTAAGCCTGGGAGGTTGAGGCTGCAGTGAGCTATGATAACACCACTGCACTCTAGCCTGGGCAACAGAGTGAGACCCTGTCTCAAAAATAAAATAAAAATAAAATAAAATAAAATAAAATAAAATAAAATAAAATAAAGCATACAGTTCAGTGGCTTTGAGTGAATTCACAGGGTCTTGCATCCATCATCATGATCCATTTCAGAACATCTTCATTACCTCACAAAGAACCTCTGTTCCTGTTGGCCCTCAACCCCAACCCTCCCATCTCCCCCAGCTCTAGGCAACCACTAATCTACTTTGTGTCTATAGATTTGCCTATTCTGGACATTTCATATAAATGAAATAATACCATATGTGATCCTTTCGCTAGCATAATATTAAGCAAGGACTTAGCAAGTATCATTCACATCGTTGTATGTGTCAGTACTTCATTGCTTTACATTTAAAAAATTTTTTAAATATATTTTTTGAGATGGAGTCTCACTTTGTCACCCAGGCTGGAGTGCAGTGATGCAATCTTGGCTCACTGCAACCTCCGCCTCCCAGGTTTAAGCGATTCTTGTGCCTCACCCTCCCAAGTAGCTGGGGTTACATGCGCCTGCCACCACGCTCAGTTAATTTTTGTATTTTTAGTAGATACAGGGTTTTGCCATGTTGGCCAGGTTGGTCTCGAACTCCCAACCTCAGGTGATCCACCTGCCTCAGCCTCCCAAAGTGCTAGGATTACAGGCGTGAGCCACTGCGCCCGGCCTTCATTGCTTTTTATTTGGTGAACAATATCCTGTTGTATGGATGGGCCATATTTCATGTCTCCATTAATCAGATGACGGGCATTTGGGTTATTTCTTCTCTCCTATTTCTATCATTGCTTCTCCTTTCTCCCATTCCAGGTCACCTTTAATATCACATTTGATGTGGACTCTAAGGCTTCCCTTGGAAACAAACTGCTCCTCAAGGCCAATGTGACCAGGTGCTCTCTGCCAGGCTTCTGCATGCAGTTGCCCTTCTGAGGCCCCAGCCCCTGGCCCAGGGTGGGCCTTTGCCCTCTGCCCACTGGTTCTCCCTTCAACGCATTTGTTCACTTAGCAAACGCTCACTGAGCACCCACCACGTGCTGGGTCTTGTGCTGAGTGCTGGTGGGACGGTGGTGGATCACACCATGGTGGTTCCTGCCCTCTCAGAGATGATAATTGTGTGGCAAAGACAGGCAAGAAAACTAGCCATTAATCTTGCATCTCAAATCCAGTATGAGATGCAAGATTAGATGGCGGATGGCCAGTGTTCTTGGGAGTCTGGTGTTCAGAGAAGATTCCTAAAGAAAATATATTTAGGAGCTGGATGTGGTGGCTCAGCCCTGTAATCCCAGCACTTTGGGAGACTGAGGCAAAACAATGACTCGAACCCAGGAGTTCAAAATCAGCCTGGACAGCATATCAATACCCTGTTTCTACAAAAAATACAAAAATTAGCCAGGCATGGTGGTGCATGCCTGTAATCCCATCTACTCAGGAGGCTGAGGCACAAGAATTGCTTGAGCCTGGAAGATGGAGGCTGCAGTGAGCTGAGATTGTGCCACTGCACTGCAGCCTGGGCAACAGAGTGAGACCCAGTCTCAAAAAAATAAAAAATAAATAAAATAAAAATAAAAAAAGAAAATGAAAGGGGGAAAAAAAGAAAATATATTTAGACAAAGCAAAACATGAACTGAGGGCGGGCATGAAGACAGAAGGCAGGAAGCAGGTATCAGGGATGGGAAGATCTGGGTGTGTTTAAGAGTGGCCTCAGCATGAAATGCAGGGTTGAAGGAGCTGGTGGTGGTTAGATACAGGCCATGTCCCAAAATGGCTGATGGGTGTTGCTAGGGATTTGCAGTTTCGCCTCTGGGAGTGACATAATCATATTGGCATGTTAGAACGATCACTCTTCAGGAGGGCTGATGATTGGGGTGGGAGCAGGTGTGAATTCAGGGACCAGTTAGAGGAAGGTGGCTGTAGACATCCAGGTGGAGAGGGATGGGCCTGGGCTAGGCAGGGGCAGGGGCTGGAGAACAGTGGGGTTTCAGACTCAGAGATAACAGAACTTGGTGGCTGACTGGAGGCAGGGAGTGAGGGAGAGGGAGGAGGAAAGACTGTCCGTTCTCAAGAGCTTGCTGGAGCTCTCTCTTTCCCTCCAGTGAGAACAACATGTCCAGAACCAACAAAACCGAATTCCAACGGGAGCTGCCGGTGAAATATGCTGTCTACATGGTGGTCACCAGGTGCTGGCTTCAGGACTTTAACTGAGCCTCCCTTCTGGGCTGGACATGACTGATCTGTGTGCAGGAGTCTGTGCATGTCTGTGTGTGTGTGTGTCTGAGGATCTATGTGCATGTGTGTGTGTGCATGGGTGTGTATTTGTGCATGTGTGTGTGAGTGTGAGGATCTATGCATGTTTGTGTGTATGGATGTGTATTTGTGCATGTGTGTGTCTGAGGATCTATCTGTATGTGTGTATGTGTGCATGGGCGTGTGTGCATGTGAGTGTGATCTATGTGCATGTGTATGTGTGCAAGGGTGTATATTTGTGTGTCTGAGGATCTATGTGCATGTGTGTGTGTGCATGGGTGTGTATTTGTGCGTGTGTGTGAGAGGATTCGTGTGCATGTATGTGTGCGTGTATTTGTGCATGTGTGTGTGAGGATCTATGTGCATGTGTGTGTGTGCATGGGTGTGTGAGGATCTATGTGCATGTGTGTGTGTGCATGGGTGTGTGAGGATCTATGTGCATGTGTGTGTGTGCATGGGTGTGTGAGGATCTATGTGCATGTGTATGTGTACATGGGTATTTATGCGTGTGTGTGAGTGTGAGGATCCTTGTGCGTGTATTTGTGCATGTGTGTCTGAGGATCTGTGTGCTGTATGTGTGCATGGGTGTGCATTTGTGCATGTGTGTGAGGATCTATGTGCATGTGTGTGTGTGCATGGGTGTGTATTTGTGCGTGTGTGTGTGAGGTGAGGATCTATGTGCATGTGTGTGTGTGCATGGGTGTGTATTTGTGCGTGTGTGTGTGAGAGGATTCATGTGCATGTATGTGTGCATGGGTATGTGTCCATGGGTATGTATTTGTGCATGTATGTGTGTCTGAGGATCTATGTGTGCATGTGTGTGAATGAGTGTGTATTTGTGCGTGTGTGTGTCTGAGGGTCTATGTGCATGTATGTGTGCATGGGTGTGTATTTGTGCATGTGTGTGTGTGTCTGAGAGTCTACATGCGTGTATGCGTGCATGGGTGTGCATTTGTTCATGTGTGTCTAAGTGGCCCAAATAGACACGCACTGTGTGTCCAGCATACATTGCTTCCCCCATCCTCCTGCACCCTACCACATCTCCACCCCCCAGGCCTTCATTACCCATGTGCCTGTTCGCTCCTTACACACTTAGCCTGAGACACCCTCCCAGGGCACCCATCATGTTTTGTCACCTCCTGTCCCTTCTTTCTCCCTTCAGCCATGAGGTCTCCACTAAATATCTCAACTTCACGGCCTCAGAGAATACCAGTCGGGTCATGCAGCATCAATATCAGGTGGGGAGCTGGGGCATCTTGGTCCTGAGAAGGAGGCTGGGGAGGAAAATCGATGGTAGACAATGCAGACACAGGGATGGGAAATGTGCACAAGGCGCCTGTGGTGTGCCGGACTTGGTCCACGCTGCTGTCAGTATGCATACATGCACGCACGTATGTATGTGACATGCACGCACGTAATTATCTTGTGTTACCTTCGTAACGACTCTGTGGGGCACTGTCATGATCCCCAGTTTACAGATGAAGAAACTGAGGCTCAGAGAGGTTTACAGAACACGCCCGAGGTCTCCCACCGAGTAAGTGGGAGACCTAGGACTGGAGACCAGGCCATGTGGCACTGGAATGAATATTAGGTGTACACTCTACTCTCTCAAACAGGAAGGGGCAGGACGCCCCGGCCTGTGGCCTGCCCCATAGGGAGGGGAGGTTGATTTTCCAGGCTGGTGGGGGAGGACGGCCAGAGCCCTGACCCCACCCTCCCCGGTGCAGGTCAAAAACCTGGGGCAGAGGAGCCTCCCCATCAGCCTGGTATTCTTGGTGCCTGTCCGGCTGAACCAGACGATCATATGGGACCGCCCCCAGGTCACTTTCTCCGAGGTGAGCGGAGCTCGGCCTGACTCCTGCAGCGCCCTGGGCCTTCCTCTCACCTCTGTCTCCACTGTTGGGTTTTGGAGCTGCTCCCCCTCCCTCCTGGACCCAAGCCATCTCACCTCTTGACAGATGGGCCCTGGCGCCTTCATCTCTGCCCCTTCTCAGTGCGTCTCTTTCCTCAGAGCCTCTCAAGTACGTGCCACACCGAGGAAATATTTCCCACCCCTCACACCGACTTTCTGGCTAAGCTTCAGAAGGACCCAGTTGTGGTGAGAAGCTAAGTCAGTCCCAGGGCCATATGGAGACCCAGTGCGCTTCCCTGCTGCAACCTGTATGGTCTCTGAGCACATGGGGAGGGGTGTTTTTTGCCTTCTGCTTCCTTACCCGTCCCCTCCCCTCCTGCGTTCCCCAGAACTGCTCCATCGCTGTCTGCCAGAGAATCAAGTGTGACATCCCGTTCTTTGGCATCCAGGAAGAATTCAATGCCACCCTCAAAGGCAACCTCTCATTTGACTGGTACATCAAGGTGTGTGGGGTTCTGATGCTTCGCCGGGCACAGGCGTGGTGCTCAGGGCCCAGGTGCAGTGCACACCCGCTCTCTTCCACAGACCTCGCATAACCACCTCCTGGTTGTGAGCACAGCTGAGATCATGTTTAACAATTCCACGTTCACCCTGCTTCCGGGACAGGGGGCGTTTGTGAGGGCCCAGGTACCTGTCTTGGATGCTGAGGAACTATTGGAGGGAGAGGGGCTGGGCTTGTGGAAATCTCTGGGGGAGGGGAGAGAGAGACACAAAGAGAGAGGGAGAGAGAGACACAGCAACAGAGAGACATAAGGAGAGAGACAGACATAAAGAGACAGAGACAGAGAGATAGAGACAGAGGGAGCAACAGATACAGAGACAGACACAAAGGAGAGAGAGAGAGACAGCGACAGTGAGAGATGGAGATAGAGACAGAGATAGAGACAGAGACAGATACAGAGCAAGACAGAGACAGAGACAATGAGAGATGGAGATAGAGACAGATAGAGATGGAGACAGAGACAGATACAGAGCGAGACAGAGACAGGGAGAGATGGAGATAGAGACAGATAGAGATGGAGACAGAGACAGATACAGAGCGAGACAGAGACAGAGACAGAGACAGTGAGAGATGGAGATAGAGACGCAGAGAGAGGTAGAAAGAGAGAAAGATAGAGGACAGAGAAACTGAGGGAGGAGGGAGAGGAGGGAGAAGAGGTGGGGGAGGAGGACTGAGGGCTGGGATTCTGGGGGACTTGAGGAGGGGTTCCCCACTTGATTCAAGGGTGCACACGGTGTGAATGGGGAACCCCTAGAAATCCGGAGTCGTCTCCCCTGACGTCCCTCCTTCCTCCCCCAGACGGAGACCAAAGTGGAGCCGTTCGAGGTCCCCAACCCCTTGCCGCTCATCGTGGGCAGCTCTGTGGGGGGGCTGCTGCTCTTGGCCCTCATCACCGCCGCGCTGTACAAGGTGCTCCCTTCCATTCCCCCACCCCCCCTTCCTCCTCTCGGGCCTCGCGCTGCAGCTCCGTGCCTCGGTTTCCCCGGCGGGGCTGCCAGCTCTGTGACTGGGGCGAGTCCAGGAGTCTCTCTGCGCCTCAGTCTCTTAGGGAGGTTGGCCAGGTTTATGCGCGGGGCGCGCTGAGAACGCCCCAGGTACAAACTCCACCAAATGCGGAGTCGCCCTCCTTGTTGTAGTTTGTTTCTCTCCAGGCCCTGAAGCGGATGTCACTCTCCTCCCACCCCGCCCTCCTGGGTCCCTTCTGTCTCCACCACGCGCTCTGGGACCCGTGCTGGCCCTCCCACCCCTCCCTCTGGTCTGCGGAGTTGCCCACTCCCTGGCTGTTGTCACCCTCACTGCCCTCCTCTGCCCCGCAGCTCGGCTTCTTCAAGCGGCAGTACAAGGACATGATGAGTGAAGGGGGTCCCCCGGGGGCCGAACCCCAGTAGTGGCTCCTTCCCGACCGACCGAGCTGCCTCTCCGTGGCCAGCAGGACTCTGCCCAGACCACACGTAGCCCCCAGGCTGCTGGACACACCGGACGGCGAAGTCTCCTCGAGACAGGACCAGCTTGGGCTTACATTTGTGTGTGTGCAAGTGTGTATGTGCATGTGTGTGAGTGTGTGCAAGTGTCTATGTGCAAGCATGTGGACATGTGTGCGTGTGTGTGCACTCACGCGTCCACGTGTGTGTGCAAGTATGTGTGTCCAAGTGTGTGCAAGTGTGTGTAAGCGTGTGCATGTGTGTGCTCAGGGGTGTATGGCTCATGTGTGTGACTCAGATGTCTCTGGTGTGTGGGTAGGTGGTGGCAGCGCAGCCTCTCTGGCAGAAGGGAACTGCCTGGGCTCCCTTGTGCGTGGGTGAAGCCGCTGCTGGGTTTTCCTCCGGGACAGGCAACGGTCAATCCTGTGGGTGAACACAGAGGGAAAGGCAGCAGCTCCTCTCCACTGAAGGAAGTGGGACTTCCTGTCGCCGGAGAGCCTGCGGGGCCTGCGGGAGCCAGCACAGCTTGGATGGAGATTCCGTGAGAAGCCGTGGGTGGAACCAGGAGCCTCACCAAACCCACTCCACACCAGCGCTGATGCCCAGTAAAGATGTCCACTGAGGAATGATGAATCTCCCTTTATGGATTCATTTATTATTTCAATGTGACTTTAATTTTTTCAATGGATAAGCCTGTCTACGGTACAAAAATCAAAAAGCATTCAAGAGTGTACAGTGAAAAGTCTCCCTTTCCAGATATTCAAGTCACCTCCTTAAAGTTAGTCACGCTTGTGTTTTGAGGTTTCCTTCAGATTCCAGGCGATGTGCAAATGTATGCACGTGTGCACACACATACACCACACATACACACACACAAGCTTTTTTACACAAATGGTAGCATACTTTATATTGGTCTGTATCTTGCTTTTTTCCACTAATGTTTCTCAGACATCGGTTCATATTGACATAAATTACTTTTTCATTCTTTTATACCGCTGCATAGTATTCCATTGTGTGAGTGTACCATAGTGTATTTAACCAGTCTTCTTTTGATATATTATTTTCAATCTCTTGTTATTGCATCAATGCTGAGTTAATAAATCAAATATATGTCATTTTTGCATATATGTAAGGATAATTTATAGGATATGTTCCTGGAAGTTTGGGTTCTCCCAGAAGCAAACCCAAGTATTTGAGTGAAACAAGCGTATTTAAGAGGTGGCAGGCCAGGCACGGTGGCTCACACCTGAAATCCTAGCATTTTGGGAGGTGAAGGTGTGAGGATGGCTTGAGCTCAGGAGTTCGAGACTAGCCTGGGCAACATATTGAGACCCTGTCTCCTGAAAAATTAAAAAAAATTAGCCAGGCCTGGTGTTACGTGCCTGTAGTCACAGCTACTTCGGAGGCTGAGGCAGGAGAATTACTTGAGCCCAGGAGGTCTAGACTGCAGTGAGCCATGATCGCACCACTGCACTCCAGCCTGGGTGACAGAGTGAGATCCTTTCTCAAAAATAAACAAAATAATAAAATAAAGGCCGGGCACGGTGGCTTATGCCCCTGTAATTCCAGCACTTTGGGAGGCTGAGGCAGGTGGATCACCTAAGGTCAGGAGTTTGAGACCAACCTGTCCAACACGGTGAAACCCCGTCTCTACTAAAAATACAAAAAAATTAGCCAGGCATGGTGCGAGGCGCCTGTAATCTCAGCTACTTGGGAGGCCAAGGAAGGAGAATTGCTTGAACCTGAAAGGTAGATGTTGCAGTGAGATATGATTGCATCACTGCACTCCAGCCTGGGCGACAGAGCAGGACTCCACCTTAAAAAAATAATAATAAATAAAAATAAAATAAAGAGATGGCTCCAGGAAATACCAAGGAAGGGAAGGCTGCCAGTAACAGGTGTATCATCCACAGAGAAGCTGCTGTGAGTTCCTGGAGCTTTATCCCACTGGGCAGTTCTGGGAAGCAGTGCAAACACGTGCCTCAGTATCACCCCACCCAAGGGAGAAGACTGGAGTGCGTAGACACCGATTCCACTTAGCTATTGGATGAGGGCTGCTCTTGGTGGGAAGTGTTAATTTCATACCACTTCTGGCCTGCCCTGAGTGTGAGCAGAGCGGGCTCTACTGGCCAGAGAAAGCAATACTAGTGCTGCCGGCTCCATGTCTGACAGGTGAACACAGCCCCTGGCACGGTCTTTTTGGTTCAGGTCAGGGCACCAGCAGCACTTGCTGCCAAGGTGTGTGCAAGTGACGTTTTGGTGGCGGCTTCCTCAGAGGGAGGACGCCCAGTGCCTGTCTCTCATACTTTGCAAACACAGTAAACACTACCCTGGCTGAACATATATCCTCTCTAATCCTCACACCAGTCCTTGGTATTTATATGAATTTCACTTATGAGGAAACCAAGGCTTAGATAGATCATACCGATTGCCTGAGTTCATACAGTTGAGAAGGAATGGAGCTAGGAATTGATCCCAGCTCTGCCTAGCTCTAAAGCTTTTCTCTTTTACTGTCCTGACAGCCTCAGAGGAATGGCCCCAGAGCAGGCATGAGGGAGTGTAGGGAGAGGGTGGCTGTTATTTAACTGTTATGATATTAGGTTAAAGCATATGAAATTGATGACATGTTTTTGGACTAAAATGGTTCTTTCTTTCTTTTTCTTTCTTCTTTCTTTCTTCCTTTCTTTTTCTTTCTTTCTCTTTCTTTTCTTTCCTCTCTTTCTTTCTTCTCTTTCTCTCTTTCTTTCTCTTTATTTATGTTTATTTCCTTCTTTCCTTCCTTCCTTCTTTCTTTTCTTTTCTGTTCTTTTCTTTTCTTTTCTTTCTTTTTGGTGGAGTCTCACTCTTTCACCCAGACTGGAGTGCAGTGGCGTGATCTCAGCTCACTGCAACCTCTCCCTCCCGGGTTCAAGTGATTATCTTGCCTCAGCCTCCTCAGTAGCTGGGATTACAAGTGTGCACCACAATGCCTGGCTAATTTTTTTTTTTTTTTTTTTTTTTGTATTTTTGGTAGAGATGGGGTTCCGCCATGTTGGCCACACTGGTCTTGAACTCCTGACCTCAGGTGATCCACCTGCCTCGGCCTCCCGAAGTGCTGGGATTACAGGTGTGAGTCACTGTGCCCGGCCAAAAAATGGTCATTTCATGATCTTCAATGAAATACAAGAAACTCACGACTTAGAGGGACACTTGTTCCACATGTGGCAGGAGGAGAGAGGGCTTACTCCTTAGGGAGGTGAAGGAAGGGTCCCCAAGGCAGGTGACACCTGATTGAAGCAGGGACAGAAGTCCTCCAGGCAGAGGGGAGGGCAGGGGAGGCTGGGAGAGTGGGCAGGGCTTGGGCACAAGTGCTTTATAAGCTGGAGCGAGGAGTCTCAATTTCACTCGAAGTGCAGTGAGATGCCCTCAAAAGGTGGCTGATGAGACAACGATCCTTTGTATCTGTGGGGGTGACACAATACATGGTCACCTTTAGATGGTTCTTTCCTATTTCCTCGCCTGACTTAAATAAAATCTGTTAAGAATTTCTCTCTTTCCTTATGTTGAAAGATAAAAGTCCTCAATATCTCCAGAAGTCCTGAATTGCTCTAGGAACGAGAGAGCTCCGTACCTCCAGTCGCCTGTCCTTTCACCCTCCATATCTGTAGTTGCCTGTCCTTGCAGCCTCCATGTCTGCAGCCACCTGTCCTTGCAGCCTCCGTACCTAGTCGCCTGTCCTTGCAGCCTCCATGCTGGTCCTTGCAGTCTTCGTACCTAGTTGCTTGTCCTGGCAGCCTCCATACCTGTAGTTGCCTGTCCTTGAAGCTTCCGCACCTGTAGTCGCCTGTCCTTGCAGCCTCCATACCTGTAGCCGCCTGTCCTTGCAGCCTCCGTGCCTGTAGCCACCCGTCCTTGCAGGGTAGTTAAAGTCCCGTGAACTCAGAGTTCACCTCAGTGTCTTCGAATAAGAAGCTTGTGTTGAATTCAGCCAGATAGGAGCTTTATGACGGGTTAGAAAAGTAAATCATTTCAAGTGACAAATTGCCCTAGCATGACCACAAAGTGACTAATACACAGGACCATAAATCTGGTAATAAGTCGCCAAGTCCAGGAATGTCTGTTTGCTTTTATTTTTGGGGATTTCTTGCTTCAGAATAAATGAATCCCTTCAGTATCTACCCTCCTTTTCCTACTTAGAGTAGAATCTTAATCTGGGCCACCATGGGAGATGGTTACAGTTCTGACTCCCAGTGAGTGGTGCTTCCTGGCCCCACACCCTTGCAGTGTGACATTGCTGCCCCTGACACCACATGGTGTGGCCTGTCTACCTCCTTGAATCTGGGCTGGTCCTGTGGTTTGCTTTGATTAATAGAATACAGTAGGAGTGTGATCATGTGAGTTCTGGAGCCTAGACCTTTAGGAGCACAGCAGCTCCTGCCCTGCACCCCTCGGAATGCTGAGGCCACCACGTGATCCATATGGCGCACTGGAGAATGAGTGGCCTCATGGAGGAGACAGCGGAGGCCACTGCCACTGTGCATGCGTGAGGCCACTGTGGTCCTTCCATCCAGCTGTCCAATACCTGCAGCCACTGGACAGTCCCACAGAACCGCCTGGATTGTCACCTCATGCAACTGTGAGAAATAATCATTTGCTGATGTCTCAGTCCTGCGTGGTGGTTTGTTATGCTGCAGTGGATGTTGCATTTAGCCCCTTAGTTACAGGGTGCATCTCCCCGCCTCCTGTGCAGCTGGCGTGGCTGCCTGGCGAGGTTCAGGCTGATGGGATGTGAGCAGCAGTGAAGTGAGCAACTTTGGAGCCAGGTCCTTTGAGGAAAGAAGTGTCCTTTCTTTTCACCATCTTCCCACTGGCTGGAGTGTCGGCATCACAGTGCACCATTTTGGACCTCGAAGATGAGTTTGACATTGAAGAATGCAAGAGTGGAACAGAGGAGGCTGGGTCCCGCCTCTGCGGAGGCACCATGTCAGCCCTGGACTCCATATTCTCATGCCATTATAGGAAAGAGACGAGAACACTGGTCTTGTTGAAAACACTATTACTCAGAGCCTCCGATACAGCGTTTATCTGTGTTGTCACTGATATCACCACCTTCCCAAAGATTCTGTTCTCCTACTTGTGGTAAAGCCTGAAGTCTTCTTCTTGTTCTTCTTCTTCTTTTTTTAGACAGTGTCTCGCTCTGTTGCCAAAGTTGGAGTGCAGTGACATGATCACAGCTCACTGCAACATCGAGCTCCTGGGCTCAAGTGATCTCCCACTTCAGTCTCCGCAGTAGGTGGAACTCTGTAGTTCCATGTGCCACCATGCCTGGCTGATGGTTTTATTTTTTTGTAGAGATGGGGTCTTGCTATGTTGCCCAAGCTGGTCTTGAATTCCTGGCCTCAGGTGATCCTTCCTCCTTGGCCTCTCAAAGCACTGCGATGACAGGCATGAGCTGCCACTCCCGGCCTCTGAAGGCCTCTTGATGGTGCAGCTACCCCAGCCCCTAGCATTTCAATACCTTTCCTCTCATGATAAGGCCAGAACTCAAAATAGAGAGTCCCCAAGATGGTCACAGGCGCAGTTATGTTTTCTCCATGTGTAGGACCTTCTGTGATGAGCCCACGTGGCTTGGTCTCTAGGGATTTACTCTCCACCTCTGAGAGCACTGTGGGGTAGGTCCCCTTCCTTCTTCCTTTCCCACCTGGTGGCAGGATGACTTGAGAGAGAAATAGGCCATGATCTGTCCCCCTGCAGATGCATGAGAAAGCTACTAGAAAGGTGCTTCCCTCCCTCTCTGCAGTGATTCCCAAGAGACGTGTGCCCGGACGGTGTGGATTTCCCTTTCCCAGAGAGAACACCCAGGCTTTGCTTTTGGAGATTCTTAACTTGTAATCGCTTCCAGTTCAGAAAAGAGATTCTAAACTCGCAGCCTTTGGGCCAAATCCAGTTCTCAGGTTTTGTTTGACCCACACAGTCTTGTTTGTTGGTTTTTGATTAGTTGTTGACGTTTTAAACTTGAGGAATTTCTGAGAGGAATCTGTATTTATAGCTTTTCTTGAAAAAGTGGAGGCCAGTCATGGTGGTGCAGTTCTGTAATCCCAGCATTTGGGAGGCCAAGGAGGGTGGATTGCTTAAGCCCAGGAGTTCAAGAGCAGACCAGCCTGAGCAACATAGCAAGATCCATCTCTTAAAAAAACAAAACAAAAGAAAACAAAAAAAAGGGGCCAGGTTCAGTGGCTCACACCTGTAATCCCAGCATTTTGGGAGGCTGAGGCTGGTGGATCACCTGAGGTCAGGAGTTTGAGACCAGTCTGGCCAACATGTCAAAACCCCATCTCTACTAAAAACACAAAAAATTAGCTGGGCGTGGTGTCAGGTGCCTGTAATCCCATCTACTCAGGAGGCTGAAGCAGAAGAATCGCTTGAACCCACGAGGTGGGGACTGCAGTGAGCCAAGATCACACCATTGCACTGCAGCCTGGGCAACAAGAGTGAAACTCCATCTCAAACACAAACAAACAAAAATTAGCCAGGTGTGCTGGTGCACACCTGTGGTCCCAGCTACTCTGGAGGCTGAGGTGGGAGGATTGCTTGAGCCCAGGAGGTCAGTGCTGCAGTGAGCTATGATGGCACCACTGCACTCCAGCGTGGACAACAGAACAATACCCTGCCTCAAACGGGGGGAAAAAAAGAAAGAAAGAAAGAAAAAGAAAAACTGAAACGTTCGGCAATATGAGGCTACAACAGAACCGCCCTATGAGGCAGGACACGGCTCTCCAATCACTCCGGTCCCCCAACTCCACATAGCACTCTGGCCCCTGAGCCTGGGCAGTTGTTTTTGAGGTGACTTTTGAGACCCTGACTTTCTCTGTAGCTCAGCTTCTGCTCCAGCCCACCCCCCATCTTGAACCTCACATTTCCGAGGTGAGCCACACTTCGGGTGACCAACACCCTTCTGAAAGTGAAAGGCATTGTGATTAGTAATTACCGGAGAAGCCCGGCTTCAGCATGGCCTATCTGGGAAGGTCGGGACCTGTCTGGTTCCCCTAACTCCCTCTCACCTCTCAACCTTCGCCTATGCTGTATCCTCTGCCCAGAACTCACTTCCTTTTCTCGTTCACCTGACCCCTGCCTCAGCGGAAGTGATCTTCCTCCAGATCCTCTTGATCCCCCAGCTGGGAGAAATTCTGCCTCTTGCTTGCTGCCGTGGCAACCTGCATTTCTTTCCCTGGAAACTGTACATTCCGAGGGGACAGGAAGCCCCATCGCACCCCTAGACCCTAGGACAATACCTGGAACATGTAACAAACAATTGCTGAGAAAGGGAATGAATGAATGAACAGACTTGGGTTTCCCCAGCTTCCTATCCTCTGTGCCCTCTTTGAGGAGAGACAGCTCTCAGTCATCTGTTTCCCTTCATCCTAACACGTCTTTACGACCATACAGTACCCAATGGGGCCATTTCACATTTTCATTTCTTTTTTTTTTTTTGAGACAGGAGCTGTCTCTTTCACCCAGGCTGAGTGCAGTGGTGTGATCACAGCTCACTGCACCCTTGATCTCCTAGGCTCAAGAGATCCTCCTGCCTCAGCCTCCTGAGTGATTGGGACTACAGGCCCACATTACTGTGCTAGTCTAATTTTTTATTTATTTTTTTGAGACAGAATCTTGCTGTGTCATCCAGGCTGGAGTGTAATGGCGCAATCTCAGCTCACTGCAACCTCTGCTTCCTGGGTTCAAGCGATTCTCCTTCCTGAGGTTCCTGAGTAGCTGGGATTACAGGCACCCGCCACCACGCCTGGCTAGTTTTTGTATTTTTAGGAGAGACAGGGTTTCACCATGTTGGCCAGGCTGGTCTCGAGCTCCTGACCTCGTGATTTGCCCACCTCGGCCTCCCAAAGTGCTGGGATTGCAGGTGTGAGCCACTGTAACTGGCCAGTACTAGCCTGATTTTTAAATTTTTGTAAAGTCAGGGTCTCACTGTGTTGCCCAGGATGGTCTCGAGCTCCTGAGCTCAAGTGATCCTCCTGCTTCCGCCTCCCAAAGTGCAGGGATTACAGGAGTGAGCCACTGCGCCTGGCACACTTCACATTTTCTAGAGCCCAAGAGACTGAATATACAAAGGGATAGTGGCCAGACTAGACATAAAAATAGACATCTGCCCCAAAGCCTGCCGCAACCAGCCCAGAAGGCCTATCAATAACTAACTATCAGCCCCATGTCCAGGACTTAATCAATAACTGATGGCTTCCCTAATTTTTGTCTCTGCTTCTAACTTAGGACCAACCAGACAAAGCCAAATATGTCCCCCAGTCAACTGCACAGGATGCCGGCTTCCAGTGAGTGACGTACAGCCTCCCAGGCCAGCAGCGTCTACTTGGGGCATCCCTGAAGCCTTCCCATTTTCCACTACAAAGCTTTCCTACTGTGCTGCCCATTTTTGAGTCTCTGCCAAAACGCAAGTGATGGCGACTGACTCCCTTGCTAGAGCCAGCTCTGAATAAATAGGCTTTGCCTGTTCTCGTTTGATTGATCTTTGTGTCTCTCTGCAATCATCTGGTCCAGCTACTGTGATAAATAGATCAATAGAGCAACTTCCTTTCTGCTTCCTCTGTGGGCATTCCCATCTTGGTGCAGACTTTAACAATTGCTAGAATCCTTTCCCTTATCTGCCCCCCATCCCCCACTGCCATTAAAGGATAAGATCCCTCTGCAGGCTGGGCTGAGTGAACGTGAACAGGATGCATTGGTTGCCAAGTTCTGCCATATACGCATTTGCCTGTTGAGGCCAATCATGCTACCATGCCAGTGCCAGGAGAGAGAAGCTGAGTGGGATGACCCCGCCTTACTCCTCCTCTTTGGAATTCTCCCTCTCTTAATTCACACAGGCATCTCCAGCCCAGACCCTCCCAGGCACGGCCCCACTGACTCAAGTCCTCGCAGAGACCCTGGATGTCTGCCCTGTTCTGTTCTCTCACCCCACCTTCCTAGGGATTCCCTTGCTACCTCCTTTTACCCTAAAAAGGGATTAAGATGAAATCATTCTGTGATCACTAGATGTTGTCTGTGCCTGAGACAGAGCGGGGACCCCTCTTAGAGGCCTGCTGGGTTCCCCAACACATGGAAATAAAGAAAAATCTTGAGTTTCTTCAAGGAGAATTCTAGATGCCTTGCTAATCCGGAGAAGTATATGAGCAGCCTGGTAAGCAGGAAGATAGTAGTCACTTCAAACAAGAAAGTGAGAGCCACAAGATGTGTGGTTCCCCAGAAAACCAAGGATTTTAACATACATCCCTGAGTTGTTTTTCAGAAACCTAGACCCCCACTGTATTAGTCCGTTCTTGCATTGCTATGGAGAACTACCTGAGACTGGGTAATTTATAAAGAAAAGAGATTCAATTGGCTAATGGTTGGTTCCTCATGCATTACAGGAAGCGTGGCTGGGGCGGCCTCAGGAAACTTACAGTCATGGTGAAGGCTAAGAGGAAGGAATCATGTCTTACAGGCTGGAGAAGGAAAGAAGAGAGAGCAGGGTGAGATGCGACACACTTTTAAACAACCAGAACTTTTGATAACTCACTCACTATCATGAGAACAGCAAGGGAGAAATCCGCCCCCATGGTCCAATCACCTCCCACCAGGCCCCTCCTCCAACACTGCAGATTACAATCCAACATGAGATTTGAGTGGGGACACAAATCCAAACCATATCACCCCCAGATGGAAAATGCCATCTGCTGGTATGTAGGCCACTGATAATGGAACTGAAGACTGAACTCTGATCACTATTCTTTGCTCTAAATTTCTTCCTGAGGGCCCTGGAGAGACAGTCACTCCCATAGGCCAGACCTTAACATTCCTTCCTGCCGACCCCAAGTTTTTAGTCAAAGCTTTGTTTCCTTAACCAATTGCAAACCAAAGAATCTTTGAACTCATGTATGACTTGTAAGCCTTGTTTCAAGATATCCTAGCTTTTTAGGCCAAACTAATGTATAACCTCCAGGTATTGATTTATGATTTTTGCCTATAACTTCTGCTTTCCTGAAATGTACCTCGCCCTTAAAAACTCTTGCTTGGAGGGTTAACATTGGGTTAACACCAATTTCTCAGTTGCTGTGTTGGTGCTCAAGGCTCACAGGTGTCCCCAGTCTCTGGAGAATGGTCTTGGCTGCAGGGGAGCCATACCTTCTCTTGGGTAGCAGTAGGATAAGCTGGAGGAAGTGGGGAAGAATGGCTGGTGGTCAATGATTGACCCACCCAGGGAGAACCAAGGGCCACACTTCAGACTCAAGGAGGGACCCCTTCATGCTCACAGCTTCTGGGAACCAAGCTGGAGTCAGGGTCAGGGGAGAGCTCCCTGTACTTAGCCTCTTTCCCCACTCCATCCTGCTTTCTTCTCCTCATCTCTCCAACAATGGGCATTGGACGCTGAGCAGATACAACCAGGGGTCAGTTCCTGTCTGTGGGTGTAGGACGGATGGGTGATGGGAGGGTGGATGGATTTGTGTGTGGACAGGTGGATGGATGGAAGGATGGGGTGGTGGGTGGATAGGCAGATGGGTGGGTGGATGGGTGAACAGGTGGATGGGTGGATGTAGGGGAACCTCCACCTTCAAATGGAAGCCTTCAAATGGAAGGTATGGGTGTTGTCACCAACAATGCAAACCCAAGCCCCTTCTGTGACCGCCGCTTTTCTATAATATTTCCTCTTCTCTCCCTTCTTCCCCGGTTTCTCAGTGACTTGTCTTCACTTCCCCTTTTCTCCTGTGTGTCTATTTCCCTGAATTTAAGTACAAATTAAATCCATATTCTTCTCATTCTGGTGAAACTGCTCGCCAGCGTGGGAGTCTGAGCAGGTACAGCCCTCATTTCTTCCTGGGCTTTGCCAGCAGGAGCTCCTTCCTCCCTTTTCCCTTTGCTTGTGACGCAGCATTTCCCTGTCCGCCAGGGATGCGTTGGCCACGTTCCCCAATTTCTCATTGCTTTCCTCTGCTTGACTTGTTTTCTGTTGCCTGTCACTCAAGTTAAATCCTTGTTTTATTCTAAATTCGCACCAATTCAAGTTAGTTTACCTCTTAGGCGACTCCTGTTTTGCTCCAGGTGGCTTCTGATTCATGCAATTATTGAGCAGGTCTGTGGGTGAGGGGGCTGAGCATTTGGTCCATTCTCTTCAAACCTGTGCAGTCTCTCCTTCACCCACCCATCTACCTGTTCATCCACCCACCTATCTACACATCCACTTAGCACCCCATCCTTCCATCCATCCACCTGTTCACCCACCCACCTACCCATCTACCCATCCACCCACCACCCCATCCTTCCACCCATCCACCTGTTCATCAACCCACCCACCCATCTACCCATCCACCCACCACCTCATCCTTCCACCCATCCACATGTTCACCCACCCACCCATCTACCCTTCCACCCATCCACCTGTTCACCCACCCATCTACCCATCCACCCACCACTCCATCCTTCCCCCCATCCACCTGTTCACTTACCCACCCACCCACCCATTTACCCGTCCACCCTCCACCTCATCCTTTCATCCATCCACCTGTCCACACACAAACCCATTCACCCTTGCATCACGTATCCATCCTACACCCACAGACAGGAACTGACCCCTGGTTGTATCTGCTCGGTATCCAATGCCCATTGTTGGAGAGACAAGGAGAAGTGAGATGCAGTATCTCCCTTCAATGAACTCTCATCTAGAGAGTGTCACCTTTTATTCTTCACTGAGAAAGACTGATTATTAACTTCCCATCCCCCACCCTTAGCTTAGAACAATTGCAGCAAATGCTGTTTCCCAGGCACATAACTGAGCTGCAATAGTGACTGGGACTGGAACTATCAGATCCTTGTATTGCCTGGATAACACTCTGCCATTCTTTCACTTCATTCATGAGCCAAGTACGGATTGTGTGCCTCCCATGTATCAGGCATTGTGTGAAGAACTGGGGATAAAAGGGTTAAAACTGCAGGGCATGGTGGCTCACACCTATAATCTCAACACTTTGGGAGGCTGAGGTGGTGGGGGTGATTGCCTAAGGTCAGAAGTTCAAGACCAGCCTGGGCAACATAGCAAGACCCCCAACTTCACAAAACATTTAAAAATTATCTAGGCATGGTGGTGCACACCTGTAGTCCCACCTACTCAGGAGGCTGAATTGGGAGGATCACTTGAGCCCAGGAGGTTGAGGCTGCAGTGAGCTCTGATCACACCACTGCACTCCAGCCTGAGTGACAGAGTAAGACTTTGTTTCTGAAAAACAAAACAATAAAAGAAATGTTAGAAGGACACAGCCCCAGTGTGTGGAAGGCAGCAGTCCCTGCCCAGCCCCTGGCGCATCAGGCACTGCCTCATTCATCTCAAGCCTCTCCCTCTGCAACTCATCAAGCAGAGCTAATCACTTCCTTCCTTGGGTCACTCTACTGTCTAGTAAAACTTCTGGGGTGTAATCTCCTTCTGGGGTGTGACTCCGTGAGGGCTGAGACCCTTTCCTGTTTGTCTTGCTTCTCACAGTGGCCAGCACAGAGCCTGGGTCATGTGGGCAGCCCATGTGTGTGGGATGAGTGGTTGAGAGAACAAATATGACACAAGCAGCCTTTAAGGCAGAGAGGAGGAAGTAAAGTCATTAGCAAAACAGTCAAGACTCCAGCACCTTGAGTCCTGTCCTCAGCCCGCACTAGCTGGGTGACCTGAGGCAGATGACCCAACTTCTCAGGGCCTCAGTTTTGCATCTGTTAAATAGGGGTGACAGCAGTCCCCGTCACAGGACTGCTGTGAGGGTTCGATTAGCTAGTATAAATAAAGCGCAATAGCAAAGACGTAGAATCAACCTGGGTGCCCATCCATGGTGGATTGGTCAAAGAAAATATGCTACACACACCATGGAATACTATGCAGCCATGAAAAAGAATGAAATAATGTCCTTTGCTGCAACATGGTTGCAGCTAGAGGTCATAGTCCTAAGTGAATTAACACAGGAACAGAAAACCAAATACTGCACATTCTCATTTATAAGTGGGAGCTGAATATTGGGTACACATGTACATAAAGATGGGAAAAACAGACACTGGAGTCTCCAGAAGGGGAGAGGGAGGGAGGGGAGCAAGGGTTGAAAAATCACTTTTCGGGTACTCTGCTCACTATTTGGGTGGCAGGATCAACAGAAGTGCAAACCTCAGCACCCCGCAATATACCTGTGTAATAGACCTGCACATGTACCCGCTGAATCTAAAATTTTATAAAAGAAGCTGAGTGAGGTGGCTCATGCCTATAATCACAGAACTTTGGGAGGCTGAGGCAGGCGGATCACCTGAGGCCAGGAGTTCAAGACCAGCCTGGCCAACATGGAGAAACTCCATCTCTACTAAAAAAAATTAATAAATAAAAAAGAAGAAAAAAATTGTTTTTACTAAGAAAATAAATAAAGTGCGTGGTGCTGTAAATGTCTTCATGGCAGCTCCTGTGTCGGCCGCCCGATATCTTTACCCCATCGTTATCCCATGCCTGCTTCTCCTTTCCGCCTCTCAAGCTTCCCAGATAGTGCTCCCAAACTGTCACCACACCAGAACGCCAGGCCTTCAGGGTGTTTTTGGAGCACAGCGTCTTCCCAAGTACCTCTGTATGTGTATATCTCTACACTTTAGAATTAAAATAAATTGTATTTTAAGAAAATGTGGGGGTGCAGCAGGGATTGTCCTTCAAAGAGAGAAGTGAGAGCGACTTCAGGCAGGTAGAGGAAGGGCAGAAACTTTAGGGTAACTCCACACGGGCCTCGTGGGTGAACATGGGGCAAAAACGGACCAGAAATCCGAGGGTTTCTGCCCACCAGGTTTCTGTTCTCTTCTTTCCACAGAAAACAAAGGACACAGGAGATAGACCCCAAATTTTTCAGTTCCACTTAGGCAAATCAGATCCGAATGAAGGCAGCAACATCCGATCTGGCTTCTCCATATCTACCTCCTCCCCTGTTTGTGTCAGAACCACACCCCCCTTGACCTGCTGCCCTGCTGGAATCTTTCTCAACCAGCGTCCCTGGGTTCAGGGATGGAGCAGGGACGGTGAGGATCAGCCCAAGACAGGCTGGCTGCTCTCCAGACTCCCCCAGACCCTCCCTCTGCCCTTGACCTCTTGCCATGAGCTCAGTCCGGGCTCTGAGCACCCCAGGAGGCTAGATGGGGAACTGGGCTCTGCTGACTCAGAGCCCCACGGGGCTGAGGAGATGGGTGACGGGCAGCCCCCTCCTTCCTCGCTGACATCATTTCCCCAGCTGCCATCCTTTCTCTGAAAACATCACAGTCATGATTCACTGAAGTGGGCTATGAGTTTTAGACACCCTGAGGTCCTGACTGCAGCCCCACGGCTCTCACCTGTAAGAAGGGGGTGGGGTGAGTTGAGGACACGTCCTACCTTCCTCTTTGCTGAGCCTGAGTTGTCTGTTCCAAAAGCGAGTGATCTCACCACGGCTTTCTTCCAATTCAAGTTCACCTTGGCTGAGCCCAGGGCATGGTGGAAGTTGGTGGGCAGCTTGGGAGGAGAGCGGGTCTTTCATGCATCTGGGGTCCTCCTCTCCTGCCTCCTCCTCCAGAGGTGGACCTCGACCCAGGGAAAGGGGGTGTCGAGAAGGCTGGGATCACGGCCTCCTCAAAGGTGAGGGCTCTCTGGCCCTCATCCTGCCCACAAGCCCAGCCCTGCACATCCCCAATTGCCAGTTCCTCTTTTATCCTCTCCAGAATCTGCACTACTTCTTCCTCTTTTTGGGGATTTTCTGTCTCTGTTTCCTTCTTGGCGTTCAACCCTCCATCTTCTCTCTCTGCAGTTTTCCTTGTCTTTCCCTTTCTCCAGGGCCCTCTCCCAGCCATGCTGCTTGGAAGCGTGTCCGAGGCTCTCACTCCAGGTGACAGCGTTGCCACCTTCCTCGTGCCGGACCCTCCTCTGCCCATGCCAGCCTGGCCTTCCCGCCATCCCGGTGTGGCCCACTCCGGGATCTCTGATGGCCTCTGCGACCAGAGCCGGGGACCTCCTCATCTCCTGCCTCACTGGATATTTGGCAGGCTGTGCCATGGTTCATGTCCCCTGTCCGGCCTGCCCGTCTCTCTCCCGGCCTCCTCCTGCCTCTCTGTGGGGCCGCCTCAGTCTTCAGCATCTCCTGCTCCGCAGCCACCACTGCTGTTTCCATGGCCTGCATGCTCCTCTCTCATCACACTCTCACCAGGACCTCGCCCAGCACTTCTGCTGATGGGCCCAGAATCCAAAGCTGTTCCTGAGGTCCAGACCCACACACCCAACTACCTCTGACCTCTCTCTCGGAGGCTCCACAGATGCCCTCTTCCCACCAGGACGGCAGTCACAGCACAGCAATGATCACAGCTGCCTGCCCAGGCTCCCACCCGCTCTCCCGAGCCCTCCACATGACTCAACTGTCCCAGCAACGACAAGGGGTGTGGACTTTCATGATCACTCCCATTTTGCAGATGAGGAAACTGAGGCACAGAGAGGTTGAAATAGTCCAAGCTCTTAAACACTACACTCTGTTTTCCTCAAAACTGAGGTTGGCCTAACTCCCACACTTCCTCCTCCATCACCTCTGTCCTCCCTGCAGTGACCGATCAGCCTCCAGCCCACCCCCACACTCACCAGCCTACCCACCCCACAGACCCCCAACATCTCTCTCCTGACAAATCAGTCTCCAGCTGCTTCCCAAACAAACCATGCCCATAAAACCCACTTTCTAAAATGAAAATGTGAAGATCTCAGTCCTCATGAATTCCCTTCAATGCTCCCGTCTCCCCTCAGGACAAAATCAATGTATCTTCACCGGGTTCGGTGGCTCACACCTGTGATCCCGGCACTTTGGGAGGCTGAGGCAGGAGGCTTGATTGAGACCGGGAGTTTGAGACCAGCCTGGCCAACATGGGGAAACTCTGTCTCTATTAAAAATGAAAAAAAAAAATATATATATATATATATACACACACACACACACACACACACACGCACATATATATATTCAGGTGCAGTGGTGCAATCCTATAGTCCTGGCTACTCGGGAGGCTGAGGCAGGAGGATCCCTTGGGCCCAGGAGTTCGAAGCAGCAGTGAACTATGATCACACCACTGCACTCCAGCCTGGGTGGCAGAGCAAGACCCTGTTTCTGAAATTTAAAAAAAAAAAAAAAAAAAAAATTGATGTACATTAGGGGGGCTTCCAGGGCCTGGGACCTGCTTCTCCTTCCTTTCCTCCCAGTGGCCCTGACCTTGTCTCTTACCACTTCACACCCTGACTGTCTGGTTCCCATTGCTGATTTCACACACAGACCCTCCTGTCCCCTGCCTCATCCATGTCTGGCTGCCCTGTCATCTCCCGACTTCGGTTGCTTTCAGTGCTCAGCTCAAGTGCCACCTCTTCCAGGAAGCCTTCTCAGAAAGCCACACCTTCTCAGCCTGGGTGAGGCACCCTGTGGTCTCTGCGCTTCCCCCTCACAGCAGGGGGAACTTGCTGTTTATAAATTTGCCTCTCCACTGACTCCAGGGCTGGGGCTTTGTGGTTTATATTTTCTTCCCCACCTAGCAGAGGGCTTGCGTCTCCAGGCTCAAATTAGGCATCTTGAATAAATGATGAATAAATGAGAGAATGAATGAATGAACAAATACTCGCTCTGTGCCCCTTTTAGGGTCTCGGATGCCCCACTCCTTGGCCCAGACTTTCCAGGCCAGAGTGAAGGGCTCCCACCAGGGTTTCCTTTAGGGTCCTGAGGGGTTGGCATCTGCCCCACCCCCCTCCAGTCTGGCTGAAATGTCAAGGTCAAGGGGTGCCTTCTGGCAGTCAAGGAGGAGCCTGGGAGGGGCAGAGCAGGGATTTGCATCCACCCAAGCAAAGGGCATCAAGCCAAGTCATCTGATGAGAGACTGCGGTGGGGCGGGGGGCGTGTGGGCGGCCGGCCCGTCCTCGGATCAGCTGCGTTCTCTGCCCGCCCCCTCTGACTCATGCTGACAACTTTCTTCCTGCCCCGGCCACCTCTCTGCCCACTTGCCTCCTCAGTACCCTGGTTCAGCTCTTCCTGCAACGGCCCAAGAGCTCAGAGCTCCTCGTCTGACCTTCTAGTCATGACCAGGACCAGGGCAGCGCTCCTCCTGTTCGCAGGTGAGCCTGGGCCCCAGTGAAGTAGGGCTGGGGACCCAGGCCCAAGGGGGCCAGGGCCCTGAACTGGGGGCTCAGGCTGGGGGCTTAGGATCTGGGTAGGAAGAGAGACTGAGTCAAGCATGAGGGGGAGGCTGGCACATAGGGTTTGAGATTTGGAGTTTGTGGAGGAGAGGATATTGATGAACCAATTTTGGGGGAGTTCCAGAGATGCTGGAAGAGACGCCAGTTGTCTCGACACTCCAGAGATTTTAAAAATAGATAGAACGTGCCAAGCTTGTGCTCTGTGGACAGAATGCTCTGGTACCCAGGTTTTCCTGGAGTCTGTCTCATAGCACTTGAGGGGCACGTTGGGGAAAGATCCTTTTTAGAGCCTGGGTACTGCTCTGCAGAAACGGAGAACTGAAACTCGATAGCGGATGGTGGGCAAGGGGCCTCCCTGGACCCTGGGAAGGAGAGAAGGGGATGAGCTGGGTGTCCAGAAGACCCAGGCACCCCGGGCATCAGGCTCAGAGGGGAGATTGGGGTGCTGGGGCAAGGGGTAGAGGGTGGCCAGGCAGGAGGAAGACCCTTCTCCAAAGCTCTCTTCCCACCTCTTTCCCAGCCTTAGCAACTTCTCTGGGTTTCAACTTGGACACAGAGGAGCTGACAGCCTTCCGTGTGGACAGCGCTGGGTTTGGAGACAGCGTGGTCCAGTATGCCAACTCCTGGTGAGGCCCAGGTGGCGCTGGCCTTCGGCTCCATCCATCCTCTCCCTGCTCACGGCCCCGTGCCCCTGGCCCTGCCCTGTTATTTGCAAACTCTCCTCTCTGTCTGGTGTAGCGACTGCCCTGGCTAATGAAGATTTGCCCTGAAAGCAGGCACAGCCTCACAGCTAACATTTACAGAGCAGTAAGTGCAGTGCCAGGCTCATCATAGGTGGACGCTGACTGAGTCCACACGACAACCTGTGAGTAGGAATCAGTCGTGCAACAAACACTTACTTGTTTTTTCTTTCTTTTTTTCTATACATTTAAAAATATAGAGAGGCAGGGTCTCACTATGTTGCCTGCGTTGGTCTCAAACTCCTGGGCTCAAGCGATCCTCCCACCCCAGCCTCCCAAAGTGCTGGGATTCCAGGTGTGAGCCACCACACCCAGACTCAACAAATATTTATTGTCTCCATACACCAGAGAATCCAACAGACAGAAATCCCTTCCACGTGGAATTTAAATGATGAAAATCCATCTTGCAGATGAGGAAGCTGAGGTTTAGAGAGGGAACGCAAACTCGCCAGAGCGGCAGCCGTGCCGCAGCATCCATACTCTCACCTGAAGTGTTCTTTGGCTCCTCGCAGGGTGGTGGTTGGAGCCCCGCAAGAGAGAACAGCTGCCAACCAAACGGGCGGCCTCTACCAGTGCGGCTACAGCACCGGGGCCTGTGAGCCCATTGGCCTGCAGGGTAAGTCACCGCCCCTCCTGGGACCCAGGGCAGGGCTACCAGGTTCCCCAGCTCCAGGGGCCCGTGGGGCTCACCGGAGTTTCACTTCCAACTTTTGCTGTGTCTGAGACCCTCGCCCTCAGACATGCTTCCTGGCCTCTTAAGGCCTCCCCGCTTATCACACCCCTGCAGCTCTGTCAAAACCCGACAGCTCCCTTCACCATCAGAGCTTGTCTCCCAGGTGGAGGTGACCCCTGCCCAGCTCTTCCACAGCCTTCTCTGTACCCCCGAAAGTGACCATGCACATATCTGTCCCCGCAGTCCCCCCGGAGGCCGTGAACATGTCCCTGGGCCTGTCCCTGGCGGCTACCACCAGCCCCCCCCAGCTGCTGGTGAGTGGCCCTGGGGCACAGGAGGCCTCTGAGGGAGGGAGGAGCCGGGGCCACAGGGGCTGGGAGTCTCTTGTAGGGTGGAGGTGCCGGAATTCGAGGGTGGGAGGGAGCAGGAGCAGCCCCCCAGCAGCCTGCTGTGTCCCCAGGCCTGCGGCCCCACCGTGCACCACGGGTGTGGGAGGAACATGTACCTGACCGGACTCTGCTTCCTCCTGGCCCCCACCCAGCTCACCCGGAGGCTCCCGGCGTCCAGGCAGGGTGAGTGTCGGGACCACCAAGTCTTTGAGGAGCTCACGCACATCCAATTGGGGGTGCGGTGGGCTAGAGACAGTCTTGCCAGACTGGATCAGAAAGAAGGGATCTGGAAAAAGAGTTACCACGTGTTGCAGTGGTTCCCGACGCTGCTGCCCGCACACCCTGCCTGTTCCTGGCACGCCGCCGGACCTTTCCTGTGACCTTAACCTCTCCAAGCATCCGTTTCTTCATCTGTTGGGTGGGGAGAATAACACACCCAGCACTGAAGTAACATAGGATGATTCATGGCCAGGGGCTAGCACAGCAGCTAGCACCAGGCGACGGCCCCATGAAGGCCAGCTGCTGTTATTTTTAGAGAAGAGGATCTATTTTCATCCAGTGGGTCCTGGGATATGACCAATTGGTTTGTGCAGTAGTTTAGGAAAGGTCAGTGAAAGTGCAGTGTGAGCAACGTGTGTGTGTGTGCGCGCATGTGTGTATACATACGCATGTGTATACGTGTGCATGCACACATGTACATGCATGTGTGCGCACGTGTGTGTGTGTGTGTGCGTGTGCACATGCAGGTTGAGACGCAGGGCCTGGCTTCCCTGGTGCTGATGGGGAAGAAAGACAAGGAAGCGGAACAGTGGGCTTTTCAGACCTGGCACGCTGAGGCCACCCCTTGGTTTCACATTTGCTCTCAAGCCCTTGGTGAGACTGACATCTGGTTGCAAATAGGGTGCACCTTCCAGCACCTCCGTGGGTCCAGACTCCATCCACAGGGGCCTGGGCACTCATCAGAATGCCCAGGACACCTGTCTCTCTGGTGGAGGCCTCTGGGGCAGAGGGGATGCTGAGAGGTCGCATGGAAGGGGGTCTCCTCTCCAGGTGCTGTAAGAGCGTCCTCTTCTCAGGACAGACGCTGCCTTCACACAGGAGGGGAGTGGGGGCCTGTATTTAAGCTGAGAACAGAACAGGTCCAGTGTGTGGCTGTTGCCTGTGATGATTTGTTTAAAATATTAACAATCAAGGCAGGAGGGTCGTTTGAGGCCTGGAGTTTGAGACCAGCCTGGGCAACATAGTGAGACTTCATCTCTACAAAAAATAAATATAAAATACAAAGTAGCTGGGCATGGTGTTACATACATATAGTGCCAACTACTGGGAAGGCTGAGGCAGGAGAATCGCTTGAGCTCAGGAGTTGGAGGCTGTAGAGAGTTATGATCGCACCACTGCACTCCAGCCTGGGTGACAGTGAGATTCCGTCTCAATTAAAAAAAAAAAAAATTAACAAACTACCATTCAGCACTGAGCAGTGAGGACAAACACTGGCCAGGAACTGGTGCCAGTTTGTATCATTGCTGGATGGAGTGACATTGAGGGAGGAAGGAGGAATGGGTCTAGGGAGGGGCACAGATATCCAGGGTGGAGGGGGAAGCCCTCTGCTTCCTACTATCTGATTTGGAGAAATCTTCCTGTTTTTTTTTCGAGACAGTCTCACTCTGTCACTGAGGCTGGAGTGTGTGGTACAATCACAGCTCACTGCAGCCTCCAACTCCGGGGCTCAAGTGATCCTCCCACCTCAGCCTCCAGAGTAGCTGGAACCACAGAGAAGAGCCACCAGGCCCAGCTGATTTTTAACAATGTTTAGTAGATGTGAGGTCTCGCTATGTTGTCCAGGCTGATCTTGAAATCCCGGGCTCAAGCAATTCTCCTGCCTAGGCCTCCCGAAGTGCTTGGATTACAGGTGTAAGCCACTGCACCTGGTCTGACCTTCACTTTTTTTTATCGACAGGGCTGGCTGCGCAGGGGTGAGCAGCCTCATCACAGACTTTTTTTTTTTTTTTTTTTTTTTTGAGGTGGAACCTCACTCTGTTGCCAGGCTGGAGTGCTGTGGCGCGATCTTGGCTCACTGCAGCCTCCACCTCCCGGGTTCAAGCAATTCTGCCTCAGCCTCCCATGTAGTTGGGACCACAGGTGCATGCCACCACACCCAGCTAATTTTTGTATTTTTAGTAGAGATGGGGTTTCACCATGTTGGCCAGGATGGTCTCGATCTCCTGACCTCATGATCCGCCCACCTCGGCCTCCCAAAGTACTGGAATTACAGGTGTCAGCCACTGCGCCCGGCCCATCACAGCCTCTTTATGCAACTTTAAGAGAATGAAGGGCCTTGTTCCAGGCAGGGGGTTAGGGAAGTCCTGCCCCGATGAGGAAAGGACCCAGGGTATGGAGTCTGACTCCCATCGCCAGACTAGGGGCTTAGGGGAGGATGAGTTTTGGGAGAGTGAGCTCTTGTGGCCAAGAGGCCATAGTCCTGGGCTCTGGGAGTGTCTCTTGGAGGATCGGTGCCACCTCCTTCCCCAGAGTGCCCAAGACAGGAGCTGGACATTGTGTTCCTGATTGATGGCTCGGGCAGCATCTCCTCCGACAACTTTGCCACGATGATGAACTTCGTGAGAGCTGTGATAAACCAGTTCCAGAGACCCAGCACCCAGGTGTGCCTTTGGGGCAGGGAGGCTGCTGGGGGCAGGTGCTTGGATCCTGGTGAAATGGCCTCAGCCCCGGCCCTGTGTGCTTCTTCCAGTTTTCCCTGATGCAATTCTCCAGTAAATTCGACATACACTTCACTTTCGAGAAATTCAGGCGCACCTCAAACCCCCTCGACCTGTTGGCTTCTGTTCACCAGCTGAGAGGGCTCACACACACGGCCACTGCCATCCAAAAAGTCGTGTGAGTCCTGACTTCTTCCAGGCACAGTCCCAAAGCACCCAGGTCTTCCCTTGGGCCTCATCTGTCTCCATGAGAAGGGGACAGGCAGGGACTGAAATCCAGCCCGTGATACCCTTGCCAAGCTTGGGCCTCTGGGTGGGACTAGGACCTCCCAAAGGAAAAGGCATCTTCTCATTTTCACAAGGGCACCAGGGGCTAGTGTGGTTTTGTTCACAGGCCTCTAAGATCTCTTCTTTCCTGATAGGCGCCAATTGTTCCAGGCCTCACATGGGGCCCGTGGGGATGCCACCAAAATTCTCATTGTCATCACTGATGGGAAGAAAGAAGGCGATAGCCTGGATTATAAGGATGTCATCCCCATGGCTGATGCAGCAGGCATCATCCGCTATGCAATTGGGGTAGGGCATGGGACGGCTTCCCCCTTCTCCCAACGGCTTCCTCTCAGGGCAACTTCCCTTTCTATTTATTTTCTTTTCTCTTTGAGACAGGGTCTTGCTCTATCACTCAGGCAGTGGTGCAATCCTAGCTCACTGCAGCCTCAAACTCCTGGGCTCCAGTGATCCTTCCACCCCAGCCTCCCCAGTAGCTGGGACCACCCGCGTGTGCCATCAAACCTGGCTATTTTTTTATTTTTTTGGTTGAGATGGGGTCTTGCTATGTTGCCCAGGCTGGTCTCAAATTCCTGGCCTCAAGCAATTCTACCACCTTAGCTTCCCAAAGCTCAGGGATTACAGGCATGAACCACCGCCAACAACATGCCTTTCAAGGATAGAAACACCAGCTCTCTCGGCTCTTACTGCCTTCAGGATGAAAACTCTGCCCCAGACTGGAGACCATGATCCTTTCTCCTAAACTCCCTGATGCCGCCCGGGCCTCATGTTTCTCCTGTGTCCACGGGTGTGATCATGTTGATCTTGTGGGGTTACTGGAGGATGTTGCACCCAGTGCACACAGGAACATTCGATTTATTATTTTTACTGAGTTGATCTTTTTTGGAGACAGGTTGGATCAGCTTTTCAAAACAGAAACTCTTGGAAAGAATTAAATGACATTGCATCGAAGCCCTCCCAGGAACACATATTTGAAGTGGAGGACTTTGATGCTCTGAAAGATATTCAAAACCAGCTGAAGGAGAAGATCTTTGCCATTGAAGGTGAGTCTGAAGGGAGCTCTTAGCTTGGGGACTCCTCAGTCGTAACACCTTTCCACTTAGAACCCAAGGCTCTGCGAAACAAGTAGACAGCAGCCCAGTTCTCCTGCTTTCCCGGGACCCCGATAGCCACGTCCGTCAGCTTGTCCCCATTGATGTCCCCCAGCACTGTCAGAGCCGCCCCAAAGTGGCCCCAGGGATGGCCCTGCCCCCCACAGAAAATGATCTCACATCACCACCGGCTCCACTGCAGGCCCAGCCCAGGAGACCCTTCCACCCACACTGGGACCTACCCAGCCCACGTCCCACCAGCCACTCACTCCCTTGGGCAAGGGGCACGCGGACTCCTGGCCCCCTTGGGTCTGCTCGTAGACCCGTGGGGGGCCCTGATGAGGACCAGATCGGTGCTGCCATCGCTGTCCACATCCATGGAGCAGAGGGGGGGGCCCTGAAGTTGGAGCTGATCTGGAGGGCAGAGCCTGTTCCCTGTCATAGGCATCAGCCCTCCCTGGGCCTCCAGTCTTAGCTTCTCCTAAAGCTGAAGTGTTCTTGGACCTGGCAAAGCCCGTCTCCCTCCCTGGCACTCGAGTGTCATACCTTCCCCCAGGTACAGAGACCACAAGCAGTAGCTCCTTCGAATTGGAGATGGCGCAGGAGGGCTTCAGTGCTGTGTTCACGCCTGTGAGTGGGGCCCCTTAGGCCGATGATGTGCGGTGAGGGGAGGCGGGAGCAGGGAAGGCCAGGGTGGGTGTCAGGTGGGTAAGGGGCGCGGGCGGCAGGCGTGTCTCTTGTACACGCTGTCTTCCTGCTCCGGCCTCGGCCCAGCCCTGGAATTCTTTCCTCCCAGGATGGCCCCATTCTGGGGGCTGTGGGGATCTTCACCTGGTCTGGAGGTGCCTTCCTGTACCCCCCAAATATGAACCCCACCTTCATCAACATGTCTCAGGAGAATGTGGACATGAGGGACTCTTACCTGGGTGAGAAACAACCAGGGGTTGGGGACAGGTGGGAGATGCGCTGCCTGGGGTGGGGTCCAGGGTTCTGGGGAGGGGAGAAGGGGGCTGTGCTGCCTGGGGTGGGTCCAGGGTTCTGGGGAGGGGAGAAGGGGGCTGTGCTGCCTGGGGTGGGTCCAGGGTTCTGGGGAGGGGAGAAGGGGGCTGTGCTGCCTGGGGTGGGGTCCAGGGTTCTGAGGAGGGGAGAAGGGGGCTGTGCTGCCTGGGGTGGGGTCCAGGGTTCTGGGGAGGGGAGATGGGGGCTGTGCTGCCTGGGGTGGGGTCCAGGGTTCTGGGGAGGGGAGATGGGGGCTGTGCTGCCTGCGGTGGGAGGCCTGAGGAGGGGAGAAGGGGGCTGTGCTGCCTGAGGTGGGGGTCCAGGATTCTGGGTGGGGGGAATGGGGGCCTTTGTGCTGAGACCTGGGCCCCTCAGGTTACTCCACCGAGCTGGCTCTCTGGAAAGGGGTGCAGAACCTGGTCCTGGGGGCCCCCCGCTACCAGCATACCGGGAAGGCTGCCATCTTCACCCAGGTGTCCGGGCAATGGAGGCTGAAGGCCGAAGTCACGGGGACACAGGTTGGGCGTGACAGGAGCCAGAGGGGAAGATGAGGGTGGGGGCAGTGGCCGGGGCTGGGGAGAGGATGGAGGGGCTTTGGGGGGCTTGGGGGAGGTCCTGGTACCTGAGGAGAGGTGGGACCTGCCCACAGGGCTGCCTCTGGCTGGGACAGGCAGCATGACCCAGGCTCTGCCCCCCAGATTGGTTCCTACTTCGGGGCCTCCCTCTGCTCTGTGGATGTGGATGGCGATGGCAGCACTGACCTGATCCTCATCGGGGCCCCCCATTACTACGAGCAGACCCGAGGGGGCCAGGTGTCCGTGTGTCCCTTGCCCAGGGGGGTGAGTGGCCGATGGGACCTGGGCTGGGTGGGGTCTGGTGTGGGTGGAGGGGTTGCCCAGGTTGGGCCTGGCATTGCTTTCATTCTGCAGTGGGAAAGGTGGTGGTGTGATGCTGTTCTCCACGGGGAGCAGGGCCACCCCTGGGGTCGCTTTGGGGCGGCTCTGACAGTGCTGGGGGATGTGAATGGGGACAAGCTGACGGACGTGGTCATCGGGGCCCCAGGAGAGGAAGAGAACCAGGGTGCTGTCTACCTGTTTCACGGAGCCTTGGGACCTAGCATCGGCCCCTCCCACAGCCAGGTAAGGCCGTGTCCCGCTTCTGTCATTAGAGCAGCCTCCTCCTTGCCTCTCCCGCTCTGTCATACAGGAAAACTGTCCCTTTTTACCTTTTCCTACCTCCCTTGCCCAGCTCTGAGCACCTTGTAGCAGTGGTACAGTCTCAGCTCACTGCAACCTCCGCCTCCCAGGTTCAAGTGATTCTCTGCCTCAGCCTCCAGAGTAGCTGGAATTATAGGCATGCACCACCATGTCCGGTGAATTTTTTGTATTTTAGTAGAGATAGGCTTTTGTCATGTTGGCTAGGCTGGTCTTGAACTCCTGACCTCAGGTGATCCACCTGTCTCAGCCTCCCAAAGTGCTGGGATTATAGGCGTGAGCCACCACGCCCAGCCCCTTGCCAGTTTTACAAGGTACACAGGTCAGGCACAGAAAACCCATTTTACAGATGGAATGTGGGACACTGGGAAGACAACAGCCTTGGTTTGCCAGAGGTTCAGAGTGGGTCTGGGATGGTGAAGGGTGCTCCGGCCTCTTGACCTCTAACCCGGCGTGCAGTCTCCGGGCTCCTTGCTGCTCACCACTTAGGTCCAGTCATTTCAACCTACCCTTCCACTCGCTCCTCGCCTCCCTGGATGCTACATGATTTTATTCCCTTCCTGCCATCAAGGTCCCACCATATACCCATCCCTGCAGCCGCCCTCCACCCAAGGGAACAGGGTTCCCTGAGAACAAGGGCTGCTTTCCTTGGCAAAAGTCAAGAAAGCCCTGTTAAAAAATAGGCAAAGGGGCCACTCCAGGTGGCTCACATCTGTAATTCCAACACTTTGGGAGGCTGAGGCAGGAGGATCACTTGAGGCCAGGAGTTTCAGGCCAGCCTGGGCAACATAGGAAGATCTCATCTCTAGAAAAAATTTTAAAAATTAAGCAGGCGTCGTGGTGCTGTAGTAACTGTAGTCCCAATTACTCGGGAGGCTGAGGTGGGATGATCACCTGAGCCCAGGAGGTTGAGGCTGCAGTGAGCTATGATTGTGTCACTTCACTTCAGCCCAGGTGAAAGAGCAAAACCCTGTGTCCAAAAAAAAAAAAAAAAAAAAAAGATTTGAATAGGAATATATATTTCTCCAAAGAAGAGGTACAAGGGGCCAATGAGTGCATAAAATGATTCTCAACGTCACTGGTCATCAGAAATCAAAACTATAATGAAATGCCACTTCTCACCTACTAGAATGACTAGAAACAAAGACGGATAATGACAGGTGTTGGTGAGGATTGGGAGAACCGGGCATCCTCCGGCACTGCTAGGGATGATGTAAATCCACGCAGCTGCTTTGGAAATCAGTCTGGCAGATCCTCAAAACATTAAACATAGGCTGGGCACAGTGGCTCACACCTGTAATCCCAGCACTTTGGGAGGCCGAGGCAGGTGGATCGCCTGAGGCCAGGAGTTCAAGACCAGGCTGGCCAACACAGTGAAACCCCATCTCTATTAAAAATACAAAAAAAAAAAAAAAAAAAAAATTACCTGGGCTTTGTGGTGGGTGCCTGTAATCCCAGCTACTCGGGAGGCTGAGGCAGGAGACTTGATTGAAGCTGGGAGGTGGAGGTTGTGGTGAGCCGAGATTGCGGCACTGCACTCCAGCCTAGGCAACAAGAGCAAAATTCCGTCTCAAACAAACAAACAAAAAGTTAAACAGAGTTGCCACGTGATCTGGCAACTCCACCTATAAAACATGCTAAGTGAGGGAAGCCAGACACAGAAGGCCACATGTATTCAGTCCAAATGTCCAGAACAGGCAAATCTGTAGAAACAGAAAGTAGATGAGCAGTTTCACAGGGCTGGGTGTGGGGGGAAGTCAGGGGCATGAGGGTGACTGCGAATAGGTATGGAGTCTCTTTTTGGGGTAGTGGAAATGTTCTAAAATTGATTGTGGTAGTGGTTTCACAACTCTGTAAACATACCAAAAACCACTAAGTCATGTACTTTAAAGGGGTGAGTTTTGTGCTATGTGGTCTATAGCTCAAAAAAGTTGTTACCAAAAAGAAAAAAGTGGCAGGGAAGGTCCCTGCAGTTCTGTCACACACCAGCTGTGTGATCTTTGACAGGAGATCACACACTGTCTCTGTGCTCAGTTTTCTCATTGGTAAAATGGTGATACTAATAGAACTAACCTTACTGAGCTGCTGCTGTGAGGATTAAATGAGTTAGTATGCATGAAGTGCTTATCACAGTGCCTGGCACACAATACGTGTCATGTTGTTATAATCTGTTTTAATTATCATTAAGATAGTTTAACAACTGGCCAGGCGCAGTGGCTCCCGCCTGTAATCCCAGCACTTTGGGAGGTCGAGGCAGGCAGATCACTTGAGGTCAGGAGTTCCAGACCAGCCTGGCCAATGTGGGGAAACCCCGTCCCTACCAAAAACACAAAAATTAGCTGTGCGTGGTGGCACATGCCTGTAATTCCAGCTACTCGGGAGGCTGAGGCAAGAAAATGGCTCGAACCCAGGAGTCGGAGGTTGCAGTAAGCTGAGATTACGCCACTGCACTCCAGCCTGGGTGCCAGAGTGAGACTCCATCTCAAAACAAATAAACAAAAAACACATAGTTTAACAACTGAAGGGGAATCTAAAGAAGAGGGTGAAAGACGGTTGAGAATCACAAGGGCCCACATGTCATGAAACCGCGAACAGTTCGTACCAACTCCCATGACCCATCACACACAGGCATACCTTGTTTTATGCGCTTTGCAGATACTGCCTTCTTTACACGTTGAAGGTGTGCAGCGACCCTGCACTGAGCAAGTCTATCAGTGCTGTTTTCCCAGCTGCACGCACTCACTGTGTCTCTGTGTTACGTTTGGTAATTCTCACGATGTTTCAAACTTTTTGAAATTATCATGTCTGTGATGGTGAGCTGTGATCAGTGATCTTCGATGTTACTATTGTCCTTGTTTTGGGGCACCATGAACCATGTCCATATACGAAGGCAAACTTCATAAATGTGTGTGTTCTGACTGCTCCACCACCGATAGCTCCCCTGTCTCTCTCTCCCTCTCCTCTGGCCTCCCTATTCCCATTCCCTGCAATGCAACAATATTGAAATTAAGCCAAATAATAACTCGACAATGGTCTTTAAGTGTTCAAGTGAAAGGAAGAGTCACATTTCTCTCACTATTTATTTACTGAGGCAGGGTCTCGCTCTGTCACCCAGGCTGGAGTACACTGGTGTGATCTCGGCTCACTGAAACTTCCCCCTCTGGGGTTCAAGTGATTCTCCTGCCTCAGCCTCTTGAGTAGCTGGCATTACAGGTGCATGCCACCCTGCCTGGCTAATTTTTGCATTTTTAGTAGAGATGGGGTTTCGCCATGTTGGCCTGGCTAGTCTCAAACTCCTGACTTTAAGTGATCTGCCTGCCTTGCCCTCCCAAAGCACTGGGATTACAGACGTGAGCCACCATGTCTGGCCACATATTTCACACATTAGATCAAAACCTAGAAATGATTAAGCTTGGTGAAGAAGCCATGTCAAAAGCCAAGATGGACTGAAGGCCTTTTGCACCAAACAGCCAAATTCTGAATGCAAAACAAAAGTGATTGAAGGAAATTAAGAGTGCTACTCCAGTGAACATAGGAATGATAAGAAAGTGAAACAGCCTAATTGCTATTACGAAGGAAGTTTTGAGTGCTCTGGATAGAAGATCAAACCAGCCACAATATTCCCTTAAGCCAAAGCCAAATCCAGAGCAAGGTCCAAATGCTCTTCAGTTCTGTGAAGGCTGAGAGAGGTGAGGAAGCTACAGAAGAAAAGCTGGAAGTCAGCAGAGGTGGAAGTCAGCAGGGTTCATGAGGTTTAAGGAAAGAAGCAATCTCCACAACATAAAAGTACGAGGTGAAGCAGCAAGTACAGATGGAGAAGGCGCAACAAGTTCTCCAGAAGATCTCTGATGAGGGTGGCTACACTCAACAACAGGTTTTCAATGTAGATGAGACGGCCTTCGATGGAAGAAGATGCCATCTAGAACTTTCAGAGAAGTCAATGCCTGGCTTCAAAGCTTCAAAGGACAGGCTGACTCTCTTGTTAGAGGCTAATGCCGCTGGTAGGACTTCAAGTTGTAGTCAGTGCTCATTTACCATTTGGAAAATTCCAGGGCCCTGAAGGATGATGCTAAATCCACCCTTCTGTGCTCTAGAAATGGAGCAAAGCCAGGGAGACAGCACATCTGTTTACAGCATGGTTGAGTAAGTGTTTTAAACCCATTCTGGAGACCTGCTGCTCAGAAAAATAGATTTCTTTCCAAAGTTTGCTACTTATTGACAATGCACCTGGTCACCCAAGAGCTCTGATGGAGATGTTCACAGAGATTAGTGTTGTTTCCATGCCTGCAAACCCAACATCCATTCTGCAGTCCATGGACCAAGGAGTAATTTCGACTTTCAAGTCTCATTATTTCAGAAATACATTTCATAAGGCTATAGCTGCCATACATAGTGATTCTTCTGACGGATCTGGGCAAAGTCAATTGAAAACCTTCTGGAAAAAATTCACCACTTTAGATGCCATTAAGAACATTCATGATTCACGAGAGGGGGTCAAAATATCAACACTAACAAGAGTTCGGGAGAAGCTTGTTAGTGGATTCTCGTGGATGACTTTGAGTGGTTCTAGACTTCAGGGGAGGAAGTGACTGCAGATGTGGTGGAAATAGAGAACCAGAATTAGAAGGTGGAGCCTGAATTGCTGCAGTTTCATGATGAAACTTGCACAGATGAGGACCTGCTTCTTACAGATGAGGAAATAAAGTGTTTTTTTTTTTTTTTAGATGGAATCTATTCCTGGTGAAGATGCTATGAAAATTGTTGAAATGACAACACAAGATTAAGAATATTACATAAACAGGCCGGGCACAGTGGCTCACCTCTGTAATCCAAGCACTTTGGGAGGCAGAGTTGGGCAGATCACCTGAGGTCGGGAATTTGAGACCAGCCTGGCCAACATAGGGAAACCTCATCTCTACTAAAAAAATTAGCTGGGTGTGGTGGCGGTTGTTTGTAATCCCAGCTACTCAGGAGGCTGAGGCAGGAGAATCACTTGAACCTGGGAGGCGAAGGTTGCAATGAGCCAAGATCACACCACTGCACTCCAGCAACAGAGTGAAAGTGTGTCTCAAAAAAAAAAAAAAAGAATATTATATAAACGTAGTCGATAAATGAGCACAGAATTTGAGAGGATTGACTCCAACTTTCAAAGAAGCTCTACTGTGGGTAAAATGTTATCAACCAGCAACCCATGCTCCAGAGAAATTTCATGAAAGGAAGAGTCCATCCGGGCAGCAAACTTCCTCACTCTCTTATTTTAGGAAATTGCCATAACCTCCCCAACCTCCAGGAGTTGCCACTGTGATCAGTCAACCGTGTCACTGTGTCACCATCAGCAAGACCCTCCATAGGCAAAAAGATTATGCCTTGCTAAAGGCTTAAATGATCGTTAGCATTTTTTACCAATCTAATTTTTTTATTTTTATTTTTGAACTTTTATTTTAGATTTAGAGGGGGTACACCTAGCCTTTCTAGACTCCCTCAGTAACTGGTAAATTTCTCTTTTTATTTTGTTATTATTCTTTTTTCTTTTCTTTTTCTTTTTTAAGTTTTTATTTTTTAGAGACAGAGTCTCATCGTGTCCCTCAGGCTGGAGTGCAGTGGCGCAATCATAGCTGACTGCAGCCTCGAACTCCTGGGCTCAAGAGATCCTCCTGCCAAAGCCTCCTGAGTAGCTGGGACCACAGGCACAAGCCAGTGTGCCGGGCTCATTATTATTACTTTTTTTAATTTGAGACGGAGTCTTGCTCTGTCACCAAGGCTGGAGTGCGGTGGCACAATCTCCGCTCACTGCAAACTCCTCCTCCCGGGTTCAAGTGATTCTCCGGCCTCAGCCTCCTCAGCAGCTTGGATTGCAGGTGTGTGCCATCACGTCTGGCTAATTTTTGTATATTTAGTAGAAACGGGGTATTACCATGTTGGCCAGGCTGGTCTGGAACTCCTGACCTCAGGTGATCCACCTGCCTCGGCCTCCTAAAGTGTTGGGATTACAGGCGTGAGCCACCGCGTCCATCCATTATTATTACTTTTAATGCCTGCCAGTTCCATTGGTCCACAGAGATTTAAAGGGCAGATTCTTCCAGGGAGCGGGCATAACATGACCACTGGGAATGAAGGTGATAGGTTCTACAGGGGAGGCAGTGCCCGGGAGGGTGGATCTGCGTGTGGGTGCGACCACTCCCTACTCCACCCCAGCTTTTTCTGTCCTTTGAAGAGACAGAGTGACAGCAAGAAACAAAAAGGGGACTTGGGCCTGGGGTCGGAGCGTCTGGTGTTAGGTCTGGAGTCGGCCTCTTAAAGGCTACATGGAGTTGGCACGGTCCCCAACCTCTCTCCTGCATCTTTGCAACCAGGGAGGTGAGGCTGGATGAGCTCCAAGGTCCCTTTCAGCCTTAATACTCATTGTGATACATTATTGACTGCTGGCCGTATTCTGGGTGCTGTTCTAAGAACCGTAGGAATTCCTCTCCTGCGCACGGCTAAATTCTGAGCTAATAGTATCATTATGTGAAAGATGAGGAAACAGAGGCACATAAAGATTGAGTCCTTGCCCACGGCCTCGTGGCTCATACGTGGAGGAGTCAGAATTGGAACTAGAGACTGATTGAATGAATGACACTTGGGTCACCAGGACTCCCTTCCGATCTCCACTCCTACATCTGTTTCTTAGCAATCATCTCCCAACTCCTACCTCCTCTTTTCAGGTTCTTCTTGGTGACATCTGTTCACAACTCACCCCTTCTCTCCCTTTCCCATGGTCCTACCACCATATTCCCCTTGTTACTTATTTCCAACTTCTTCCCCCACCTTCCAGCTTGATTCACCCTTTTCTCTTCTGGCCAGCGGATCACCGGCTCCCAGCTCTCCCCCAGGCTGCAGTATTTTGGGCAGGCGCTGAGCGGAGGTCAAGACCTCACCCAGGATGGACTGGTGGACCTAGCTGTGGGGGCCCGAGGCCAAGCACTCCTGCTCAGGTGAGAGCAGCCTTTCTCAGACGCTTCCCGGGTGGTCCTAGGTCCAGATGGGGGTGCCCATCCCCACTCCACCCCACATGGTGCTCCCAGGAGCCAAGGGCCTCTCCTCAGCTCGGTACTCTGCCCGCAGGACCAGACCTGTGCTCTGGGTGCGGGTGAGCATGCAGTTCAAACCTGCGGAGATCCCCAGGTCTGCATTTGAGTGTGGGGAGCAGGTGGTCTCTGACCAGATCCTGGGACAGTCCAGCATCTGCCTTTACATTGACAAACGTTCCAAGAATCTGCTTGGGAGCCGTGAGTCCCTCCCCTCCAACCCAGGACACCCTGACCTCTGGGGTCCCCCAGCCCCAGACGCCTTTCTCCCACCCTGCCCGTTGTCCTCCCAAGGAGTTCCTGTCTCTCTCAACGCCGTTTCTGTGACCGCCTACAGGTGACCTCCAAAGCTCTCTGACGGTGGACCTGGCTCTCGACCCTGGCCGCCTGAGTCCTCGTGCCACCTTCCAGGAAACAAAGAACCGGAGTCTGAGCCGAGTCCAAGTCCTCGGGCTGGAGACATACTGTGAAACCTTCACCCTGCTGCTCCCGGTGCGTCTGGGCACGAACATGGGTGGCGGCCGCGCTGGGGCTGGCAGAAGGCAGGGCAGGGAGAGAACGGGCTGCGTTCCAGCCTCCCTGTGGCTCAGCCCAGCGCAGGACCAGGCATGAAGGAGGTGCTTACTGCATAGCCAGTGAGTGAGTGAGCGAGCGAACAAGTGATGAGATCGGCTGCAACTGCCAGGGGCCACACGGTTGGATTTCAGGAAAGAGAATCGGGCAGCCTGAGCGAGCTCTGCGGCTTCCGGCTGGGCTTTTTTTCAGGCACTCACTGGACAAGCATTTATCCAGCTGCTCCTGGGAGATAGGCCCTGCCCTGGGGGCCAGGCGCATAGCGGTGGCCAAAACAGTCATTGCTGATCGGGAGGTCTGTGGGGAGGAGAAAAAAAAAATAAAGACAAAGCAGGGGAGAGAACAGAGAGGGTGTCAGGGAAGCCTCCTGAAGGCGGTGATGCTGAGCAGGCCCTGAAGGAAGTGGAAGCCACGTGGGAGCTGGGCAGGGGCAGGACGAGAACTGCGGGTGGGGCCGAGCGCAGCGCTCCCCTCACCCTCCGCTCTTCCCCACGCCCATCCCCCAGACCTGCGTGGAGGACCCTGTGACCCCCATCACCTTGCGTCTGAACTTCACGCTGGTGGGCGAGCCCCTCCCTGCCTTCAGAAACCTGCGGCCTATGCTGGCCACCGATGCTCAGAGATACTTCATGGCCTCCGTGAGTCCTGGCGAAAGGTCTCCCACAGAGGGCGCACAGCGTGGGGCCTGGGTCTCGGAGAAAACCCCCCCGTTGCCTTCCCACGCAGCTCCCCTTTGAGAAGAACTGTGGAGCCGACCATATCTGCCAGGACAATCTCGGCATCTCCTTCAGCTTCCCAGGGTGAGCGTCCCCACCTTAGACCTGCCCTACTGCCCCAGCCTCCTTCCTGGAATCTGGGACTCCTGTCTCTGGCTATCCTTAACATTGTCTCATCCTATACTCAAAACCCAGGTGTCCTGGCTGGGCACAGTGGTTCACGCCTATAACCCCAGCACTTTGGGAGGCCAAGGCAGGAGGATCTTTTGAGGCCAGGAGTTAGGGATCAGCCTGGGCAACAGAGTGAGATCCCATTTCTACAAAAACAAAACAAAACAACAGCAACAACAAAAGATCAGCTGAGTAGAGCATGTCTGTAGTCCCAGTTACTTAGGAGGCTGAAGCTTAAGGATTGCTTGAGCTCTGGAGTTGGAGGTTACAGTGAGCCATGATCACACCACTGCACTCCAGCCTGGGTGAAAGATCAGGACTGAGTCTCTTAAAAAAAAAAAAAAAGAAGAAGAAGAAGAACCCAGGTGTCCTGTCCCCTGTCTGTCTCCCACATTGCCACCCACCCCATTTTATCCCAGACCATTTCTAGCCTCAGTCACAGAATTATCTTCTCCTTCCCCACCCCTGATACCCAGCCTGAAGACCCTGCTGGTGGGGAGTAACCTGGAGCTGAACGCAGAAGTGATGGTGTGGAATGATGGGGAAGACTCCTACGGAACCACCATCACCTTCTCCCACCCGGCAGGACTGTCCTACCGCCACGTGGCAGACGGCCAGGTGCTCCCTCTGGGGAAGGAGGAGGAGGTTGGGCTGGGCACTAGTGTAGATTCCTGTGCGGTTCAGAGCCTGGGCTGGGCTTGGAGGTGGTAGTGCCATCTGGGGCACGCCTCCACTCGTGCAGTGTTCAACTTTGGGCGTCGCAGTTTAAGGACACTGACTATCAGGAATGATTTCCTGAGAGGCCACTAATGTGGAGACAGAGGGGACCCTGCCCAAATGTCTTTCTATTCCATGTTATATCAATACTCCTCTTTTGAAGGAAAACATATCTCAGCCTTCAAATATTTTAAAACACTATTCTGTAGAAGCAAGGGGTTGAATTTATTGGTTGCTGTACATTAAGGCTTGGCAACCTTTTTCTATAAAGGGTTAGATAGTAAATATTTCAACTTTGTGGTCCACGTGGTCTGTGTCACAGCTGCTAACCTCTGCTGTTGTGGAATGAAAGCAGCCATTGACATGAATGAGTTTATGAATGAATATACCTGCGATGCAGTAAAACTTTATGTATAAAAATAGGTAGTGTCTGTTGTTTGCCAATCTCTGTTTTAGAATGCAGAACTAGGACCACAGGGAGTCAAAGAGAACTAGATTTTTTAAACAAAAATATTATGGCCAGGAGCAGTGGCTCACGCCTGTAATCCCAGGACTTTGGGAGGCTGAGGCAGGTGGATCACCTGAGGTCAGGAGTTTGACCAGCCTGGCCAACATGGTGAAACTCCATTTCCATGAAAAATACAAAAATTAGCCGGGTGTGGTGGCGGGCGCCTGTAATCCCAGCTACTGGGGAGGCCGAGGCAGGAGAATTGCTTGAACCCGGGAGGTGGAGGTTGCAGTGAGCCGAGATTGTGCCACTGCACTCCAGCCTGGGCAACAAAGCAAGACTCTGTCTCAAAAAAAAAAAAAGAAAAAGAAAAATGTTATTATGAATAATTTAAAACATTTACAAAAGTAGAAAGTAGTTCAACAAACCTCCCCAAAACTTGTCACCTAGATTCAACAATTAGCAACATTTTTGCCACATTTGTTTCATCAATTGTTCCCCTTTGCTAAGGTTCATTCTTTCTCCCCTTCCTTCCTTCCTTCCTTCCTTCCTTCCTTCCTTCCTTCCTTCCTTCCTTCCTTCCTTCCTTCCTTCCTTCCTTCCTTCCTTCTTTTTGAGACAGGGTCTTGCTCTGTCACACAGGCTGGAGTACAGTGGCACAATTTCAGCTCACTGTAGCCTCGACGTCCTGGGCTCAAGCAATCCTCCCATCTCAGCCTCTTGAGTAGCTACAACCACATGCACACACACCATACCTGGCTAATTTTTAAATTTTTTGTAGAGTTGGGGTCTTACCATGCTGTCCAAGCTAGTCTCTAACTCCTGGGTTCAAGCAATCCTCCCATCTCAGCCTCCCAAAGTGTTGGAGTTACAGACATGAGCCACTGTGCCTGACAGGCTAAAGTATTTTAAAACAAATCTCAGACATGGGGGTCATTGTACTCCTCCTTATTCACTCTGCTATGGCTTGAATGCATCACCCAAAGTTCACGTGTTAGACACTTAATTCCCAATGCAACAGGGTTGAAAGGTGAAACCTTTAAAAGGTGATTAGGTTATGAGGGCTTTGCCCTCATGAATGGATGAATACTATTATCTCCAGAGTAGATTACTCATTTCAGGAGTGGGTTTCTTTTTTCCTTCCTTCCTTCCTTCCTTCCTTCCTTCCTTCCTTCCTTCCTTCCTTCCTTCCTTCCTTCCTTCCTTCTTTTTTTGACGGGGTCTTGCTCTGTTGTCCAGGCTGGGGTGCAATGGCATGATCTTGGCTCACTGCAGCCTCTGCCTCCCGAGTTCAAGCAATTCTTGTGCCTCAGCCTCCTGAGTAGCTGGGATTACAGGTGCCCACCCCCACGCCTAGCTAAGTTTTGCAGTTTTACTAGGGATAGGGTTTCACCATGTTGGGCAGTCTGGTCTTGAACTCCTGACCTCAAATGATTCGCCTGCCTTGGCCTCCCAAAGTACTAGGATTATAGGCATGAGCCATGGAGCCTGGCTCAGGAGTGGGTTTCTAATTAAAGGATAAATTTGGCCCCCTTTCCCTCTCACTCTCACATGTACTCTCTTGCTCTTCTGCTTTCTGCTGTGAGATGATGCAACACAAAGACCCTCACCAGATACTGGTGCCATGTTCTTGGACTTCCCAGCCTCCAGAACCACAAAGCTTCTATTGATACACTATCTAGTTTGTGGTAATCTGTTAAAGCAGCAGGGAACAGACAAAGATACTGTAGTTCTGAACAATGAGGACATCTTATATGACCTCAACACCATTATCACACCCAGTGAAATAAGTGATTCCTTGGTATTAAGATCATAGTCAAAATTCCATAATTGTCTCAAAAATATCTTTTTACTTCTGGTCTATTTGAACCAAAATTCAACCTAGGTCCACATATGATGTTTGGTTGTTATTTCTGCTGTCTCTCTTAGTCTAATATTCCCAACGGAAGTGCATTTTGATTAATGCATAAAAGAACGCACCAGGAAGGGCCATCCCTTGCATGTGAGGGGTGATCCCTGTCAATGAAAGTGCTCCTAGACATATCAACCAAATGTAATGTGTGGACCTTTGTTGAATATTGCTTTTAACAAATGAGCTGTAAAATAGCATTTTTGGAGACAATCTAAGAAAATAGAACATGACCAATATTGGTTTATTAAGGAGTAATTGTTAATTTTGTTGGCTGTGATTTGTTGGATCTTGTGGTTATGTTTAAAATACCCTTATCTGTTGGTGGTATACACTGAAGTATTACCAGATGAAACAATATGATGTTTGGAATGTGCTTTAAAGTGTTCAGAAAGAGAACATACTAGAAACAAGAGTAGAAAACTGTTGGTTACTTAAAATCAGTGATGCCTGTATGGGGGTTGATTTTCCAGTCTCTCTATTTTTGAATGTGTTTCAAAATTTCCATAATAAGAGGCCTTTAAAATAACAATAAAAAGGTGAACATTTTAATACAGCTGAGATTTCTACTTTGGAAGAAAGTTTGACCAGATAGCTATGGGGGAGCTTTTAAAAACATAACCGTGGCTGGACATGGTGGCTCATACCTGTAATCCTAGTGTTTTGGGGGGCCAAGGTGGGAGGATTGCTTGAGGCCAGGAGTTCAAGACCAGCTTGGGCAACATAGTGAGATCCCACCTATAAAAAAAAAAGTTAAAAAAATTACCCAGGCATGGTGGTGTGTGCCTGTAGTCCCAGCTACTCAGGAGGCTGAGGCGAGAGGATGGCTTGAGGTCAGGAGTTTGAGGCTGCAGTGAGCTGTGATTGCATCACTGCTCTCTAGCCTAGGTGACACAGTGAGACCTGGTCTCAAAAACGAACAAACAAACAAACAAAAACATAAGCTTAAGGCGGGCTCCAGGAAGCTTCATCACTACTTCATGGCGTGTCTTTGGAATGTTGTTATATTAGGTTGGTGCAAAAGTAATTGTGGTTTTTGCCATTGCTATCAGTTTCAACTAATATTCGCCTACTTTTTCTCATGCCTAGAAACAGGGGCAGCTGCGTTCCCTGCGCCTGACATGTGACAGCGCCCCAGCTGGGAGCCAGGGCACCTGGACTACCAGCTGCAGAATCAACCACCTCATCTTCCGTGGTGGCGCCCAGGTCAGCCTGGCTTCTGTCCCCTTGCCGCTCCCCTGCCCCACCCTGTCTTTACTGCTCTGTGACCTCTCAGTTCCTTTTCCTCAGATCACCTTCTTGGCTACCTTTGACATCTCCCCCAAGGCTGTCCTGGGAGACCGGCTGCTTCTGACAGCCAATGTGAGCAGGTGAGACTGGCCAGGCCAGGGGCAGTGCCCCTCATCTCCAGCCTCACACCCCATTCTCCTCCTCTGGGGCCTTTGGCAACTGGGTCTCTCCTCTTTCTCCAGTGAGAACAACACCCCCAGGACGAACAAGACCACCTTCCAGCTGGAGCTCCCGCTGAAGTATGCCGTCTACACTGTGGCTAGCAGGTCAGCAGGTACCCCACCGCAGGAAAAAGGGTTCTTCTCTCTGACCCGGATGGGGGTGATTCTTGCCCCCTGCAGCAACTGAACATGAGATGTGGTAGGTTTTGTGTGGCGGATAATACTGCCAGCAGCACTTACCAGTCAACACATTTGTTTTGTTTTGGTTTTTGTTTCCTTTTATCTTTGATTCAATTTTTATTATTATTATTGTTTTTTGAGACAGGGTTTTCTCTTGTTTCCCAGGCTGGAGTGCAATGGCACGATCTCGGCTCACTGCAAACTCTGCCTCCCGGGTTCAAGTGATTCTTCTGCCTCAGCCTCCTGAGTAGCTGGGATTACAGGTGCGCGCCACCACACCCAGTTAATTTTTGAATTTTTAGTAGAGACGGGGTTTCACCATGTTGGCTAGAATGGTCTCCAACACCTGACCTCAGGTGATCCACCTGCCTCGGTCTCCCAAAGTGATGGGATTACAGGCATGAGCCACCATACCCAGCCTATTTTCTAAATTTTTATTTCAACTTTGATGTTAGATTGGGGGGTACCTGTACAGATTTGTTACATGGGAATATTGCATGATGCTGAGGTTTGGGGTACAAATCCCACCACTCTGGTAGTGAACATGGAACCCGATAGGTAGTTTTTCAGCCCATGCCCCTCCCTGCACCCTCCAGTCCACAGTGTCTATTGTTTCCATCTTTGTGTCCATGTTTGCTCAGTGCTTACCTCCCACATGTAAGTGAGAACATGCGGTATTTACTTTTCTGTTCCTGCGCTAATTTGCTTAGGATTATGGACTCCAGCTCCATCCATGTTACTGCAGGGGACATGATTTCATTCTCTTCGTGGCTGCATGGTATTCCGTGGGTGTATATGCCCCATGTATATGTACATTTTCCTTATCCCACGGATGGGCATCTAGGCTGATTCCATGTCTTCGCTATTGTGAATAGCACAGCAGTGAACATATGAGTGCATGTCTCTTTTTGATAGAATGATTTATTTTGGGAAAGGGGGGATATATCCACTAATGAGATTACTCGGTCAAATGGTAGCTCTGTGTTTAAGTTTGTTGAGAAATGTCCAAACTACTTTCCACAGTAGCTGAACTAATTTACTTTCCCACCAACAGTGTGTAAGGGTTCCTTTTTCTCTGCAGCCTTATCAGCATCTGCTGTTTTTGACTTTTTAATAATATTCACTCTGACTGGTGTGAGATGGTTTCTCATTTTGGTTGATTTGCATTTCTCTGATGATTAGTGATGCTGAGCATTTTTTCATACATTTTTTGGCCACGTATAATGTTCTGTTTTTTACTTTTTTGTTAATGTTTTATTACTGAAACACCATATATATTCTTTTGAGAAGTGTCTATTGGTATCCTTTGCCCATTTTTTTTTTTTTGTTTTGTTTTTTTTGAGACGGAGTCTTGCTCTGTTACCCAGGCTGGAGTGCAGTGGCGTGATCTTGGGTCACTGCAACCTCTGCCTCCCAAGTTCAAGTTCAAGTGATTCTTCTGCCTCAGCCTCTGGAGTAGCTGGGATTACAGGCATGCACCACCACGCTCAGCTAATTTTTGTATTTTTAGTGGAGACAGGGTTTCATCATGTTGGCCAGGCTGGTTTCAAACTCCTGACCTCAAGTGATCCATCCACTCTGGCCTCCCAAGGTGCTGGGATTATGGGCATGAGCTATCATGTCTGGCTGTCAACAAGTGTTTATTGTGGGCTAGTTATGATAATAATTGTAACGTTATTATCATTATATCCCAGTTTTTTTTTTTTTTTTTTGAGACAGAGTCTCGCTCTGTCACCCAGGCTGGAGTGCAGTGGCCGGATCTCAGCTCACTGCAAGCTCCGCCTCCCAGATTTACGCCATTCTCCTGCCTCAGCCTCCCGAGTAGGTGGGACTGCAGGCGCCCGCCACCTCGCCCAGCTAGTTTTTTGTATTTTTTAGTAGAGACGGGGTTTCACGGGGTGAGCCAGGATGGTCTCGATCTCCTGACCTCGTGATCTGCCCGTCTCGGCCTCACAAAGTGCTGGGATTACAGGCTTGAGCCACCGCGCTTGGCCTATATCCCAGTTTTAATAGAGGTTACTGAAGCCTTTCTCAAAAGCACCAAGATTCTCTTGGCTTCCCCAGGAGATACGAGACATGTCCCTACCTTTGATGTTCTTCTAAGCCTCACTGGGGAGCAAAGTTATCCTGGTCCAAGCCCGAATTCCATCTAGGGCCACTGCGCTTCTGTATTGCAGGGGCGCAGGGGATGTGGGTTTCCCAGATGGGCTAGGACCTGTTGTAAGGAGAGGCCTCAGTTAACACGGAAGTGTCCACAGCATCGAGGGGCCCTTGGCATCTGGACTGGACATTTCTTCTTGTCCTGGGAATACACTTGTATCCTGCAGGGCTTTTAGAAGCCCCTCTTCCTCTTCCTAGTACCCTTGGGGAAGGATAGGGACAGATGACCTGCCTGCCACAGAGATTGTATGTCAGGGAGAAGCTGGATAAAAGTATAGGGCTGGCTGGGTGTGATGGCTCACACCTGTAATCCCAGCACTTTGGGAGGCTGAGGTGGGTGGATCATCTGAGGTCAGGTGTTTGAGACCAGCCTGGCCATGGCCAACATGGAGAAACCCCATCTCTACTAAAATACAAAATTGGCTGGGAGTGGTGGCAGGCACTTGTAATCCCAGCTACTTGGGAGGCTGAGGCATGAGAATTGCTTGAACCCGGGAGGTGGAAGTTGCAGTGAGCCGAGATTGCACCATTGCACTCCAGCCCGGGGGACAAGAGCGAAATTCTATTTAAAAAAAAAAAAAAAGGCCTTGAAATGCTGCCAGAGAGGATGAGATAAGGTGTTTGAAACTAAAAGGTCAAGTGTTTCAGCAGACACTTTCCTTTAGCCAATGCCTTCCTCAAATTTGCTATGTGCCAGGCATGGTGCTGCGGTTATTTTCCACACATTCATTTGACATTCATCGATGATTTACTGAGCCCCTAGTACCTGTGATCAAAACCAGACACGAACCCTTGCCCTTGTAGGGTGTGCCCTGTTGGATGTTCTGTGCCTGGTGTTTACCACTCTCACCTGCACCTGCACGCGTGGAGGCTTCTAGCCAGGTGCATGCTCTGAGCTCGTGTGCTGGAGTGTGCCCCAGGCTCTCATACCCCTTAACGGGGGACCCACAGGCAGGCCCCACCTCCTCTAGGCATGTGTGGTCCACAGCTCAGCCACACACAGCAGATGTGACTCTGTGGGTTGGGGCACAGGGAGTGCCAGGTTGGGGCATTTTGCGGGGAGGCCGAGGTGAGAGGATCGCTTGAGGCTGGGAGTTCAGGATCAGCCTGAGCAACATAGTGAGATCCCATCTCTACAAAAAATTGGCAGAGGAGGAATGAGGCTTCAGAGTAGGCGTAGTGGGCTGGCGTTTGGACTATGCCAGCTAGAGGACAGGTGCCGGAAGAGTGAAGCAGTGAGGCAGTGGTGAGACCGGCCACCCGTTGGGGGTCCCACCTGCCCACTGGGTCTCCGGGCTTGTGCCCAAAACGGGCTCAGGAGGTGTTAAACTGAGACTTCATAAAGAGTCTGCTGTGGGCCCTCCCTCATCTCCAAGCCCCAGGCCTGGAAAAACCAAGGAAATGGGAGAAAAGGGCCCCCAGGGAGGCATGTGGGAGACTGGGAAGGGGCAATGCTCAGTAGCATTTCATCAACAGTGTCAGCCTGGGTCACCCCAACCCTGTGCTGTGTCCCACAGAGCCTTGGGATCCTACATCCCCACAAAGGGCTGGAAGGAAAGCAGAGGGGCAGGCCCTGGCCCCTGCTCTCCTGCGGTCAGTGGCAGAGCTCTCTGCTCCGTTCATTGCACCGACTACCCAGCCCCACTGGCAGCCTCTTCTGCAGGCAGCTATGAGCTCTTTGCACTCATTTTTTTTTTTTTTTTAAGAGCCAGGGTCTTGCTCTGTTGCCCAGTCTGGAGTGCAGTGATGTGATCACAGCTCACAGCAGCCTTGAACTGCTCTTGGGCTCAAGCGAGCCTCCCACCTCAGCCTCCCAAGTAGTTGAAACTAAAGATGTGTGCCACCATGCCTGGCTAATTTTAAAAATTGTTTTGTAGAGACAGGGTCTCACTATGTTGCCCAGGTTGATCCTGAACCCTGGCCTCAAGTGATCCTCCCACCTCGACCTCCCAAAGTACTGGGATTGCAGGTGTGAGACACTGCACTCAGCCAATTAGCACTTGTTTGAAGTGCAGTGGCACCATCTCTGCTCACTGCAACCTCTGCCTCCTGGCTGCAAGCAATTCTTGTGCCTCAGTCTCCCAAGTAGCTGGGATTACAGGCACCCACCACCACACCTGGCTAATTTTCGTATTTTTAGTAGAGATGGGGTTTCTCCATGTTGGCCAGGCTGATCTTGAACTTCTGACCTCAGGTGATCCGCCTGTCTCAGCCTGTCAAAGTGCTGGGATTATAGGCGTGAGCCACCGTGCCTGGCCTCTAAACTCTCTCTCTCTCTTTTTTTTTTTTTTTTTGAGAAAGAGTCTTGCTGTGTCATGCAGTGGCATGATCTCAGCTCACTGCAACCTCTGTCTCCCGGGCTCAAACAATTCTCTTGCCTCAGCCTCCCGAGTAGCTGGGAATACAGGCGCACACCACCACGCCCGGCTAATTTTTGTATTTTTAATAGAGACAGGGTTTCGCCATGTTGGCCAGGGTGATCTTGAACTCCTGATCTCAGGTGATCCGCCCATTTCAGCATCTCAAAATGCTGGGATTACAGGCATGAGCCACCGCGCTTGGCCTCTAAACTCTCTTTTAACCGAACTCAGCCACAGCCCTCATTCCAGGACATGCCAAGGCCCCACCGACCACCTGTCCTCTCATGGTCTAGCCAACGCCTTCTGCAGATGCCCTGTGGTAGTTCACATCCACCTATGCCTCTTCTCTCTCCAGCCACGAACAATCCACCAAGTACCTCAACTTCTCAGACTCTGAGGAGAAGGAGAACCGTGTGGCCATGCACAGATACCAGGCAGGTGGTGGAGACACAGGAGCCTGGGCTGGGGTGGGAGGCTGGGAGCCAGAGACTGGGGAGGGATATGGGCTTTGGCGTGGGCTCTGCCCTTAGCGCCCTCTGTGCAGGTTAATAACCTGGGACAGAGGGACCTGCCTGTCAGCATCAACTTCTGGGTGCCTGTGGAGCTGAACCAGGAGGCTGTGTGGATGGAGGTGGAGGTCTCCCACCCCCAGGTACCCAAGGACTGCATGTGGCTCCTCCACGAATGCCCTTTCTACCTGGATTCCTTGGGCCCCATGTGAGTCTCTGATGTCCAAGCTGAGACACTTGTTCTCTGCATTTTCCCCAGAACCCATCCCTGCGGTGCTCCTCAGAGAAAATTGCACCCCCAGCATCTGACTTCCTGGCACACATTCAGAAGAATCCCGTGCTGGTGAGGAGGGCTCTGGGCCGGCCCTCACTGTAGGCCACACATCAGAGGAATTTGACCCAGGTGTTCATATTCCACATCCATCCTGCTGAAGTACCCTCTTGCATTCGGATGTGGCCACTGCCCTCAAATCACGCTGTGTAATGCTGCCTCCCACCTTCACACTCATCTTTCTCAGCCCCATGCTATATATCTGCCCCCAGGACTGCTCCATTGCTGGCTGCCTGCGGTTCCGCTGTGACATCCCCTCCTTCAGCGTCCAGGAGGAGCTGGATTTCACCCTGAAGGGCAACCTCAGTTTTGGCTGGGTCCGCCAGGTATGTGGGCGCAACGCAGAGCCCATGCCCCAGACTCAGGCGGGACCTGGCATGTCTGTGCCCATCTGCAAGCCAGGGCATCCCTGGAGCTCTGAGCCTCCCCCAGAGCCAGTTCCACAGGTTTCCCCCAACCCTTTTGCAGACATCGCAGAAGAAGGTGTCGGTCGTGAGTGTGGCTGAAATTACGTTCGACACATCCGTGTACTCCCAGCTTCCAGGACAGGAGGCATTTATGAGAGCTCAGGTAGAGACCGTGTCGGGGGCAGTGACCAGGCTGGACAGAGGGCCCCTAGGGCTACATCCGAGGTGCTGGGTAGGGGTTTGCAAGCCTTGGAGGAGGAGGGTGAAGGTCTCTGGGCAAGACAGCTGTCCCTCAGGGCATGGGTGCTGCTGCGTCTCACCTCTTGGAGCAGGGCCTGGGGAAGGAGGAGAGGGAGTTAACAGTTGGGGAGCCTGGGAGGAGTCTGGGATAGCAGAAGGATGGGAGTGCTCTGACGGGGTCACCTCCACTTCAGACGACGACGGTGCTGGAGAAGTACAAGGTCCACAACCCTACGCCCCTCATCGTAGGCAGCTCCATTGGGGGTCTGCTGCTGCTGGCGCTCATCACAGCAGCACTGTACAAAGTGAGTGTTTTATGCCACTCCTGACACCACCAGCATCTGGTCCCGCTCTTTTTGCAGAGTGAGAAAGAGCTCACTGAAGGCACTTTCTTACTGGGTCACTTCATATGAGAAACTGCCTCCCACCTGCAATGTCACCTGTCCCCAATGGCCCCCCACTTTGTGATTCCCAGGTTTCCTCTAATCTTTCTCCCTTTCTTTCCCGCTCTTCTCCATCATTCTACATGTTTCCCTTGACAGCAGACTATCATATAAAAGCACAGACCTGGGTTTGAATGTCGACATCACCACGGGTTCTTTTTGTCTTTGACCACAGGCCAGTGTCTGCTCCACTCTGGGCCTTGATTTCTCAATGTGAAAGTGATTCTACCCAGCTCATAGAATTTGGGCTAAATCCAGGCCGGGTGTGGTGGTTCATGGCTGTAATCCCAGCAGTTTGGGAGACCGAGGCAGGTGGATCACTTGAGGTCAGGAGTTAGAGACCAGCCTGGCCTATCTGGTGAAACCCCGTCTCTACTAAAAATACAAAAATTAGTTGGGCATGGTGGCAGGTGGCTGTAATCCCAGGTACTGAGGAGGCTGAGGCAGGAGAATTGCTTGAACTCAGGAGGTGGAGGTTGCAGTAAACCGAGATCGTGCCACCGCACTCCAGCCTGGGCAACAGAGTGAGACTCCACCTCAAAAAGAAAAGAATTTTGGCTAAATCTAGATGACATGATGCATGTAAAGTTCCTAGTGCAGTGCTTTGAACCTAGCAAGGATTCCAGAAATAGTGACCCCTCTCCCTCAGTCATCTCTTTTCCTGTCTTCCACTGAATGGACTTCCTGAGTTTCTTCCCCGTCCTCCCCCCAGGTTGGCTTCTTCAAGCGTCAGTACAAGCAAATGATGGAGGAGGCAAATGGACAAATTGCTCCAGAAAACGGGACATAGACCCCCAGCCTGCCCAGTGAGAAATCATCTCCTCTTTGCCTTGGACTTCCTCTCCCCCGCGAGGTTTCCCCACTTACTTACCCTCACCTGTCACGCCTGAGGGGAGGAACCATCCCAGCTCGGAGAGAGGCTGGGATCAGCCTGCTTCCTGTGTTTGGGAGAAGGCATCTTGCTTGGGAATGGGCCTTTGTCTTGTCAAGGTTCCAACTGGAAACGCTTTGGACAGGGTCCCTGTTGTGTTCCCCAAAGGGTTTGACTTGCAATTTCTACCTAGAAATACATGGACAATACCCCAGGCCTGGCACGAATGATCTTTCTTTTCTTTTCTTTTCTTTCTTTCTTTCTTTCTTTTTTTTTTTTTTTTTTTGAGACAGAGTCTCTTTCTGTCGCCCAAGCTGGAGTGCAATGGCGTGATCTCAGCTCACTGCAACCTCTCCCTCCCGGGTTCAAGTAATTCTGTTGTCTCAGCCTCCTGAGTAGCTGGGACTACAGGTGCCTGCCACCTCGCCCGGCCTCATCTTTCTAAAATACAGTTCTGAAACCGCTGCTCATCCCCACCTGTCTTCAATGGCTCCCCATTACCCTCAGGACAACGTCTGAACTCTCCAGCTTCCTGCGAGAAGTCCCCTTCCATCCCAGAGGGTGGGCTTCAGGGCGCGCAGCATGAGAGGCTCTGTGTCCCCTATCACCCTCGTTTCCAGTGAATTAGTGTCATGTCAGCGTCAGCTCATGGCTTCATCGTGGAGCTCTCAGTTCCGATTTCCCAGACTGAATTGGGAGTGAGATGCCTGCACGCTGGGTTCTGCAGAGCTGGCCTCCCGCGTGGGGCAGCATGGCTGGCTGGGAGTGAGGAGCACCCTCTAGGGAGGGGCATGGCCCCGGTGCAGCTGCAGCTCACCCAGCCCCAGGGGCAGAAGAGACCCAACCACTTCTATTTTTTGAGGTTACGAATATAGTAACTGAAGAAATGCCACGACATGATTTTTTTTTAAGTGTACTTTAAATGTTTGTGTTAATAAATTAAAACATACACAAAAAGACGCATCTACCACTCTTGGGATATATGTCAAAGGTCTAAAAAAAAGCCTTCTGTGGATGTGAGTCCTGAAGGATGACCTATGGGGTCCCTTTACCATGGTGGACCCTGACCAGTGGGCCAGGACAAGAAGTTAACCAGAGTAGGGTTGTGAATATCCCTCTTGGGAGTAACCTGACCTCTTAATCTGCTCATTCCACTATCAGGGCTGGTGCTGGTGGAGCTGTCGGGTGGAGGGGCATAGAATAGAGAAGGGACAACCCCCCAGTGGCTACTCTTCCACCTGGAAAGGTCTGTGGAGTGACCAATACTCACAAGTGTTTCCTACAAGTCCTAGGATATGTTGAAGGGCACACTGTCTGCATATAGTGAGTGGTTGAAGAGCACTTTGGGGTCCCACATTGAGAGCTGCTGCCCACAGTAAGGTCATTATGTCACAGTAAGGTCTGGCTATTATGTCACCATCCTGGCATAAAGTTCATCATGGTTCTTGGCACTGAGCTGGGGGCACACAGGACAAGCTATTCCTGTCCTCGGAGTGATGCCACTTGCAGCTGTCACCAGCAAGGGACCCGGGCCATGTGGATGTTTCAGTTAGAAAAACAGAAGGGAGGCGGTTGTGTGATTTGAAGGGAAGGTGGAAAGTGGCCCTTCGCCTCCAGCCAAAAATCTCTCTCCTGTACATCAGCAGAGGGTCCAAAATCCCTGTGGATTTTGTAGCTTTTGAGTCCCCAGGACGACTATTATGCAGTTTCCCCAGATAGGGAGTCAGATGATGAGACTTTGTAAGAATTCAGCTCTAGTGGCTGGGCACAGTGGCTCATGCCTGTAATCCCAGCACTTTGGGAGGCTGAGGCAGGAGGATTGTGCTCAGAAATTTGAGACCACCCTGGGCAACATATTGAAATCTTGTCTCTACAAAAAAATGTAAAAATTACCCAGGCATGGTGGCATGTGCCTGTAGTCCCAGCTACTTGGTAGGTTGAAGTAGGAGGATCATTTGAGCCTGGGAGGTTGAGGATAGAGTGAGCTGTGATTGGACCACCGCACTCCAGTCCAAGCAACAGAACAAGATCATGTCTCAAAAAAAAAAAAAAAAAAAAAAAAATTGACCCTAGAGTGGTGTTTCTCAAAATGTGTTCCACGAACCACTGGTGGTCAGTGACGGTCTTCTAAATGATAAGTTTTAGATAAAAAGAGCAAGAAACCCATACATTTCAAACATTTGAAACTGGTGATTTGCATAGAAATAGTGTTGCAGCCTTAATAATTGTGTGGCACATGGACTCCAGGGACTCCAGTGGGCTCTTGTCTAAGTTCAGGCAACAAGTTGTTATTTTCTATTTTATTTTATTATTATTATTTTTTGAGACAGTCTCACTCTGTCGCCCAGGCTGGAGTGCAGTGGTACGATCTCGGCTCACTGCAACTTCTGTCTCCCGGGTTCAAGTGATCCCCCTGCCTCAGCCTCCCAAGTAGCTGGGAGTACAGGGGTGCACCACCATGCCCATTTTTATTTATTTATTTATTCTTGAGACAGAGTCTCGCTCTGTCACCCAGGCTGGAGTATAGTGGCATGATCTTGGCTCACTGCAACCTCTGCCTCCCAGGTTCAAGTTCAAGCGATTCTCCTGCCTCAGCCTCTGGAATAGCTGGGATTACAGGCACGCGCCACCACGCCCAGCTGATTTTTGTATTTTCAATAGAGATGGAGTTTCACCATGTTGGCCAGGCTGGTCTCGAACTCCTGATCTCATGATCCGCCCGCCTCGGCCTCTGAAAGTTCTGGGATTAGAGGTGTGAGCCACTGCACTTGGCCTACGAGATGTTATTTTCTGATATTCTTCCTTTGTGTGTTATTGTGTACATTTATTACATTTGCATTTTCAGGGTTGGCTATTGTGTTGCATTAGCATAAAGACACTCCCACTGGTGCCATGACAGTTTACAAATACCATTGTAACACACTATAGCAACGGTCAGCAAGTTACCTCATATGGTTCTGGAAACTCCCCACTCTTTTTTCAGAAAGTTCTGAATAACCCGCCCCTTAATTTTCGTGTAATTAAAAGTCAGTGTAAGTACAGTTAGCCAGCAGCCCACTGGCTGCTACTGTGGGCTCACTGCCTGTGGATCATCCTGCTCTGCAAGGAACAGCCACCTTGCTGCCACTGCTGCTTCAATAAACCTGCTTTCTTCCACCACAGGCTCACTCTTCAGTGCTTTCCTGAGTAAAGCTAAGAACCCTCCCTGGTTAAGCCCCAGTTTTGGAGCTTGGCTGCTCTGCATCAGTAGGATGGGCTAACTACTTATGGTGCACTCAGGCTAAAGAGGCTGATGCTTGCAGGGTGGTATTCACAGAGCACACGGCAGTTCACAGGATGCCTCTCACCCTTGACTCACTGCTTAAGAAAGGAGGAAAAATGGTGAACAGGATCAAATCATGGCCATTGCCTATTCATCTTTTCAGTGTTGTATGGAGAAATAGGCAAGTAGGAGATTGCTTTTCACATTAGTGTCAAAGAGAAAGATCGTTACTTGGAACTTAAAATTTAATTGTGATAAAATATACATAACACAAAATTTACCATCTTAACCATTTTTAAGTGTAGCCGATCTCAAGAACTCTTTCTGTGTTGTAAAACTGAAACCCTATACCCATTAAACAACTCCCAATTCTCCTCTCTCCCTAACTCCTGGCAGCCACAATTCTTTCTATCTCTACGAATCTGACTGCTTTGGCATGTCATAGAAATAGACTCATACAGTGTTTGTCTTTTTGCGATGGGCATATTTCGCTTAGCATCTGTCCTTAAGGTTCACCCACATGGTACATGTGTCAGAATTCCCCTCCTTTTGAAGGCTGAATAATATTCCATTGTGTGTATACCGCATTTTGTTTATCCATTTGCCCATCAATGGGCATTTGGGTTGCTTTTTTTGGCTCTTGTGACTGATGCACTGTGAACATGGGTGCACAAATATCTCTTCAAGACCATGCTTTCAATTCTCTTGGGTATACACCCAGAAGTGGAATTGCTAAATCATATGGTAATTTTTTTTTGAGACAGAATCTTGCTCTGTTGCCAGGCTGGAGTGCAGTGGCACAATCAGAGCTCACTGCAGCCTTGATTTTCTGGGCTCAAGTGATCCTCTTGCTTCAGCCTTCCGAGCTTCTGGGACTAAAGGTGTGTGCCACCATGCCTGGCTAATTTTTAAAAGATTTTGCCAAGCACGGTGGCTCATGCTTGTAATCCTAGCACTTTGGGAGGTTGAGGCAGGTGGATCACATGAGGTCAGGAGTTTGAGACCAGCCTTGCCAACATGGTGAAATCCCGTCTGTACTAAAAATACAAAAATTAACTGGGCATGGTGGCACGTGCCTGTAGTTCCAGCTACAGGCAGAAGAATTGCTGGAACCTGGGTGGCAGAGGCTGCAGTGAGCCAAGATTGCACCACTGCACTCCAGCCTGAGCGACAGAGTGAGACTTTGTCTCAAAAAAAATAAATAAATAAAAAATAAATTGTAGAGATAGTGTCTCGCTGTGTTGCCCGGGCTGGTCTTGAACTCCTGCCCTAAAGTGATCCTCCTGCTTCTGCCTCCCCAAGTGCTGGGATTACAGGCATGAGCCACCATGCCCAGCCTAGCTAAATTGTCTTTAATGTTGCATGTCTGCAAAACGCACATCTATAAAGCCAGAAAAAAGTTGAGCATCCAACTTTTTATGACTTAACTCATGACCTGGCAATTTTTGCAGCAAGGAACATGGGCTGGTGGTTTTAGGATAACTGAGTGAAAAGAAAGAAATACATTAACTAGATTGGATGTCAAGTGCCTGCTGGTCGTGGGTGTTTTCTGCCGGCCCCTGTTCATCTGTGCCTGTTAGCCCACCCATGGGTAAGTGGGGCAAAATGGCCAAACTGATTCTCAGGAGAGGCATACATACAGAATCCAAGTTAGTCATGATTTCATTTCTAGCCTTAGTGAATGTGTACATTTTATAAACTTTATCAGCTCAGAGGGGAAAAACTGTCTCCACACAACATGGTTTATACAAACCTGTCAGGAATTCAGCATGATGAAGAAATGCACAAAGCAAGTGTGAACAGATAAGTAAAAGGATCTACTGAAAATCTTCAGGATAGTATATAGTGTGACATGACCAAGAATTTGAAGTCAACATCTGTATTTGTGCCCTCTGGACAAGGGTTTTATACCTGATGATATAAAAATTAATTCTGGGTCGGGCGTGGTGGCTCATGCCTGTAATCCCAGCACTTTGGGAGGCTGAGGAGGGTGAATCACCTGACATCAGGAGTTGCAGACCAACCTATATTAACTAATAATACAAAAAAAATTAGCCAGACGTGGGTGGCACGCACCTGTAATCCCAGCTACTCAGGAGGCTGAGGCAAGAGAGCTGCTTGAACCTGGAAGGCCGAGGTTGCAGTGAGCTGAGATTGCACCACTGCACTCCAGCCTGGGTGACAGAGTGAGACGCCGTCTCAAAAAAAAAAAAAAAAAAAAAAAAAATTAATTTCGAAGCCAGATGCAGTGGCTCCAGGTGTGGTGGTTCATACCTGTAATTCCAGTACTTTGGGAGGCCAGAGGATCGCTTGAACCCAAGAATTCGAGATCAGCCTGAGCAACATAGTGAGATTCCATCTGTAGAAAACAAACAAACAAACAACAACAAAAAACCAGAGGTAGGAGGATCACTTTGAGGCCAGGAGTTCGAGGCCGCAGTGAGCTATGGTCATGTCACTGCCCTCTAGCTTGGGCAACAGTGCGAGACTGTCTCGTCACAACAAGAACAACAAAAATTAATTCTACTTTAACTGTCAGTTTCATGATATCTTTCCATCAGGAAAAACCTTTTCTATCTGATGAACTATTGGCTAGGTTTTCTTTTTCTCTGCTTTAGACTAATGCATTTCATTACTTTCATTTGCAAACTCTATCCTTCTTATCATCTTTGTATTTTAGATGTGTCTATTGACAGCCTGGTTTCCCTCAGCGATCATTGTGATGATCAAAGTAGATGAATAGGTAAAATTTAATGCAAATATTCCAGGGTGTCTAATCCATACCCCAAACGGAGAAGGGGAGAATTGGAAGCAGGCAATTTGAATACATTACTATGGATGTATTTTTCTCATACAGGGGGAAAAAGTGATTTGGAGAGAGAGAATTATGAATGCATGTGAAGAATAAAGCCAAATTTCCTGTGAGGAGGGGAAGACCAGGAGAAACAAAACCAAATCCTGGCTCTGGCCTCTAAGGCATGGGGACATGGAGTTGTGCTCTCCAGCAGACACAGTTCATTCTGGAGAAAGGCTGCGAAAATATTCTCCTTCACACTGATTTGAAAACAATTACATAAATTTGTTGTTTTCTTATTTATCTAAGTGTAACTTTTAAAAATATACTGAGAGAAGACGGGCATGGTGGCTCACTCCTGTAATCCAGTACTTTGGGAGGTCAAGGCAGGTGGATCACGTATGGTCAGGAGTTCGAGACCAGCCTGGCCGATATGGCAAAACCCCGTCTCTATTAAAAATACAAAAATTAGCTGGGCGTGGTGGTGTGTGCCTGTAATCCCAGCTACTCGGCAGGCTGAGACAGGAGAATCACTTGAACCCGGGAGGTGGAGGTTGCAGTGAAACGAGATTGCGCTACTGCTCTCCAGCCTGGGCGATAGAGCAGGACTCCATCTCAAAAGAAAAATTAATTAATTAATTAATTAATTAATTAAAAATTTACTGAGAGCTGGTGGTCCTTTTAAGGGTGGAGCTGCCATCAAGTCCCCGGAGGATGCACTGAATTTGGGGGCATCACCTTTAGCTGCTGTGGACTCCGAGCCTTGGCAGCTCCCGCTCCAGGCCTGGGAGGAAGATGATTTCCCGGCAGCGTGCGGTGATTGTGAGCATTTGACTATCTTACTGCAGTTTTCCCTTATCACTGCTCTCCAAAAATGAGTGGAAAACAAAAACTTTTGCTGAGACAAGTGATAATATGAGTTAGGCGAAGCTGGAGAATTTTACAGTTGCTGATATCAGCAAATTGTGAGTTTCAAACACTGCTTACAGAAGGAAGTCCAAAATTAAAGGGGATATAGAAACGTGTAAAAGATGAGATGCAGTGAAGATGGAGAAAATGAATAGATCTTTAAATTTTTGAATTATGAAGAATCATCAACAAATTATTTCGTGGTTCCAAATACAGGGAGAAGTTCACAGATCCACAGAACTGATGACGGGGTCCTGCTGACTACAAACCCCTCAGCACAAGAGGGAGAAAGTTGCTGCTCCACTTTGCCTTGGCAGTCTTTGTAAGGCAGTAGATGAGTCAGCTTCAAAGTTAGCAATCGCACCCCTCGGCCTGGTTTCCCACAAGGGCATCATTAATGCATCACAATTAATTTCTTCTGTCCATTAAATGTCAGCTCTCAAGTAAATCGATGTAAAATTTTTTTACAGAAAACTGTTTCATATTATTTGCACTTGATGTTTAGTTACATTTTAAATATTTTGTTTGTCTCATGTTGTTTTGGTTTTGAGACAGAGTCTTGCTCTGTTGCCCAGGCTAGAATGCAGTGGCGTGATCTTGACTCACTGCAACCTCCGCCTCCTGGGTTCAGGCGATTCTCCTGCCTCAGCTTCCTGAAGAGCTAGGATTTCAGGCGTGCACCACCATGCCTGGCTAATCTTTGTATTTTTAGTAGAGATGGGGTTTCACCATGTTGGCCAGGCTGGTCCCGGACTGCTGACCTCAAGCTATCTACCTGTCTCAGCCTCCCAAACTGCTGGAATTACAGACATGAGCCACTCTGCCCAAATGTTTTAAAAAACTGTCACGTATATACACAAAATAATTTATGTTATAGGTAGGGATCTTGTCATATTTTAACCTTCAAAGTATATTCCTAGGCTTTTTTTATTTTTTATTTTTTATTTTTTATTTATTGAGACAGTCTTGCTCTGTCGCCCAGGCTGGAGTGCAATGGCGCAATCTCGACTCACTGCAACCTCCACCTCCCGGGTTCAAGCGATTCTCCTGCCTCAGCCTCCTGAGTAGCTGGGATTACAGGCACGCACCACCGTGCCCAGCTAATTTTTGTATTTTTAGTAGAGACAAGATTTCACCATATTGGCCAGAGCTGGTCTCAAACTCCTGACCTCAGATGATCCATCCACTTCGGCCTCCCAAAGTGCTGGGATTACAGGTGTGAGCCACCGTGCCTGGCCTATTCCTAGCCTTTTATATATAGAACTTTTTTTTTCACATTTTAAAGGAACATTTATGTTTAATCATGGAATATTTCAAACATACAGAAAATCACAGAAAATAAATAACAACCACTCATTTATCTTCTCCCCGACCCCATGTATAAATGTTAAAATATGTGTTAAATGCTAAATTTAACACATGCTAAAGGCTCCTGGCTGGATGTGGTGGCTCACACTTGTAATGCCAGTACTTTGGGAGGAGGAGTGGGGAGGACTGCTTGAGTCCAGGAGCTCAAGATCAGCACGGGCAACATAGTGAGATCTCATCTCTGCAAAAAACAAAAAAAGTTAGCTGGGCATGGTGGTGTGCATCTGTAATCCCATGACTGGGAGGCTGAGGTGGGAGAATTGCTTGAGTCTGGGAATTTGAGGCTGCAGTGATCCCTGATCATGCCACCGCATTCCAGCGTGGGTGACACAGCAAAACTTGTCAAAAAAAAAAAAAACAGTTTCCTCTCTGCCCCACTGTAGGCGACTACTCTTCTGGTCTCCATCTTCGTAGATGAATTTTGCCCATTCTCTAACTAGTATATGAAAGGAACCAGACATTAGGCATTCTGGCGTCTGGTTTCTTTCACTTAAGATAAAATTGAGTTAACCTGTGTTCTTGTACAGAACTGTAGTTTGTTTTTGTTATTTATTTATTTATTGTAAAGACAGGGTCTGGCTATGTTGCCCAGGCTGGTCTCGAACTGTTGGACTCAAGAAATCCACCTGCCTTGGCCTCACCAAAGCTCTGGGACCACAGGCATGAGCGGCGGCATCTGGTCTGTAGTTTGATCTTGTTTATTGCTGAGTAGTAGCCCATGGCATGACCTTGTTATTTTGGGTGTCCATTCTCCTCTGGATGGGTTCTGCTTTGTGAAACCACACCCTGGCCTAGCTCCCCTTCTCCCTGCCTCTCTCCAGGCTCACATCCACACACCGAGGCCTCCACCGCCGTTCTGCTTCCTGCCCTTCCACTCCTGTGGGACGTCAGAGAGCTACGGGGCTCCCTGGATACCAACTGGCTCTTGAGGCCTGGAGGCGGGTGGTCTTCTGGGAGAAGGAAGCCAGGTCCTTGCAGGTGGTGGAGGGGGACAGGATGAGGGTTTTTCCCCAGGGTGTCAGTGGCCCCTGCCCCCACTTCTGTTCCTTAACTAACCAGGGCCCTCCTACCCACTATGCCCCTCCTCCTGCCACGTGGAGGCCCTGAATCATTATTTCAACTAACCCCTGGGAGGGTGAGCACCTTCTGTGCTGTGTCTCCAACCTTTCACTTCCCCTCGACGTGCTGCTCAGGGATGACCTTCGGCACCGTGCTTCTTCTGAGTGGTGAGTGGGGCCAGGGGGCTGGGGAGAAGCTTGGAGGGATTCTGAGGGGACTCCATCTGGGAGGGCAGGCTGGGGGCTGGTGGACGGCTCCCACCACTCTCATGAGGAGCTGAGGCAGGGGAGTGCTTTGTGTGCGAGTGGCCCAGAGTCGGGAGAGCGTGACCTGAACGAAGAGGGGCTCAGGGGCTGTGCTCACGTGGCGACTAAGCTACCTCTTCAGTTGGCTATGTTGTCCCAGGCTTCCCCGCTCCCGCTGATGGGGTCCCTGGTGTGGGCGAGAGAGGTCTCCCCAGCCTCCCCCTGGAATGGAAGGCCACAGAAGCCACCAGGGAGGGAGAAAGGTTGGACATCATCTCCCTGGGCCTGTTTCCCCGAAGTCCTGACTGCACGTAGGGAAGAGTCCCCTTGCTGAAAACTGCATCAGAGCCACATTCATGTGCCATCAAGAATCAGGCTTGGCCGGTGCGCTGGCTCACGCCTATAATCCCAGCACTTTGGGAGGCACTTTGGGAGGGAGATGGACAGATCCCCTGAGGTCAGGAGTTTGTGACCAGCCTGGCCAACATGGTGAAACCCCGTCTTTACCAAAAATACGAAAATTAGCGGGGCATGGCGGCATGCACTTGTAATCCCTGCTACTTGGGAAGCTGAGGCAGGAGAATCGCTTGAACCCAGCATGGAGGTTGCAGTGAGCCGAGATTGTGCCACTGCACTCCAGCCTGGGCAACAGAGCGAGACTCCATCTCAAAAAAAAAAAAAAAAAAAAAAAGAGGCTGGGAGGTCCGAGGGATTGGGGCTTCTTCAACTCTCACTCCCTCTCACCCCCACCAAATATTCCTCAGTCCTGGCTTCTTTTCATGGATTCAACCTGGATGTGGAGGAGCCCACCATCTTCCAGGAGGATGCGGGCGGCTTTGGGCAGAGCGTGGTGCAGTTTGGTGGATCTCGGTAGGCCGCACTCACCCTCCTTCCCCAACCTCCACTGCATCATGTCCTGTGGATGGGTACACACGGGTCACCCCAGGGAGGCGTCCTGGAGGAAGGGCAGCAGGGGTAAGAAGTCTTTCCTTGGCTCCTTGGAGGCCCTGATACCAGCATGTATTATTCTCAATCCCAGGAAGGGCCACAAAACTCTAGACAAGACCCCACCTTATCTCAGGAGGGAGGCCTTGAACCTGCCTTCCAGGCAGGGCCCACTTCTTGGGGGCCAGTGCAGTCACACAGGGCCCACACTCATTACGTTTGGAGTTTAATGTTCTGCCCTTAACCTCTTGAAATTCCTGATGATTTTTATTTTTATTTTTACTCCAGTTCTGTTGCCCAAGCTGGAGTGCAGTGGTGCAATCACAGCTTACTGCGGCCTCAAACTCCCAGGCAAAGTGATCCTCTCACCTCAGCCTCCTGAATAGCTGGGACCACAGGTGCATGCCATCATGCCTGTTTTTTGTTTTGTTTTGTTTTGCTTTTTATAGAGACGGAGTCTTGCTATGTTGTCCAGACTGGCTGAACTCCTGGGCTCAAGCAGTCCTCCTGCCTGGGCCTCCCAAAGTGCTCGGATTACAGGTGTGAGCCACTCTGCCTTGCCAATTCTTAATGATTTTATCTGTGCATTTGTGTTTTGTAAGTAAAGAATGATGGCAGAGCTGGGCACCATGACTCACACCTATAATCCCAACATTTTGGGAGGCTGAGGCAGGCACATCATCTGAGGTCAGGAGTTTGAGACCAATTTGGCCAACACAGCAAAACCTCGTCTCTACTAAAAATGCAAAAAAAAAAAAAAAAAAAAAAAAAAAAATTAGCTGGGCATGGTGGCAGGCACCTGTAATCCCAGATATTTAGGAGGCTGAGACACGAGAATCGCTTGAAGCTGGGAGGTGGAGGTTGCAGTGAGCCGAGATCGTGTCACTTTACTCCAGTCTGGGTGACAGAGTGAGACTCCGCCAAAATAAAAAAAAGAATTATGGGAGAAGGGAGACGCACTGGGGGTTTGGAGCCTCAGCAGCAGCCCCACCTCCCACCACCTCCTAGGGAAGGGGTATCAGCTGCTGGCTCCCCCACCCACATGGGAGCAATGACCAGTGTCACCTTCCACCCCTGGCATGAGCTGGGTAAAGTCAGTTAGGTGCGCTCACCCTGAGAGTACCCTGAGGGAGTGGGACACTGCATAGCAAATAAAAAAACCCCAAGACAGGTAGAGGGAGAGAGCAGAAGAAAGGTAAGAGCCCCTCAAGCCCAAGAGACAGACCCCACATTTTTCTTTCGAATTGGGACCCACAAATGATGAGCCTGCCCCCGCTTCCTGGAGCTCACATTCTCCTGCCCCAGAGAGTTCCAGTCACAGTGTGACACAGGCGTCACCAAGGTCTGGGGGGCACAGACAGGGAGAGAGCAGACCCAGGAGGGCTCCACGGAGGAAGTGGTGCTGGCAGTGAGCCCCAGTGGACAGGAAGGCTCAGCTGGTCACAAGGAGCTGTGAGAGGTCACTGAGCTCCAGCTGCACATCCCTCTCCCTTCCTCACGTGACTGGCAGTCTGGGGGGATGGAAGCAAGTGCCAGGCACCAGGGTTTTGTTTTTATTTATTGCGAAATGTGGCCAACTGAAGTGCACGAATCCGAAAGACCCAATTTGATGAGGGATACACATGTTTGTGCCTGGGTGAGCCCCACCTAGGTCAGCTGCTCCTGTGTAAAATCCCACAGGCACAGGGCTGCTGCCATGGACCCCTTCTCATTACCCAACAAACCCAGAGAACCAGTGGTCAGACTTGTGTCACCATCAGTTTTTCAGGCCACATTTTAAAAAAAGAATACATTGGCTGAGTGTGATGGCTCATGCCTATAATCCTAGCACTTTGGGAGGCTGAGGTGGGTGGATCACCTAAGGTCAAGAGTTCAACACCAGCCTGACCAATATGGTGAAACCCCGTCTCTACTGAAAAATACAAAAATTAGCCTGGCGTGATGCCTGTAATCCCAGTTAGCTGGGTGACTGAAACAGGAGATTTGCTTGAACCTGGGAGGTGGAGGTTACAATGAGCCGAGATCACGCCATTGCACTCCAGCCTGGGCGACAGAGTGAAACTCCGTCTCAAAAAACATGTGGGTTGATGGGTTACACTAAAGGTTTGCTCATCGTTTGTATCAGCAGGTTCCAAACTGCTGCCTCTCTAGCCAGTGCTCAGATTTTCATCACAAAGCCTTAGGCATCCCCTGAATCATGACGCACAGGGATTGTAGCTTTCTGTAAAGAAGCGGCACCTAGAAGGAGCCCTCTCACATGGCCATTTAATGAAACCTTGCTTGGCACATTAACATACACCAGTATTTGTCTGTTTTTCTCACCGGGGTGAGGAGATTGTTGCTAGTGAGAAAACATTTCCGAAATTAAAAAACTTTCCCACTCAGGGATTTTTGCAAATAAACCATGGACTCTACATAACTCTAGATACAGTTATGGATCCTAGTACACTGCTTTACCAATTGAAATTGCTTATATAATATTTAAATTGATCCAATGAATTACAGAATCAACTATTGGTTTTGAAAGCACATGTCTTCAGGAAATCGTTCCAATTAACTTGAGATGATCTTATTTCTTGGGTGATTCAAAATAATGGCAACTCAGAAACGCAATGTACTTACCCATGATTGGGAAATGCCATTTTAGTCTTTAAATAGTTTTCTTTTTGGTGAATGTTAAAAAAAAATTCTAAACATAAATACACACATGCGTACGTATGCACACTCAAAACCAAATAAACCCCAGCATGACCCCTGGGCATCTGTGGGTTATACTCGGGCCCTGATTTCTGAATATTCTGCCAAATGGCAAACGCCAGGAGATTTCCCTCACAAAGTCTCACTTCCTCATGGAGGGACACTTCCTCGCCCCCAGTGCCCGCTGCTCCCACCCCTCCTGTGGCTACAGTGACATGGCCACGGTTGTGTCTCCAGACTCGTGGTGGGAGCACCCCTGGAGGTGGTGGCGGCCAACCAGACAGGACGGCTGTATGACTGCACAGCTGCCACTGGCGTGTGCCAGCCCATCCCGTTGCACAGTGAGTGACCACCTGGGAATCGGGCCCCTCAACCCTCCTGGACCCAACTGTGCCCCCGCTTAGCTTCCAGTCCAGACCCTCCCCGCAAATGAGTGTGTGCTGTGAGTGAGACCCCATGTGTCTGCCCTCGCAGTCCGCCCCGAGGTTGTGAACATGTCCTTGGGCCTGACCCTAGCAGCCTCCACCAACCGCTCCTGGCTTCTGGTGAGTGAGTGCTTTGGGCCACGGTGGCGGGGAGGGGGGTTGTAGAGGAGGAGGCTGGGGCTGGGGGTGGAGGAGGAGGGGGTGCTAGGGGCTCCTGGCTCACAGGTTTCTGCCTCCAGGCCTGTGGCCCAACCCTGCACAGAGTCTGTGGGGAGAACTCGTACTCAAAGGGTTCCTGCCTCCTGCTGGGCTCGCACTGGGAGATCCTCCAGACAGTCCCCGACGCCCTGCCAGGTAGGTCCCCGGCAGGCCACGGTTCCCTGTGGAGCACATGCTGGCACTGAGGGTGAGCAGGCATGAGGCCTGTGTCTGGGCCCATGTGCCCTCCCTGGAGGGCCAAGTGTAGCTAGGAGAGAAGCCAGGAGGGGAGGGCGGCTCAGGTGGGAGCCCTGCTGCTCCAGGGTAGAAGTTCTTTGTAGGGTTTTTCTTTACATTTTTTTTCTTTATAAGACAGGGTCCCCGCCGGGCATGGTGGCTTAGGCCTGTAATCCCAGCACTTTATGAGGCTGAGGTGGGAGGATCACCTGAGGTCAGCAGTTCGAGACCAACCTGGCCAATGTGGTGAAACCCCTCTACTAAAAATACAAAAAAAAAAAAAAAAAAAAGGTCGGCTGTGGTATGCACCTGTAATCCCAGCCATTTGGGAGACTGAGGCAGGAGAATCACTTGAACCCAGGAGGCGGAGGTTGCAGTGAGCTGAGATTGTGCCATTGCACTCCAGCCTGGGTGACAAGAGCAAAACTCCATCTCAAAAAAACAAAAAACAGAGTCTCTGTCAGGCTGCATGCACCACCACACCCTGTTAATTTTTTTGAGACAGAGTCTTGCTATGTCACCCAGGCTGGAGTACAGTGGTGCAATCATAGCTCACTACAGCCTCGAACTCCTGGACTCAAGTGATCCTCCTCCCTTAGCCTACCGAGTAGTTGGGACTGCAGGTACATGCATCACACCTGGCTAATTTTAAAACATTGTGTTTTTGTAGAGATGGGAGTCTTGCTATGTTGCCCAGGCTGATCTTGAACTCCTGGGCTCAAATAATCCTCTGCCACAGACTCTCAAAGTGTTGGGATGACAGGCATGAGTCCTCATGCCCGGTTTGAGGAGTGAAAGCTCTGATGGGGACAGAGAGAAAGTTCTGATTCAGACCAGAGAGGCCATGACCACAGGCATGCTGGGCCTTTAGACAAAGGTGGAGCAACAGCAGAAACATTCCCAGAGCAAATGGTGAGGGTGGAGTGTATGGAGGGGACTGAGGGAAGGGGAAGGGACATCCAGGGTTCTTGGGGGGGATCGTGCCCAGCCTGAGATGTCTGTGAAGCCAGGTTAGGGAGGTGGCACTTAAAAACAAGGGGTAAATGTCTTCTCACAGACGTCTCTGGAACTCATGAGGTGGGGTGCCTGATGCAAATGGGACTGGAGCATAAACCTGGTGCAGGCAAGGAGGGTGTGGGTCCAAGTGGAAGGGACCAGGGTCCACTGAGCATCACCTGTGTGCCAGGCGGTGCTGAGTACCTGGTAGGAATCAGCTTATTGCATCCTCACAACATCCCGGGTGGTGGGCAGGCCCGTTCCCATTTTACAGATGAGAAAACCAAGGTTCAGATAGATAAGTTCCCATCAATAGAAAGAGGCAGAACCCAGAGCTTGAGCCATCCTTGCCTGATTGGTGGGGTCATTTTTCAAAAGGACATGTCCAGGCTTCTGCTAGTGAAAGCCCAGGGGATACAATAAAAAGACCAAGAAAATAGAAGAGACATTGTGAGAGGATTTACTACAGACCTGGCTTGAGAGAGGATGAGAGGGTGGTTTCTTGATGCAGCTGAAAAAACAAGCACCAGTGTAAGACATTGGCTGCCCAGATGTGGGCAAAAAAGGGGAGCTCCTGGGGAATCCGCAACCTGCCCCATGGATATCAAGATTTGCTGGTGATTGAAGAAGCAGGAAGGGAGGTGACCTTCTGTTTCTCCCCAGCACCCTTGAAGCACCAAGTGGTTGAGCAGGTGGGGTGGGGGAGAGGAAAGAGGAAAAGGCATTTTTTTCTGCAGTGGTGGGCGCGGGGCAGAAACCACAGCCCTGCGGTGTGGGCCTCACACCTTAGTGCTCTGATGGCCTGATCTCCCACCGCCCTGTGGGCAGCACAGGATATGGCTGCTGGTAGAGATACCAACTGGGCCCTGAACACAGGCCACACCCCCCATGAGCCTGGGGACAGCATGAAAATTCTTGTTTGTTTATGTGCATATGATGTGTCCTCACGATTGCAGAGCAAACTCTACAGACTCTGAGGTCACCTGGGAATGTTCCTTTTTTTTTTTTTTTTTGCGACAGAGTCTCACTCTGTCACCTAGGCTGGAGTGCAATGGCACAATCTCGGCTCACTGCAGCCTCTGCCTCCCGGGTTCAAGTGATTCTCCTGCCTCAGCCTCCCAAATAGCTAGGATTACAGGCACCCACCACCATGCCTGGCTAATTTTTTTTGTATTTTTAGTAGAGATGGGGTTTCACCATGTTGGCCAGGCTGGTTTCGAACTCCTGGCCTCAAGTAATCCACCCACCTCAGCGTCCCAAAGTGCTAGGATTACAGGTGTGAGCCACCACGCCCAACTGGGAATGTTCTTGGGTGCCGCTTCCATGGGAGCGTGAAGGGTGGACGCAATGCAATCATAACAGAGGCCCAAGGCCAGCACAGGGGTGTTTGTCTGTCATCCCAGCGCTTTGGGAGGCCGAGATGGGTGGATCATTAGAGCCCAGGAGTTTGAGATCAGCCTGGGCAAAATGATGAAACTCCGTCTCTACAAAAATATACAAAAATTAGCCAGGCAAGGCGGTGCACGCCTGTAGTACCAGCTACTCAGGAGGCTGAGGTGGGAGAATTGCCTGAGCCTGGGGAGGTCGAGGCTGCACTGACCTGTGATCACACCACTCTACTCCAGCCTGGGTGACAGTGAGACTCTGCCTCAAAAAAACAAAAAATGAAAAACCCAGAGGCCTCAACCAATGCCTGGGGGGCTCAGAGTGCAGCTGGCCCTTCAGACACTGAACCAGTCATTGGTAAAGGCCCAGGTGCAGGAGGTGTCCCCGTGGGCAAGAGCTCCCCTCTGCCTAGCATGATTCCTGGGAAGGGACTCAGCTCAGAGCCAACTCCACATAGCTGGAAATGAGGACCTCCGATCTGACCGGGGATTAGGGCTGGGTCTGGGGTGGATCCCTGCCCCACCCCCACAGCATCCCTACAGGCATATCCTGCAGGCCTCGAAGGTGCCTGGCACATGGTGAGAATTGTGCCAGTGGTTGACCCTGGCGGAGGGCCAGGACTTGTCTCCAGCATCCATGTGCGTGTTGCTTTATCCTTGCAGTAATCCCACGTGGCACACTGCTATTACCTTCATTTTACAGAAAGGGACACTGAAGTCCAGAGGAGTTAAGTAATGTGCCTGAATTCACCAATTAGCACATGGCTGAGCTGGGGTTTAGCCCAGGCACACTGGCTCCAGAACACGCACCCTGAACCACTTTGCTAGACATTCACCCGTGATGCTTGTGGCACCCCTAGCATCTGTGTTTAATGAATATTTATTGATTAAACGAATGAGGAGCCCACCTGGGCCCTGGGTTCTCATCTCCCTCTTTCCAGGCCATGTGGGAGGGAGGGAGCAGGGGGCTGGGGTGGCAGATTGGGGCCTCCTCCAAGGAGGGGTCGGAAACCAGGTGGGGATGCCAAGAACAGCTCCCAGGCTCTGTTGAGCAGGAGCTGCAGGGCAGGGCTGGGCCCCCACAGTGCGTCTCCAATTCCTCCCCATTCCCCTACAGAGTGTCCACATCAAGAGATGGACATCGTCTTCCTGATCGATGGCTCTGGAAGCATTAACCAAAATGACTTTAACCGGATGAAGGGCTTTGTCCAAGCTGTCATGGACCAGTTTGAGGGCACTGACACCCTGGTGAAGACTGGGCACCTGGGGCTGGGGGTTGGGGGACGGGGGAGGCTGGCCCGGGAGAGGCATCCTGGGAGGGGGTGGGGGCAGGCTGGTGGAGTCGTATGCAATGGGGCTGGAGTGGAGGATGAAGCTATGGTCCCAGCGCAGGCCCAACTTGAGCCCTGACCTAGGAGGCGCCACCTTTTGGCATTTAATATGTATCCAAAAGCTACAGGAAATACAATGTTTCTGCTGTTTAAAAACATTGAAAGTGTTTAAAAAATAATTTTGCTATGAAATTTGACTGACTGGCCCGGCGCGGTGGCTCACGCCTGTAATCCCAGCACTTTGGGAGGCCGAGGCGGGCGGATCACAAGGTCAGGAGATCGAGACCATGGTGAAACCCCGTCTCTACTAAAAATAGAAAAAATTAGCCGGGCGCAGTGGCGGGCGCCTGTAGTCCCAGCTACTCGGGAGGCTGAGGCAGGAGAATGGCGTGAACCCGGGAGGCGGAGCTTGCAGTGAGCCGAGATTGCGCCACTGCACTCCAGCCTGGGCGACAGAGCGAGACTCCGTCTCAAAAAAAAAAAAAAAAAAAAAGAAATTTGACTGACTATAACTCAGTCAACTGATTGATGATTTATTGTATTTTCTATGTAACTAATAATATATTTTTATTATTTTATTTTCCAATAACTAGTGTCTGTGTATGTGCAAAACCCCCAATTTGTTGTTTTTTAAACAGGGTCTTGCTCTGTCACCCAGGCTGCAGTGTGGGGGCGCAATCATCGCTCACTGCAGGCTTGATCTCCTAGGCTCAAGTGATCCTCTTGCCTCAGCCTCCCGAGTAGTTGGGACTACAGGTGCATGCCACCATGCCTGGCTAATTTGTTAAAATTTTTATTTGTAGAGATGGGGTCTTGCTATATTGCCCAACCTGGTTTCCAACTCCTGGCTCAAATAGTCCTCCCACCTTGGTCTCTCAAAGTGCTGGGATTACAGGCATGAGTCACTACGCCCAGCCACAAATACTTGAGAATCGAGGAAATACACAAATTGATTTGATGTGTGATACATTTTTTTATAAGCTAAGGGTAGCAAATATTGTGGTTGGCAAGGTTATTTTTAGTAAACTGTGAAGGAAACATCATTTGGTTTAGATTTTCCAGTTTATATTTTGTATTTTTGGGCCAATGAATTTTCTTCTCTAGGTTTCAGTATATTATTTGTAGGGCCTCAAAACACATGGGAAATGGTTTGTAAATCCAAAATAATTCCAAAATAAAATTTATTAAAACTAAAAACAATATGGCTTGGTGTGGTGGCTCACACCTGTAATCCCAGCACTTTGGGAGGCTGAGGTGGGAGGATTGCTTGAGGCCAGGAGTTCGAGACCGGCCTGGGCAATATAGTGAGACCTTGTCTCTACCAAAACCAAACCAAAACAAAACAAAACAAAACAAAAAACAAAGCCAGGCATGGTGGCGTGTGCCTGTAGTTCCAGCTACTTGGGAGGCTGAGGCAGGAGGATCACTTGAGGCCAGGAGCTTGAGAGACCCTGTCTCTACAAAAAATTAAAATAAACAATAGAAACAGGCACTGAACCCTGGACCCTCCCCGCTGGCCTTTGCAGTTCGCACTGATGCAGTACTCAAACTTCCTGAAGATCCACTTCACCTTCACCCAATTCCGGACCAGCCGGAGCCAGCAGAGCCTGGTGGATCCCATCGTCCAACTGAAAGGCCTGACATTCACAGCCACGGGCATCCTGCAAGTGGTGTAAGCACTCCCAACCCCGGCCTGCCAATGTGGCTGCCACCCCCACTTCCTAACCCTGGCCCTGGGTCAGCACAGCTCTTCTCAGAGGTTGAGGGAGGCTCCGGGGAAAGGGGCTACTAAGGGGCATGTCAGGGCTGCAGGGAGAACCTCCCCCCGGGGTGCTCCTGGCTGCCTCACTGCTGGTCTCCCTAATATAGGACTAGGCTCCTCTGCAGCTGTGCCTCCCCTTTGCCTGGTTCTGCAGAGCCTGGATCCCAGAACCCCTCCCCACCCCACAGCAGCCAGAGGCCTGGGCTCTGGCTCAGACACATCAGGCTTCCATCCTGGCTCCCCACGAGCTACTCTGGGTGTAACCCTGGGAGTGATGGGCTCTAAGTCTCAGTGACTCTCAGATGAGGATAAGCTCACAGCTTAGGATTGAGATCATGCGTATGGGGTGCTCAGCTCGGGGCACACAGGAGGTGTCAGATAAATGCCTGAGGTGTTATCAGAGAATGGAGCAGTCAGGGACTCAGGAATTGTCACCCAAGGTCGTCCTGGTGCCTTTCTCCCTACTCACCTCCTCCCCTGCATCCCTCACCCCTGCGCAACCCCTGTGCTACTCAGGCACTCACCATGGGCCTGCCTTATGCACAAGCGGTCTATGCCTAAAATGATGTAGGAGGTGGGGCCCCCGAGAAGGGCATGTGGTTCTTGTGGGAAGGAGCTGGGCTGAAGGTCGGGGATCCTTGGCTTCCTGCACACACCCCTGGGAGCGGCCATGGGGTGCTGCTAGAATTTGGCTTAAGCAAGAGATGCTCCTGCCAAACGCACCATCTTTACTTCTGGGAGGATCTTCTGCCTTGAACGGTGGCCCCCTGTGACTCAGCAACCCAGAGGAAGGCCTCCGTCTGCCCTGTAAGATTAAAGTAACACAGGAGTGTCCCCCTCCCGGAGTCTCCACCTCACCCCTCAAAGTTCTTCCAGTGGTGGAGCCTGGGAGAAAAAATGAATGAGGCAGAGGTGACCAAGTGGTTCTCACCAACTCCAGTGATGCTCTCAAGCCCAGAGTGCAGGGAATTTCCCAGCAGCCTCTGCTCCCCAGAGCCAAGCCCATCTCAGGGCTGGACTCAGCCAAGGATTGGACCTCCCTGCCGCCGACCCTTCCCTTCCCTTCCCTTCCCTTCCCTTCCTCCCTTTCTCCTTCCCTCCTTTCTTTCTTCCCTTTCTCCCTTCTTCCCTTCCTCCTTTCCCTCCCTTCCCTCCTTCCTTCTCTCTCTCTCTCTCTCTTGTTTTTTTTAGACAGAGTCTCACTCTGTCGCCCAGGCTGGAGTGCAATGGCACAATCTTGGATCACTGCAACCTCCATCTCCTGGGTTCAAGCGATTCTCCTGCCTCAGCTTCCCAAGTAGCTGGGATTACAAGTGCACACCACCATACCCGGCAAATTTTTGTATTCCCAGTTCAAGCAATTCTCCTGCCTCAGCCTCTGAGCAGCTGGGACTACAGGCCTGCACCACCACGCCTGGCTAATGTTTGTATTTTTAGTAGAGATGGGGTTTCACCATATTGGCCAGGCTGGTCTCGAACTCCTGACCTCAAGTGATCTGCCCACCTCGGCCTCCCAAATGCTGGGATTACAGGTGTGAGCCACCACGCTCAGCCTCTTCCTTCTCTTCCTTCTTTTCTTCCCTTTCTTTCTTTTCTTCTTTTTTTTAAAAAGAAGTTTTATTACCAAAAAAAAAAAAAAAAAAAAAAAAAAAAAGGCAAAACCCAAATGGCAGTAACAGTAAGGAAACTTTTTTAAAAAGAAGTATTATATTACCCACAGTCCCTCTAGTCAACCACCCTACAGTATTTTAGTAACATCAAGGGATACTTGCAAGTGAATCAATAAATCTCAGCCGCATAGCACAATGCCACTTCCATCCTCATCTTTATTCAGGCTTATTTTGTATGGTCACATTCAGGGCAGAAACTATTTTCATCCTGTTTGGGTTTTTTCCCCACCTCATCTAGGTCCACAATTTTTTGTTTTCCTTTTTCTTTCTTTTTTTTTTTTTTTGAGATAGGTCTCACTCTGTTACCCAGGCTGGGGTGCAGTGGCACGATCATGGCTCACTGCAGCCTCCTCCTGACTCAACCTCCCGAGTTGGGATCACAGGTGCATGTCACCATATCTGGCTAATTTTTAAAAATATTTTTTGTAGAGATGGGGTCTTGCTATGTTGACCGGGCTGGTCTTGAACTCTGGCCCTCGAGAGATCCTCCTGCCTCGGCCTCCCAAACTGCTTTCCTTTGAAATGGCTGTGTCTACTAACAGGCTAGGTCATGACTGGCTAAACCTTTTCCCCAGTGTTGGATATTTGGGTTATTTCCAATATCATATTTGGCACCTGTGTGTATTTGCTCTGAGTTTATAGAGTTACATGAGCAGGCAGTTACTTTTTTTTTTTTTTTTTTTTTTTTCTTTTTTTGAGACAGAGTCTCACTGTCGCCCAGGCTGGAGTGCAATGGCGTGATCTCAGCTCACTGCAACCTCCGCCTCCCAGGTTCAAGCGATTTTCCTGCCTCAGACTCCTGAGTAGCTGGTACCACAGGCACGTGCCACAACACCTGGCTAAGTTTTGTATTTTTAGTAGAGATGGGGTTTCACCATGTTGGTCAGTCTGATCTCAAACTCCTGACCTCGTGATCCTCCCACCTTGGCCTCCCAAGGTGCTGGGATTACAGGTGTGGGCCACTGTGCCCGGCCGATAGGTACATGTTTAATTGTTTGTTACAGCTGTCATCTAATTAGTAGTCACCCACAGGCCATTCACTGTAAAAGCTTGACTTTGTTTAATCTTCGGGATAACCTGACACTACTTGTTTTAGTTATCTACTGTTGCCTAACAAACCATCCCCAAATTAAGTGGGTTAAACAACCCAGCACTAAGCTAGTGTCTGGTGCCTGGGGGGGATATGCTGGAAGGCAGGCTTGGTGGGGATGGCTGAGCCTCTTACTTCCGGTGGGTGGCCTTCTTCCATGTGACCACTCCATGGGTGCCTCCAATAGGGCAGCCAGACTTCTCTCATTGTGGCTCAGGGCTCCCAAAAGTGCAAAAGCAAAAGAAACCAAGGCTTCTGAGACCTATGATTGGCATGGTGTCACTTCCACCACATGCTACTGATGAGAGTGGGACTCAGCGAGGCCAGGTCCACTGTGGGAGGGAACCAGGTGTGGTTCACTGGGGGCCATCTTTAGAGACAGCTACAGCACAGTCATCCTCATCATACATGGAGAGAGGCAGAGGCCCGGAGAGGTTAAGTCCCATCCCCAAAGTGTGTCTGATTCCAAAGCCCCTGCTTTGAACCACACTTCCTCTGAGGAAGAGAGTTCAGCCTTGGATAGAATTTAGAAACAAAGAATGTGACTTCCTTTATTATTGATCTAATTATGGTTTGTGTGGCTTTCAAAAATGGCCAAATTAGCTGGGCACGGTGGCTCACGCCTGTAATCCCAGCACTTTGGGAGGCTGAGGCTGGTGGATCACTTGAGGTCAGGAGTCTGAGATCAGCCTGACCAACATGGTAAAACCTCATCTCTACTAAAAATACAAAAATTAGCCGGTTATGGTGGTGGGCGCCTGTAATCCCAACTACTCAGGAGGCTGACGCAGGAGGATCGCTTGAACCTGGGAGGTGGAAGTTGCAGTGAACCGAGATCACGCCACTGCACTCCAGAGCCTGGGCATCAGAGTGAGACTCTGTCTCAAAAGAAAACCAAAAATGGCCAAATCAGTTCCTTAACATGCCTGATAGAATGTGAGGGTGCCAGGACTCCGCAGCCTCTCCAGATGAGAGCACGGCAAATGATCTTTCCAGTAGAGTCACATCTCAGTAGAGTCATCTTCCTTTCCTCCCTGACAGGACACAGCTATTTCATCATAAGAACGGGGCCCGCAAAAGTGCCAAGAAGATCCTCATTGTCATCACAGATGGGCAGAAATACAAAGACCCCCTGGAATACAGAGATGTCATCCCCCAGGCAGAGAAGGCTGGCATCATTCGCTACGCTATCGGGGTGCGCCTCTTCTTCGCCCCTGCCCCAGGCTCAGGGGGCACCTCCTGCAGGTGCAGTGCTGCTGGGCTCCTCCTCCTCAGCTGCCTCTCTGCTGCAGGTGGGACACGCTTTCCAGGAACCCACCGCCAGGCAGGAGCTGAACACCATCGGCTCAGCGCCTCCACAGGACCACGTGTTCAAGGTGGACAACTTTGCAGCCCTTAGCAGCATCCAGAAGCAGCTGCATGAGAAGATCTATGCAGTTGAGGGTAAACGGGAGCAAGAGGGCTCCTGGTAGCCAAGGGGTCCCCACCCAATTGTCCCGCGCAGTCTTTTTTTTTTTTTTTCTTTTTTTTTCTTTTGAGACGGAGTCTCACTTTGTCCCCAGGCTGGAGTGCAGTGGCACGATCTTGGCTCACTGCAACCCCTACCTCCTGGGTTCAAGTGATTATCCTGCCTCAGCCTCCCGAGTAGCTGGGATTACAGGCATGTGCCACCAGGCCCAGCTAATTTTTGTATTTTTAGTAGAGGTGGGGTTTTGCCATGTTGGCCAGGCTGGTCTCGAACTTCTGACCTCAGGTCATTCGACAACCTTAGCCTCTCAAAGTGCTGGGATTACAGGCATGAGCCACTGCTCCTGGCCTGTCCCGCGCAGTCTTGATGGGCCATTCCTGTTCACAAGTCACTCAAAATTGCTCTCCAGAACCCAAGCCTCAGATCATGTTCTCCTCCCTGTGTTCTGAGTCCTCATGTGTCTCACGGCTTCTAGGAACTTCACTGACTTGTTTCCCTACAGGAACCCAGTCCAGGGCAAGCAGCTCCTTCCAGCATGAGATGTCCCAAGAAGGCTTCAGTGCAGCCCTCACAATGGTGGGTAGAGTCTGCCCTCAATCCACAGCTCTTGGATATCAATTCTGTGCTCACCCTGGGCTGGGAGCCAGACATAAACAAGATCAGACCCTGTCCTCAATTTCACCCTCTCACTGGGGAGAGGCCCCCACGCTGTATGTTAGGGGCCAGGAGCACAGCAGGGAAGAGGGTGGCCTGGGTTCCTGCTCTCAAGGATCACGTATTCTAGTGGAGGAGACAGTAAGCAAGAGCCTCTCAGACAGCACTGAGCATCAGGGTAGAGAGAGAGATGGCCAGAGGAGTCTCAGTAATGGAAAAGGCCAGCCCTGAACAAATCAAGGGAGACTGCTCTGGGCATGGGACAAAGCAAGTGCCAGGCAGACCTGGGTCCAGGTTCTCGGAGGGAGAGAGAGGGGCTTGCCAGAGCCCAGGGAGCCCAGGCAGCCTGGAAGCAGAGGGCTGGAGGCTGAGAAGGACCAGGTGGGATCAAAGATGTGGTTTCAAAGTGCATGTGTGTTCAAAGGATCCAGATTGGGCCGGGTACTGTGGCTCACGTCTATAATCCCAGCACTTTGGGAGGCTGAGACGGGCGGATCACTTGAGGTCAGGAGTTTGAGACCAACCTGGCCAACATGGCAAAACCCTGTCTCTACTAAAAATACAAGAAAATCAGCCAGGCATGGTGGCTTGCGCCTGTAATCCCAGCTACTTGGGAGGCCGAGGCAGGAGAATCACTTGAACCTGGGAGACAGAGGTTGCACTGAACCGAGATCGTGCCACTGCGCTCCAGCCTAGGTGACAGAACGAGACTCTGTCTCAAACAAAACAAAACAAAACAAAACAAAACAAAACAAAACAAAACAAACCCCGGACGGGTTTACTTCAGAGTAATTTGGGGGTGTCTAGCGGGTGGTGAAATGAAACAAGATTGGTCAGGAATTGATCACTGAAGGTAGGTCACACGTACTTGGGGGTTCATTATACATTGATTTCTACTTCTATATGTGTTCTAAATTATCCATATCAAAAGTTCAAAAAAGCAATAAAGAAAGTATACCCAGGAGGAAATGCCTGTGGCTCCCTGAAGGAGCTGAGGAAGACCTCACAGAGGAGGCGACATTGACGTGGACTTTTCCAGCCGGGCATAGTGACTCACACCTGTAATCCCAGCACTTTAGGAGGCTGACGTGGGAGGGTCACTTGAGGCCAGGAGTTTGAGAACAGCCTGGGCAACATAGTGAGACCCCGTCTCTACAAAAAATTAAAAAATTAGCCAGGCATGGTGGCACGTGCCTGTGGTCTCAACTCCTCAGGAGGGATTGCATGAGTCCAGGAGTTCAAGACCGCAGCGGGCTACGATTGTGCCACTGCGTCACAGCCCGCGTGACAGAGCAACAGCCTGTTTAAAAAAAAAAAAAAGGTGAAGTTGAAGTTGACTCTTCCAGGGAGGGGAAATGAGCTGAGTCCCTGGAAGGGGAGGGAGGTGTCCCGGCCAAAGGCTTGATGTGCTTTGGAACAGAGGGAGGCTCCATGGCTTTGCTGGGGAAGGGTCCTAGGTGCCACCGGAAGGGCATTGGCGATGGTTTTCCAGCAGGGGTGCCTGCACATTTGGGTTTGGGGAAGCCTGGCCCTGGGGCAGTAGACAGAGGGGCAGCGGTGAGCACAGCGGGGGCAGACAGGGTGGTGAGTGAGAGGAGAGTGAGCTGGCGGAGCAGTGGCTGTGGGGACAGAGGCTGCTGGTGAGGGCTGGGAAGACAGAGAAGAAAGGCCTGGATGGCAAGTGATGCGGGCGGCAGGCGTGTCTCTAGGACATACTGTCTTCCTGCTCCAGTCTCTGCCCAGCCCTGGAATTCTTTCCTCCCAGGATGGCCTCGTCCTGGGGGCTGTGGGGAGCTTTAGCTGGTCTGGAGGTGCCTTCCTGTATCCCCCAAATATGAACCCCACCTTCATCAACATGTCTCAGGAGAATGTGGACATGAGGGACTCTTACCTCGGTGAGAAACGGCCAGGGGTTGGGGACAGGTTGGAGGTGCGCTGCCCAGGGTGGGGTCCAGGGTTCTGGAGAGGGAGATGGGGGCTGTGCTGCCCAGGGTGGGGTCCAGGGTTCTGGGGAGGGGAGAAGGGGGCTGCGCTGCCTGGGGTGGGGTCCAGGGTTCTGGGTGGGGGGAATGGGGGCCTTTGTGCTGAGACCTGGGCCCCTCAGGTTACTCCACTGAGCTAGCTCTATGGAAGGGGGTGCAGAGCCTGGTCCTGGGGGCCCCCCGCTACCAGCACACCGGGAAGGCTGCCATCTTCACCGAGGTGTCCAGGCAATGGAGGCTGAAGGCCGAAGTCACGGGGACGCAGGTTGGGCGTGACAGGAGCCAGAGGGGAAGATGAGGGTGGGGGCAGTGGCCGGGGCCGGGGAGAGGATGGAGGGGCTTTGGGGACTTTGGGGGAGGTCCTGGTACCTGGGGAGAGGTGGGACCTGCCCACAGGGCTGCCTCTGGTGGGGACAGGCAGCATGACCCAGGCTCTGCCCCCCAGATCGGCTCCTACTTCGGGGCCTCCCTCTGCTCTGTGGATGTGGATGGTGATGGCAGCACTGACCTGATCCTCATCGGGGCCCCCCATTACTACGAGCAGACCCGAGGGGGCCAGGTTTCCGTGTGTCCCTTGCCCAGGGGGGTGAGTGGCTGATGGGACCTGGGCTGAGTGGGGTCCGGTGTGGGTGGAGGGGTCGCCTGGGTCGGGGTCTCACACTGCTTGTGTTCAGCAGAGGGTGCAGTGGCAGTGTGAAGCTGTTCTCTGTGGGGAGCAGGGCCACCCCTGGGGCCGCTTTGGGGCAGCCCTGACAGTGTTGGGGGACGTGAATGGGGACAAGCTGTCGGACGTGGCCATTGGGGCGCCGGGAGAGCAGGAGAACCGGGGTGCTGTCTACCTGTTTCACGGAGCCTCAGAATCCAGCATCAGCCCCTCCCACAGCCAGGTGAGGCCCCTGTCTTCAGCCTCTTCCAGTCCCAGCTCTTTCCCATGTCCTGAGTTCACTGAACGCAGCCTCCTGTCTCTGTCACCATTCCCTTCCTTGTTTCAGTGGTTCATCAGCTAAGCACACGTCTTCTCTCTTCTCTCCTCTGTTCTGGAAAGCCTTCCATCTGTGTGGGCAGCTTAATGGTTAGGAGAGCAGGTTTTGAGGTCAGAAGTCAGTTCAAATCCCTGGCCTGGCCAGCCATCCTGAGCTGTGTGGCCTTAGGCAGGTGACTGACAGCCTTGGTCAGCCTTAGTTTCTTTCTATAAAATGCAGAAATGATAAAACCAACTCCTTAGTCTTCTTGTAGAAATAACAGTGAGAGTGCTAAGGCAATCACCACTGCACTCACTGAAGGTTCATGAGTGACCTGACCAGGGATGAATACACAAATATATTCTACGCCTATTATTATGCTCTTAGTTCCTCACCAACCTTTACTCTCATGACGGGTTGGACCCAAAGAGCCCCATTCTCTGTTTGGGGATCCCAAGGTCCTCACCCTGTTTGCTTTCTGTCTTTTTTATTTTTTTTGAGACAGTCTCACGGTGTCGCCCAGGCTGGAGTGCAGTGGCATAATCTTGGCTCACTGCAACCTCTGCCTCCTGGGTTCAAGCAATTCTCCTGCCTCAGCCTCCCGAGTAGCTGAGATTACAGGTGTGTGCCACCATACCTGGCTAATATTTGTATTTTTAGTAGAGATGGGGTTTCACCACATTGGTCAGGCTGATCTGCTCGCCTCAGCCTCCCAAAGTGCTGGGATTACAAGCGTGAGCCACCCGGCCTATTTGCTTTCAATTTCTATCCCCACATCTCTCCTTTCCAATTTCTCTCTTCAGATCCTCTTTCACCACAATCTCTTTTCCAAATCTCTCTTCTCAAACCTTTCACATCGCCTCCGTTTGACTTCCGCCTCTCCCATCTCTCTGACCAGCGGGTCGCTGGAAAGATGAGCAGATGGAAGCACAGAAAGATTGAGTCCTTGCCCACGGCCTCGTGGCTCATATGTGGAGGAGTCAGAACTGGAACTAGAGACTGATTGAATGAATGACACTTGGTTCACCAGGACACCCTTCCAATCTCTACTCCTATATCTGTTTCTTAGCAATCATCTTCCGACTCCTACCTCCTCTTTTCAGGCTCTTATTGGTGACGTCTGTTCACGACTCACCCCTTCTCTCCCTTTCCCACGGTCCTACCTCCATATTCCCCTTGTTACTTATTTCCAGCTTCTTCCCCCACCTTCCAGCCTGATTTACCCTTTTCTCTTCTGGCCAGCGGATCGCCGGCTCCCAGCTCTCCCCCAGGCTGCAGTATTTTGGGCAGGCGCTGAGCGGGGGTCAGGACCTCACCCAGGACGGACTGATGGACCTGGCCGTGGGGGCCCGGGGCCATGTGCTCCTGCTCAGGTAGCAACTCCCCAACATCCTGCCCTCCCGTGCTGTGTCTGATTCACTGGTGCTGGCCCCCACTGCCTTGTTATCCTCCCAGAAGCCAGTGTTCTGTCCTCCCCACTACCCTGCCCCTCAGGAGTCTGCCAGTGCTGAAAGTGGGGGTGACCATGAGATTCAGCCCCGGAGAGGTGGCCAAGTCTGTGTATTGGTGCTGGGAAGAAGGGCCCAGTGCCCTGGAAGCTGGGGACGCCACCATCTGTCTCACCATCCAGAAAAGCTCACTGGACCAGCTAGGTGTGTTTCCCCCATAAAGGTGCCCCGGCCCCTCATCCCATTAGAAGCCCCAATGCCATCCTGAGGATGGGATGGGCCCAGGAACCAATCTCACCTCCACATCCACTCAACACCTATGCCAGAAACCTGGCTCATTCTCTCCCCTCTTCCTCACACCTGGGCCTGTGGGTTCTGTCTCCAGGGTTAACGTGAAGTCCACCCAGTTTTCTCCTGGGCCCCAGCCGCTGCCTTCCCCCAGCCCCTGATTCCCTTCCACCTACACCAAAGTCACGACATGAAGCAGTTACCATATCTCTTCTTGTACCCTCCCACCCATTTTCCACCGAGGAACTAGAGTCGACTGGTCCTAAAATGTAAATCTGGGCTCCTCACTCCCCTGTGTAACCCCCGCTTGCATTTACAAAGACCCCAGTCCTTCCCTCCAATGCCCTCTCTGACTTGGCCTCCTGGCCTCTCTGGCCTCATGGCATCCCACTCTTCCTTATTAGGCACGCTTTTCGCAAATGCGCCAGCTTCGCTCTCCCTTCCAGTCTTAGGCCCTATCTCCACGGTCCCAGACGTTCTCCCCACTCCTCACCTGGTTCCTGCTCGTTCTCTGGGTGGCTGCTTAGCCTTGGTCCATCTGGGATGGCAGCATGGCCAGGTCCAGCGAGCGTGCTATCTTTAGAACCACAGGAGAGCCTCCCCTTGCACTGATCACGCTGTGACATCACGGCCCATGTGCTTGGTTTCTCTCTTAGATTGTGAGCTTCGTGAGAGTGGGGCCATATCCATCTAGCTAGCTAATCTATCATCTATCTACCAAATCTATCATCTATCTATTATCTATTAATCTAATCTATCACCTATCTAATCTATCATCTATCTACCCATCTATCACCTATTATCTATCCTCTATCTATCTGATCTATCACCTATCTAATCTCTCATCTACCAAATCTATCATCTATTTTCTATCATCTATCACCTATTTAATCTATCATCTATTTATCTGTTATCTAGCCATCCATCCATCCATCCATCCATCATCCATGTGTCCATTTATCTTCTCCACATGTATCCCCAGCACGTGGTACAGTTCACGGCCCGTAAAGGTGTCCAGCAAACACGTATTGCATGAACAAATAAATGAAAACAGAGCATTCTAGGTTATTTCTGCCTTTTCATTTTCCACTCTGCCCTGCACTTCAGGTGACGTCCAAAGCTCTGTCAGGTTTGATCTGGCACTGGACCCAGGCCGTCTGACTTCTCGTGCCATTTTCGATGAAACCAAGAACCCGACTTTGACTCGAAGAAAAACCCTGGGACTGGGGGTTCACTGTGAAACCCTGAAGCTGCTTTTGAAAGTGAGGACTTTGGGTTCTGAGAAGGGGGAGGGAGGAGGAGCCCAAGGGTGGCCTGGAGCACCCCCGCTCTCTGCAGAGCGAGGTGGGATGGGTTAGGATGTTGGGGCTGGAGAGAGGAAAGCTGGGGCAGGAGCACCTGGCTCCACCTCTTGGAGGGGCACTGTCAGGGCAGTGGGGAGTGGATGTGGCGCAGGAGGACTTGTGGAGTGTGGAGGACTGCAGGTTCTTGAAAGCCTGTTCTCCCTCAGGATTGTGTGGAGGACGTGGTGAGCCCCATCATTCTGCACCTCAACTTCTCGCTGGTGAGAGAGCCCATCCCCTCCCCACAGAACCTGCGCCCTGTGCTGGCCATGGGCTCAGGAGACCTCTTCACTGCTTCTGTGAGTCTTCCAATGAAGTCCCAGGGATGTGCTGACTTCATTTTGTCTCCATGCACTTAAGAATCCACTGTAGCTCCCAATCACTCAACCACATCCAGCCCAGAAACCTGACTCCAGTCTCTCCCCTCCTCCTCACACCCAGGCCTGTGGGTTCTGTCTCCAGGACTGACCTGAAGTCCACCCCATTCTTCTCCTGGTCCCAGCTGCTGCCTTCCCCCAGCCCCTCGATTCTCTCCTACCTACACCAGAGTCAACACAAAGTGGTTTCCCTATCTATTCCTGTACCCTCCCACCCATTTTCCATAGAGGAGCTAAAATCAACTGGCCCTAAAATGCAAATCTAGGCTTTTCACTCCCCTGCGTAATCCCCCTTGCATTTACAAAGACCCCGGTCCTTCCCTCTGATGTCCTCTCTGACTTGGCCTCCTGGCTTCTCTGGCTTCACAGCATCCCACTCCCCCTTAGTAGGCATGCTTTTAGTAAATGCACCAGCCTTGCTCTCTCTTCTAGTCTTAGGCCCTGCTTCCACCTCACATCCCAGGCGATTCCCACTTTTCCCTAGCACAGACTCTCTTGTTCATTTCCATATCCCTCCCAAGTTTCCTCATTCCTACCTCTGTGCCTTTGTTCCTTTCTCGCCCCTCATTTGGAAAACACTGCCTTCTGCCTTCTCTTCCCCTCTCCCCGCGAAGCTCCAGCCTCACCTCCCTCTCTTCTGAAGGCCACACTCAGCAGCTGCCGCTCCTTCTCTGGTCCCTGTTACACCAAGGTGGTGCCATAGCAGGTATCACACAGCTGTTATAACCATCTGCATCTACATTTGAGGCTGTCTTGGGACTGTAGTTTCCTTGAGCATAGGAACCATGTTGAATTTGCCTGTCGTTTCCACCTTCCTTCAGCCCTCACCCAACCCAGAACCTGCACAATTATTGGCACTTAATAATGTTTGTGGAATAATTGTTCCAGGATAAGCTGGATGTGACTCAACTGAACTTTATGTCCCTTGAAGCCAAGGATCTTGTCCTATTTTTCTTTTATATGCCAACCTCCAAACCGCACCTGCACCCCTTGTTGGTGTCTAGCAAAGTGCTGGGGGCAGTGGCTTAGTAATGCTCAATGTTGGTGGGTGCTTTGAAGGAGGGGCTTGGAGAAAGACTAAGACGTCAGATGGGAACAGAATGTACTGTTTTGCTGCAGCTCCCCTTTGAGAAGAACTGTGGGCAAGATGGCCTCTGTGAAGGGGACCTGGGTGTCACCCTCAGCTTCTCAGGGTGAGCTGTAACTCCTTTCATATCCGGACACTCGGGCTTCCAAGTCCCCCATCCTCCTGGGATGCTTGTGCTGCTCTCTGGCTCTCTTTCTAACAAAAGTGATGTTGACTGGGGTGTTATCGGCCCAGAGTGCCAGAGTTTCCAGGGCTGCCCTGCCTTTCCCAGTTCCCGTCTATTTCCAGTGGAGTCCCACTCCCAGCCTTTCCCTTCAGTGGAGTCCCACTCCCAGCCTTTCCCTTCAGTGGAGTTCCACTCCCAGTCCTTTCCCTTCAGCCTGAAGATCCTGACCGTGGGGAGCTCCCTGGAGCTCAATGTGATTGTGACTGTGTGGAATGCGGGCGAGGATTCCTACGGAACTGTGGTCAGCCTCTACTACCCAGCAGGGTTGTCCCACCGACGGGTGTTGGAAGCCCAGGTAACAACTGCTGTAGGCTCTAGTGGGAGGGGGCCTCTCCCCTGCCCTGTAGCCCTGGGAGTTAGAGAGTGTTCTTCAAAATTCTTCTGTGATGATATGTTCTCTCTCTCTCTCTCTCTCTCTCTCTCTCTCACACACACACACACACACAGAGAGAGAGAGAGAGAGAGAATGAGAAAGTGCATAAAGCATATATACAGTTTAATGAATAATATTAAACAAACCATAGAGTTAACATCCAGGTCAAGAAATAAATCGCTGCTAGTATCCCCAGAACCCCCTCCCCGTGTACCTTTCCCCATCACAGCTCCATCCTCTCCCCAAAGGTCATCACTATTCTGACTTTGTGGTCATCACTTCCTTATATTTCTCCCTCTCTCCCTCCATCCCTCCCTTCCTCCCTCTCTTGTTTTTTCTTGTTTTTTGTTTTTTGTTTTTTTTTTTTTAGAAGGAGTCTTACTCTGTCACCCAGGCTGGAGTGCAGTGGCACAATCACCACTCACTGCTGCAGCCTAGACCTGCTGGGCTCAAGCAATTCTCCCACTTCAGCCTTCTGAGTAGCTGGGCCTACAGGTGCACACCACTACGCCCAGCTAATTTTTAATTTATTTACTCTTTATTTTTATTTCTTTTAGAGACAGGGTCTCACCATGCTGCCCAGGCTGGTCTCAAACTGCTGGGCTCAAGCAATCCTCCCGCCTCAGCCTCCCAAAATTCTGAGATTACAGGCGTGAGCCACCACGCCTGACCATGTTTTTCCTGTGTGTGGGTCTTGTTTAAGAAACACTTCCAGGTTATGAAAATAGCCCCCTATATTATCTTCCAAAAGCTTCATGGTTTTGCTTTTTCACATTTAAGTCTTTAATCCAGTTGGAATTTATTTTAATTTATGAAGTGGGGTAGGGATCCAATTTATTTTTCTTCTTTTTTCTTTCTCCTCCTCTTCCTCTTGTTCTTTCTTTACTTTTCTTTTCTTTTTTTTGTTTGGGTCAATTTTCCTGGCATTGATGGAAATTGATTGAAAAGTCTGTCCTTGCCTGGGCAAGGTGGCTCACACCTGTAATCCCAGCACTTTGGGAGGCCAAGGCTGGTGGATCACCTGAGGTCAGGAGTTTGAGACTAGCCTGGCCAACATGGTGAAACCCCATCTCTACTAAAAATACAAAAATATTAGCCAGGCATGGCGGCAGGCACCTGTAATCCCAGCTACTTGAGAGGATGAGGCAGGAGAATTGCTTGAACCTGGGAGGTGGAGGTTGCAGTGGACCATGATCATGCCATTGCACTCCAGCCTGGGTGACAAGAGTGAGAATCCGTCTCAAAAAAAAAAAGAAAAGTCTGTCCTTTTCCCTACTGCTCTGCAGTGTCACCATTGCTGTGTGTATCAAGCCCACACCTGCATGCGGGTAACTTTTTAAAATTCATTCCCCTCTCCTAGAAGCAGCCCCATCAGCGTGCCCTGCGCCTGGCATGTGAGACAGTGCCCACTGAGGATGAGGGCCTGAGGAGCAGCCGCTGCAGCGTCAACCACCCCATCTTCCATGAGGGTTCTAACGTCAGTGCTTCCCCCGAAATCCCCATCACTGTCCTCCCTTGTCCCAATCCGTCCCTCACTCCACCATGCCCTTCCTTTTATCCCCATTCTTTCCTTCTCCTTCCATCAGAGCACCTTCATAGTCACATTCGATGTCTCCTACAAGGCCACCCTGGGAGAAAGGATGCTTATGAGGGCCAGTGCAAGCAGGTGGGTACAGGCCAGGGTGTCCCCCACCCTCCATCTCATGCCCCGGCTAGAGACCCCTCTCCTGGATTCCTTCCCATTGGTCGCCCCTTTCTTTCTCTAGCGAGAACAATAAGGCTTCAAGCAGCAAGGCCACCTTCCAGCTGGAGCTCCCGGTGAAGTACGCAGTCTACACTGTGATCAGCAGGTGCCCAGTCCCTGGCCCTCCCCTTGGACTTCTGGCCTTCCTCTACGCCTGGTACTCCCTCTGAGTCCCAGCTTGCTCTTCCAATGATGCACATCTAAGCTCTCCTGTTTTGGGATGCCTTTGTGGGTGAACAGCCATATATAATAACGTTTATGCTGCATAAAGATGTTTCTGGGCTGGACGTGGTAGCTCACGCCTGTAATCTCAGCACTTTGGGAGGCTGAGGCAGGTGGTTCAACTGAGGTCAGGAATTTGAGACCAGTTTGGCCATCACGGTGAAACTCCATCTCTACTAAAAATACATAATTAATTAGTTGGGCGTGGTGGCACGTGCCTGTAATTCCAGCTACTCGGGAGGCTGAGGCAGGAGAATCACTTGAATCCAGGTGGTGGAGGTTGCAGTGAGCAGAGATCATGCCACTGCACTCCAGCCTGGGTGACAGAGTGAGACTCTGTCTAAAAAAAAAAAAAAAAAAAAAAAAAATTAGCTGGGCGTGGTGGCACATGCCTGTAATCCCAGCTACTCAGGAGGCTGAGGCTGGAGAATCTCTTGAACCCAGGAGGTGGAGGTTGCAGTGAGCTGAGATCGCGCCACTGCACTCCAGCCTGGGCAACAGAGCAAGATTCTGTCTCAAGAAAAAAAAAAAAATGTTTTTGTCAACAATGGACCCACATTTACTATAGATGGTCTCCTAAAATTATAATGGAGTTGAAAAATCTCCTATTTATGCCATAACAGTTGTAACATTGTAGTGCAACTCGTTGCCTTTTTTATGTCTAGATACACAAATACTTTCCACTGTGTTACAACTGCCTACAATATTCAGTACAGTAACATGCTGCACAGGTTTGTAGCCCAGGAGCAATAGGCTACACCACATCACCTAGCTGTGCAGTAGGCTCTACCATCTAGGTTTCCATGAGTGTAACCTATGATGTTTGCACAAGGATGAAATTGCCTAAGGCTAGGTGCAGTGGCTCACACCTGTAATCCCAACACTTTGGGAGGCTGAGGCAGGCGGATCACCTGAGGTCAAGAGTTCAAGACCAACCTAGCCAACATAGTGAAACCTTGTCTCTACTAAAAATGCAAACATTAGCCCAGTGCAGTGGCACATGCCTGTAATCCCAGCTACTGGGGAGGCTGAGGCAAGAGAATCGCTTGAACTTGGGAGGCAGAGATTGCAGTAAGCTGAGATCATGCTGCTGCACTCCAGCTCGGGGGTGACACAGGAAGACTGTGTCTCAAAAAAAAAAAAAGAAAAGAAAAGAAAAAGAAAAAGAAATTGCCTTACGATTAATTTCTCGGAATGTATTCTTGGTGTATTTGTACCCTAATAATATATACCATAGCTCTTGCTGCTTCTCTCAAACCGACTTGCTGGTGGGACACACACACTTTGCCACGGCTGTGCCTTTCCCCCTCTGCCTCCAAAAGGAAGGCTTCCTTTTTTAACATGAAACACATCCTGTCCTTTGTATTAAAAGTGAATGTGCTGAAGCAAAGCTGCTAGATGGAGATCAAGGCTTTTCTGAGCACCCTGAATTGGGGAGCTTGTGCCCAACAGGATATGGTCTGTCACCACACAGTGGAAAGGAAAGGTCGGGTTTCTATAAAACTCAGAGTGGGGCAGAGGTGTGAGAAACTGTTGGGAAGGTCTCTAAGAGCCCGGCCGAGGCAGCGCAGGAAGGGCAAGTGTAGGGCTGAAGGCAAGAGGGCTCTTCAGGTGGGTGCAGGCGCAGGGGCAGGCCAGACTGGACGCAGAGCAAGGCATCCCACACACTGGGTTGAAAGCCTGTAACATTGCTGTGGGACAGAGTTTGCTGCTATTGCTTTTTTTTTTTTTTTTTTTTTTAAAGACAGTCTCGCTCTGTCACCCAGGCTGAAGTTCATTGGTGCAATCTGGGCTCACCACAACCTCCACCTTCCAGGTCCAAGCGATTCTCCTGCCTCAGCCTCCAGAGTAGCTGGATTACAGGCATGCACAACCACATCTAGCTAATTTGTTGTTGTTGTCTGTTTGTTTGTTTTGAGACAGAGTTTCACTCTTGTTGCCCAGGCTGGAGTGCAATGTTGAGATCTCCGCCTCCCAAGTTCAAGCAATTCTCCTGTCTCAGCTTCCCGAGTAGCTGGGATTACAGGCATGCACCACCATGCCTGGCTAATTTTGTATTTTTAGTAGAGACAGGGTTTCTCCACGTTGGTCAGTCTGGTCTCGAACTCCTGACCTCAGGTGATCTGCCCGCCATGGCCTCCCAAAGTGCTGGGATTACAGGTGTGAGCCACCACACCTGGCTGCTGTTGCTTCTGATGTATTAAGTTGTTAGGGGAAGGAACGAGGGAGATCAAGCAGTGTCATTGTCTTTTCAAGTCATACGTATGTTTCCTTTTCTATCCACAGGGAAATACTTACAATAAGAGCTTACAGTTATATATACCAATGTCAGGCATCGTTGTATGTTGCTGTTGTTTTAAGGTGGTTTTCTTGCATCATCTTAAGTACTTTATATGTATTTACATTTATTTAATCCTCACAATAATTATATTGTTATCCCGATTTTCATCAACAAAGACATCAATAAGTGAAATACTTTGTTCCTGTCAATCTCCAAGTGAGCAGCAGAACCAGGAATCAGACCCAGACAGTTTGGCTGCAGAGCCCATGCCTGTGCCGTATATGGCATGCCTCTCCAAGCACTGGGGAAAGCTGAGTGGGTTACTTCGATCTGAAAACAGGCTTAGGCTGCACATGGTGGCTCATGCCTGTAATTCCAGCACTTTAGGAGGCTGAGTGCTGGGATTATGGGTATGAATGTGAGGGTGGCTTGAACCCAGGAGTTCAAGACCAGCCTGGGCAACATAGCGAGACTCCATCTCTACGCAAAAAAAATTTAAAATGAAAATAAAATAAAATTTTAAAAATGAAAAGAGGCTTAGAACTAGATTTTTTTTTTTTTTTTTTTTTTTTTTTTGAGACGGAGTCTTGCTCTGTAGCCCGGGCTGGACTGCAGTGGCCGGATCTCAGCTCACTGCAAGCTCCGCCTCCCGGGTTTATGCCATTCTCCTGCCTCAGCCTCCGGAGTAGCTGGGACTACAGGCGCCCGCCACCTCGCCCGGCTAGTTTTTTGTATTTTTAGTAGAGACGGGGTTTCACCGTGTTAGCCAGGATGGTCTCGATCTCCTGACCTCGTGATCCGCCCGTCTCGGCCTCCCAAAGTGCTGGGATTACAGGCTTGAGCCACCGCGCCCGGCCCTAGAACTAGATTTTAAGGTGAGAAAACAGAAGCACAGAGAGAAGGGTTTCGGGTGGGAGGCACAGAGGAAAACCGGCATACTTAGGGAAAAATAAACCCCTAAGATTTATGGAGGACTCCCTGTGTGCTGGGCACTACCAAGCCCTGGTCACAACTCTCCTACAGGGAGGTGCTATGGTTCGCATCCCCATTTTAAAGAGTGAAAAGCTACAGGTTCCAGAGACATGAAGCGGCTTGCCTCAGTGACTCAGGTAGGAAGTGGTCGACCTGAGATGTGAACCCAGGCAGTTTGACACTGGAGTCCGTGTTTTTAGTCATCAGGCTGATGGGGGGTGGGCTGCTGGGGCCGTTTCTGTGCGGCTGGGCTGGCTGCTGCGTGCGAGGTGCAGGCCCCTCTGCTGCTCTGCTTACTTTTGCTTTTTGTTTGTTTGTTTTGAGACAGGGTCTCACTCTGTTGCCCAGGCTGGAGTGGTGTGAACGTAGCTCACTGCAGCCTCGACCTCCCAGGCTCAAGCAATCCTCCTGCTTCAGCCTCCTGAGTAGCTGGGACCACAGGCGTGTGCCACCACGTGCAGCTAATGTTTGTTTGTTTGTTGGTTTGTTTTTGCAGAAATGAGGTCTCTCTATGTTGCCCAGGCCAGTCTCGAACTCCTGAGCTCAAGCGATCCTCCTGCCTTAGCCTCTCTAAGTGTTGGGATTACAGGCGTGAGCCACCTTGCCTGGCCAGCTTGCTCATTATTACTAAAACCAGGGAGTATGGCTTAACTTGAACCCCCAGTGCCGACCACACAGCCTGTGTTTGCTGAAGGAAGTCTGGGTGGAAAGACCCCACCTGCTTCCTGGAACACTGATGTCCCTTCCATAGGCTGTGCACAGGCACCATCTTCCTTCACATTTACTCACCTGCCCCAGGACAGCCGAATCTATTTTCTTCATTCCCACCATGAAGTGGCCCTCACTCCATGTCTTCCTGAGTGATCCACCTCTCATTCCTAGAGTCCCCTTAGGCTAACTTGTTCTGCTGCAATCTCTGTAAGCATTACCAGAGGCCAACCACTAACGATTAGAGAAAGCAATGCAAATGCCTTTGCCCCATGTAGGAGAGGTGAGGTTTAAGTTGGGTTTTTAAGTGTAAATTTCCAAAACGGGAGATAGTAAGAACATTCCAAGGAGAAGAGCTTCAGCAAACTCATGAGACTATGAAAGAGCCAGAGGTGTGCAGGGCAGAGCTAGTGGATCTGGGTGATGGGGGCAAGGGACATCGGAGGGAGAGGAGCTGAAGCCGAGGCAGCAAAGTTTATGTGGGACCATCTTTTATTTGTTTATTTTGAATAGGGACGGGGTCTCACTATGTTGCCCTAGGTGGTCTGGAACTCCTGGGCTCAAGCGATCCTCCTGCCCCAGACTCCCAAAGTTCTGGGATAACAGGCATGAGCCACTGCACCCAGCCAAATAATGTCCATTATTATTTCCCTGAGAAATGTGCCTGGCCAAACTGAGCTCTCTGCAGTAGGACAGGGCACAACTGGGGACAGTTTCAGGGCTGTTTTTCACCCACAGGCTCTCTCTCCAGACAGGAAGAATCCACCAAGTACTTCAACTTTACAACCTCTGATGAGAAGAAAATGGAAGAGGCTGAGCATCGATACCGCGTGAGAGTCTAGGGAGTATCCTTGTCCGCCTTCCACAGTGTGGATAAAGTTGGAAGTCGGTGGAGAAGACGGAGAGGAGCCTGGGGTAGGGCCAGGAGGGAAGTGGCATTTGGGAGGCTCCAGAGACCACAATAACACTCTGCCTTGATTTCCTGCAGGTGAATAACCTCAGCCAGCGAGATCTGTCCATCAGCATTAACTTCTGGGTTCCTGTCCTGCTGAACGGGGTGGCCGTGTGGGATGTGGTCGTGGAGGCCCCATCCCAGGTACCTGCCTGCCTCTCCTCTCTCTTCAGACTGGCATCCCACAGCACGGCACTGCCTCTTACCAGGGACATGTTGCTCATTCTGTGGCTAACTGCTTCTCTCTCTCCCCAGAGTCTCCCCTGTGTATCAGAGAGAAAACCTCCCCAGCATTCTGACTTCCTGACCCAGATTTCAAGAAGTCCCGTGCTGGTAAGAAAGTCCCTGAACCCCCACCGCAAGATCAGCCCCCACCAGGGATATCGAGAAATGTACCGCTAGGCCGCAGAGTTCTGTGCATGTCCTATAACTGTTTATCTGTTCCCCACCCCAAACCTGACCATATTTTTACCTATGGTTCCCTCCTCAGTGAAGAACCCCTCAGCTTCACCCCTCTTCTGCCCCCAGGACTGCTCCATTGCTGGCTGCCTGCGGTTCCGCTGTGACATCCCCTCCTTCAGCGTCCAGGAGGAGCTGGATTTCACCCTGAAGGGCAACCTCAGTTTCGGCTGGGTCCGCCAGGTGTGTGAGGGCAGTGGCAGAGCACCTGCCCTGGACTCAGGCAGGACCTGGCATGTCTGTGCCCATGTACAAGCCAGGGCATCCCTGGAGCTCTGAGCCTCCCCCAGAGCCAGTTCCACAAGCTTCCCCCAACCCCTTTGCAGACATCGCAGAAGAAGGTGTCGGTCGTGAGTGTGGCTGAAATTACGTTCGACACATCCGTGTACTCCCAGCTTCCAGGACAGGAGGCATTTATGAGAGCTCAGGTAGAGACCATGTTGGGGGCAGCAACCAGGCTGGACAGAGGGCCCCTAGGGCTACATCCGCAGTGCTGGGTGGGGGTTTGCAAGCCTTGGGGGAGGAGGGGTGGGGGTTTGCAAGCCTTGGGGGAGGAGGGTGAAGGTCTCTGGGCAGGACAGCTGTCCCTCAGGGCACGGGTGCTGCTGTGTCTCAACCCTTAGAGCAGAGCCTCAGGGAGGAGGGGAGGGAGTTAAAGGTTGGGGAACCTGGGAGGCATCCGGGATGGCAGGAGGCTGGACGCTCTCTGATCTCTGAATCAGATGGAGATGGTGCTAGAAGAATACGAGGTCTACAACGCCATTCCCATCATCATGGGCAGCTCTGTAGGGGCTCTGCTACTGCTGGCGCTCATCACAGCCACACTGTACAAGGCAAGTGTTTTATCCCACTCTTTTTTTTTTTTTTTTTTTTTTTTGAGACAGAGTTTTCACTCTTGTTGCCCAGGCTGGAGTGCAATGGTGTGATCTTGGCTCACTGCAATCTCCACCTCCCGGGTTCAAGTGATTCTCCTGCCTCAGCCTCCCAAGTAGCTGGGATTACAGGTGGCCTGCACCATGCCTGGCTAGTTTTTTGTATTTTTAGTAGAGACGCAGTTTCACCATGTTGGCCAGGCTGGTCTCAAACTCCTGATCTCAGGTGATCCGCCTGCCTCAGCCTCCCAAAGTTCTGGGATTACAGGCGTGAGTCACCACATTCGGCCTTATCCCACTCTTGACACCACCAGCATCCAACCCAAGCCCTTCTACAGACTGGGTGGTATAGTGAGAACTCAGACTGTGGAGGCAGGCAGGCCTGGACACACATTTTGGTTCTATCATGTACTCACTGTTTAATGTTAGGCAAGTTGCTCCACCTCTCTGAGCGTGTTTCTCTCTCTCTCTCTTTTTTTTTTTTTTCTTTTTTCTTTTGAGGTGGAGTCTCACTCAGTTGCCCAGACTGGAGTGCAGTGACACAGTCTCAGCTCACTGCAACCTCCACCTCCCAGGTTCAAAAGATTCTCATGCCTCAGCTTCCCAAGTAGCTAGGACTATAGGCACACGCCACCACACCTGGCTAATTTTTGTATTTTTAGTAGAGGCAGGGTTTCACCATGTTGGCCAGATTGGTCTTGAACTCCTGACCTCATGTGATCTGCCCACCTCGGCCTCCCCAAGTGCCGGGTTTACAGGCGTGAGCCACTGTGCCCCACCATTTCTCATTTTTGAAATGATAATAATGCTTATATCACAGAGTGGCTGAAGTGAGAGAGAAATGAGGCCAGGGCATGTGCACAGATCTGCCTGGATCTATGCTGTCCTGCCACGGGTCGTGTGTGTACCTACTGTGCTTGGGGCCAGCAGATGCTCAATATATGATAGCTGTTGTTCACATAAAGGTTCTCGCACACAAATGTAAGTTAGCTTAGTTGTTGCCTCCTCTCCTCTCTCAGCTTCTTCTTATTCCCAATTTTCTTCCCTGCCCTCTTACCCAGCTTTTCTTTCTTTTATTTCTTTTTCTTTTCTTTTTTTCTCTTCTCCTTTCTTCTTCTTTTATATGGAGCCTTGCTCTGTCGCCCAGGCTGGAGTGCAGTGGCATGATCTCGGCTCACTGCAACCTCCGTTTCCCGGGTTCAAGCGATTCTCTTGCCTCAGCCTCCTGAGTACCTGGGATTACAGGTGCACCACCATGCCCAGCTAATTTTTGTATTTTTAGTAGAGACAGGGTTTCACCAGGTTGGCTAGGCTGGTCTCCAGCTCCTGACCTCAAGTGACCCACCTTCCTCAGCTTCCCAAAGTGCTGGGATTAGAGGTGTGAGCCACTGCACCCGGCCTTACCCAGCTTTTCTCATTTATTTCCCCTGATAGCTTGGCTTCTTCAAACGCCACTACAAGGAAATGCTGGAGGACAAGCTTGAAGAAACTGCCACATTCAGCGGGGAAGGTTTCAGCTGTGGGGCGCCAAATGTGCCTTTGTCCTAATAACTCACTTTCCTGTTTATCTCTACCCCTGTGGGCTGGTCTTGCTTGCAACCATAAATCAACTCACATGGAAACAACTTCTGCATAGATCTGCACTGGCCTGAGCAACCTACCAGATGCTAAGTACCTTCTGAGAGAGGTAGAGATTGTAATATTTTTGCATATCTGTCCACCTTTTTTAGTGATGACCCACTTTTTACAGAAACAGGCATGGTGCCAACATAAATTTTCATGTGCGTAAGAACTGTCACACGAAACGAGGATGTTTATAGCACACTTTCCTTGCATGGAAGAGCTATAACCCAGGGACCTGAGTGCCTCTCTGGCAATAGTTGGGGGAACCTGTTTGTGGGCATTGAAAAAGTTTTCTCACTTTCTATGGTGATGGGAGCCTGAGGTCATCTTTTCTTGATGGGGCTGAGAGGCGTCTCAGGGGAGAGAGTCAAAGAGTGTGTGTGTGTGTGTGCGTGCTCATGCACGTGCACGCAGGATGCATTGGTCATGGGTTTCTGCACACACTTCAGGTTCCTCCGTAATGGTAAGTGGGCAGGTTGTCCTAGGAGGTGAAGAAATGTCCAGAGCTCATCTGAACTCCTGTCCCCCTTGAATGGGGTATTCAGAAGCCAGGAAAGCCAGGCTTGGAGCACGTGATTTCCCAAATAGAAGACCCATTAAGGAAGATTATAGAGAATGACCAAAAGATTCCAAATCCAGCATTAGGTCCCGAGGGCTCACACACAGGACTGTGGAGCCTCCGTCTGAAATCCAGATAGCTGGGGTTCACAGACACCAGCGGCTCAGGTGTCAGGCAAGAAGTGGGACTTCAGGATCTGCAGCCCTGGGCTCCCAGGGGGGCTCTGCGAGCTGCCTGAACTTGGACAAGTCATTTAATTCCCGAGAATCTCAGGTCCTCCTCTGGAGAAGGGGAACTAAAATTATACCCTACTCCCAGCGTTACTGTGAGGATTCAGTGTATGGGGAAGCCCATTACAGCCTACAGCTCTAATTTTTAATAGGTGTGCGTGAGACAGAGGCCTCATTATTACTAGGTGAGAGAGAGGGAGCTGGGATCGCCTACCTGTGCATGGAGGAGGCTCCCTCAAGCACCCCAGTATCAGCGACGTGGGAAAAGCACGTGGAGCTCCCACCGCACACGGCGCATGCGCGGAACAGGCGCTTACCAAGCTGGGCGCATGCACGAAGCGGGCGCCTCCGGGTGCACTCCCAGTGGCCCTGCCCTCCCCATAGAGCCTCAGACACGAAGCTTCACACCTTTATTGCGCCTGGGAGCGTCCGGGGCCTCAGGGGTGTTCGTAGCCAGTGGGCAGAGGGTTGACGTGGCTGTTGTGGAACAGAGTGTGGTTACCGTCCCCCCAGGGGAAGGGCTGTGGAGAGAGCGGAGGAGGGAGCGCACGTGAGCGCCGTGAGTCCGGAGTCCGCGCCTCCCCCGCCACGCGCCCCACGCTCCCCATGCACCCCGCAGCACCCCCGGGCCGCCCGCGCGCCCGTCCCGCGTACCTTGGTGCGGATGCGGAGGTGCTGGTAGGGACGGAACTCGGGGCGCGGGCGGTGGCCTGAGTGGAGATAGGCGTTGAGGGTGCAGAGGGCCACGCTGGGCAGCGCCAGCACGAAGGAGAGCAGACGCCAGGTGCGAGCTGCGGACGGAGAGGGGTGAGCGCGGAGGGCCTGGGGCGGCGGGCCCGGGAACAAGTGGGCGGGGTAGGGGAGCCCCGGGATCCGCCCGCTCCCCATTCACCTGCTGCCCCTTCGTCGCCTCCTTTGGCAGCGCTGGCCAAGCCCCGGGTCAGGGGCCTCAGAGGCAGAGCCATGGCGGTGCGGGGAGCTGGGAACCAGCGCTGTCCTCACTCCCTTTACCGTGGCCTGGGGTCTCCTCCCCTCTGTGGGCCAATCACCTGTTGAGTCTGGAGCATGAGCGGCTATTTTTAGGGGTTTCTATATTTAAAATGGGTCCTGACTAGCTTGAGATCGTCTCCAGACAGCTGTTGTCCTGTGCCTCTTATTTTGGCAAAGGGGCATTTAAAGTACAATATGCCATTCTTTTTATATAGTTGCAGGGAAACTATTTTGTTCCCTATTCTATGCCTGGTGGCTGGCACACGGTTGGGCTTTAATAAATATTTGTAGAATGAATTAAGTGTCTTTTTGAGTCTCAGTTTTTTCAGCTGTAAAATGTATAATTCGTACCTGAAAAGATTTTTTAAATAATGGAGGCGGGGGGATCTCACTATATTGTCCAAGCTGGTATCTTAGCTGTTGTGTCCAGACGTATCTCAGCTGTTGGTGGTGAAGGAGGTGAAGACATGACTCAGGGTCAGTTTCTCTTGTGACCTCTTCCTGGAATGCTGCATACTGTGACCACATTTTCTAAAGCAAAGATTGATTACAACATGTGATCTACTAAGTATAAATGTTTATGGGGGGCCTAGGGACAGTGTATTTGGAATTGTCCTGGAAAAATTGTCCTGGTGTGGAACTCTTGAGCTCAGGTGATCCTCCCGCAGTGCTGGGATTACAGGCATGAGCCACCGCACCCGGCCCTTACATGATTTTTATGAAGTTTATGTAAGGTAGGAATGTGTCAACCTGGATTTTGTCAGGTAACAGTAGTTCAGTATATGTATTAGTCACAGTTCTTTGCAAAGAACAGAACTCACTCTCACTAGTTTTAAAAGATAGGTAATTGAGAATCTTAGGTAGCTCACTATGTCTGGTATAGCCAGAGAGGCCTACAGTCTCCACAGTCAGAAACAAGTCATTCCATTGGCCAGCTGCAGTGACACCCCCACAGCTCACACTGCTGGAGCCTGGATGCCAAAAGCTTCATTAAGGCTGCCCTGGAAAGCCAGAATCTTCCAGTCTCATCCCCTCTTGAAAACGGATGATTCATGTAACCTGTATCCTGGGTCGCTCTTTTCCGAAAAAGAATTATGTGATTGCACCAACTGGCAACCCCTAGGTGCCCCAGCTGCAGGAGGGGTTGGGAAACTGAGCTCTGGATTCTGCCTTAGGGAGGCAGGAATTGTAGGGAAAATCTCCAGGTCTAGGATGAGTATTCAAAAGGTTCCAGGCAGCCACAAGCCTGACAGGTGTCTACTGCAAAGTGCATTATTTCAATCTGAAAAATACAACTGCTTGGAGAAAGAAAGCCTACACAGGGCTGGTGTGAACCTTTATCAAAGCAGGTCACAAGAAAGCCACAAGACCAGGCAGGGATGACATCTGCCTGTTCTGTCCTCAGCACCCGGCATGGGCCTTGGCATGAAGTAGGTGTTCTAAAAATATGTATGTAATGAATGCTTGAACCTTGTTACTTTGGTTAACCCTACAGCAATGCCTTTTCAGAATTACAATCCAATAGGAAGCTTCCAGCTTTCATCAAGGGCTGATGTACTAATATGAACTTAATATATAAAAGAAAAATGAATTATATAGACATATAATCTGAATTTAATATATAAAAGAAAAACGAGGAAGGTACACTTTCAAGAAGGGGCTCTATACCAGTTTCTTGTTGGTAATAAACTGAAGAGTAGGTTCCACCCAACTTTAGCTGCTGCTGCTACTTTTTTGAAAAATAACCTCCTTGAGCAGTCAAATGTTATACAATGTTACAAAAATTATTCCTGAGCTCTCACTGAGCTATAACAGAATTCTTCCTACAGTTGTTTTCCCAACTGGACTTTGGCATTGTTGCAGAGAAGATGGGGCCCTATTCCAGTTAAAGATACCTGGCATCTCCCTCTACACATAGCGCCCTCCCTACATATGTAAGATAATGGCTCCTGGAGAAAACAGATATGAAGACAGGTATTTTTACTTGAAAAAGTTCTAGAGGCCGGGCATGATGGCCCACGCTTGTAATCCCAGCACTTTGGGAAGCCGAGGAGGGCGGATCACTTGAGGTCAAGACTTCAAGGCCTGCCTGGCCAACATGGTGAAACCCTGTCTTTACTAAAAATACAAAAATTAGCTGGGTGTGGTGACATGTGCCTGTAGTCCCAGCTACTTGGGAGGCTGAGCAGGAGAATTGCATGATCCCAGGAGGTGGAGGTTGCAGTGAGCCAAGATTGTGCCACTGCACTTCAACCTGGGTGACAGAGTAAGACTGTCTCAAAAAAAAAAAAAAGGAAGGAAGGAAGGAAGAAAAGGTTCTGGTCCCTCAGTTTTGGTGGTTGTTGCCAAACAATTCCCTGGGAATTCCCATCCCTTTGTTCTCAGCTTGGGAGCTCCTATGGAGAGGTTTTCTTGCTGAGACATTGAGAATGCCCTGAGGAGGGCCACTCCTGTCCTGGGCTGCTCAGGTAGTCTGTGCTTTTCTGGGCCTGTCACGATCTTACCTGCCTCTCTAGAAGGTGTGCAGAGCTGTCTCTTCCAGGCTATGCCCTCACCATTGTTTTTGTAAGTTCTCACTCACACAGTTCATTAACCTGGCTGCTGCCAACACTTTCAGTTTCTAGAGGTTTAATTTTTCCTCCACTTTAGGCAGAGGGAAGAACAAACTCACCAGGTGCTAAATCAACCCCAGAGGGCAGCATCTCAGCCTCTTTTCAGACGTATCTCAGCTGTTGGTGGTGAAGGAGGTGAAGGCATGACTCAGGGTCAGTTTCTCTTGTGCCCTCTTCCTGGAATGCTGCATACTGTGACCACATTTTCTAAAGCAAAGATTGATTACAACATGTGATCTACTAAGTATAAATGTTTATGGGGGCCCTAGGGACAACGTATTTGAAATTGGAATTGTCCTGGAAAAACAACTGTATGGTGATACAGGACATGGGTTAGCTAGAATGAACAGGTAGAGAGAGTTGGAGCTCAGACAGCATTGGGGTGGGGTCCAGTGGCAACAGAGGCATAGACGCTAAATAAACAGGGCTCTGAGCTCCCTCTGCACTTGGGAGGGGCCAGCAGCTATGTAATAGTGGATGTCTACTGTTTTGTGTCATATGACCAATATATCTATGCCTTTGTTTCTGATACTGACACACACCCTCCTGCCCACCTTATTCTCAGTTCACAGTTCAAGTGGAATGGACTCCCTCCTCTAGCTCCAAGAAGGGCCACATGATCCAGGCCTACCCAATCAGAGCATTCTATTCTCCAGGCCACAGTGATTTTTTTTTTTTTGAGACAGACTCTCACTCTGTCCGCCAAGCTGGAGTGCAGTGGTGCAGTCTCGGCTCACTGCAACCCCTGTTGCCCATGTTCAAGTGATTATTCTGCCTCAGCCAGCCTCCTGAGTTGCTGGGATTACAGGTGCACACCACCACGCTTGGCTACTTTTTTGTATTTTTAGTAGAGATGGGGTTTCACCATGTTGGCCAGGCTGGTCTTGAACTTCTGACCTCAAGTGATCTGCCTGCCTCGGCCTCCCAAAGTGCTAGGACTACAGGCATGAGCCACCCAAAAAAAGAGCCCACATTGCCAAGACAATTCTAAGCCAAAAGAACAAAACTGAAGGCATCATGCTACCTGACTTCAAACTATACTACAAGGCAACAGTAACCAAAACAGCATGGTACTGGTACCAAATCAGAGATATAGACCAAGGGAATAGAACAGAGCCTTCAGAAATAATACCACGTATCTACAACCATCTGATCTTTGACAAACCTGACAAAAACAAGAAATGGGGAAAGGATTCCCTATTTAATAAATGGTGCTGGGAAAACTGGCTAGCCATATGTAGAAAGCTGAAACTGGATCCCTTCCTTACACCTTATATAAAAATTAATTCAAGATGGATTAGAGACTTAAATATTAGACCTAAAACCATAAAAACCCTAGAAGAAAACCTAGGCAATACCATTCAGGACATAGGCATGGGCAAGGACTTCATGTCTAAAACACCAAAAGAAATGGCAACAAAAGCCAAAATTGACAAATGGGATCTAATTAAAGAGTTTCTGCACAGCAAAAGAAACTACAATCAGAGTGAACAGGCAACCTACAGAATGGGAGAAAATTTTTGCAATCTACTCATCTGACAAAGGGCTAATATCCAGAACCTACAAAGAACTCAAACAAATTTACAAGAAAAAAAACAACCCCATCAAAAAGTGGGTGAAGGATATGAACAGACACTTCTCAAAAGAAGACATTTATGCAGCCAACAGACACATGAAAAAAAGCTCATCACTACTCGCCATCAGAGAAATGCAAATCAAAACCACAATGAGATACCATCTCACACCAGTTAGAATGGCAATCATTAAAAAGTCAGGAAACAACAGGTGCTGGAGAGGATGTGGAGAAATAGGAACACTTTTACACTGTTGGTGGGACCATGAACTAGTTCAACCATTGTGGAAGACAGTGTGGCGATTCCTCAAGGATCTAGAACTAGAATTACCATTTCACCCAGCCATCCCATTACTGGGTATATACCCAAAGGATTATAAATCATGCTGCTATAAAGACACATGCACACGTATGTTTATTGCAGTGCTATTCACAATAGCAAAGACTTGGAACCAACCCAAATGTCCATCAATGACAGACTGGATTAAGAAAATGTGGCACATACACACCATGGAATACTATGCAGCCATAAAAAAAGATGACTTCATGTCCTTTGTGGGGACATGGATGAAGCTGGAAACCGTCATTCTCAGCAAACTATCACAAGAACAGAAAACCAAACACTGCATGTTCTCACTCATAGGTGGGAATTGAACAATGAGAACACTTGGACACAGGAAGGAGAACATCACACACCGGGGCCTGTTGTGGGGTGGGGGATGGGGGAAGGATAGCATTAGGAGATATACCTAATGTAAATGACAAGTTAATGGGTGCAGCACACCAACATGGCACATGTATACATATGTAACAAACCTGCACGTTGTGCACATGTACCCTAGAACTTAAAAGTATAATAAAAAAATAAATAAATAAAAATAAATAATATATTAATCACTAATATTAAGATAACACAATATTATTCTTGTCCACACCAAGAATATACCTTGTATATTATTATTACTTCGCTAGTATACCTTTGCCTACTACCTACCTAAATCCTCTAGTTATTTTAGAGAGACAGGGTCTCACTCTGTCGTCCATGCTGGGGTGCAGTGGCCTGATCATAACTCACTGCAGCCTTGAACTCTCTGACCCAAGCGATCCTTCAGCCTCACCCTCCTGAGTAGCTGGGGCTACAGGCCAGCGCCACCACACCAGCTCGTTTTATTTTTATTTCATAGAGACACGGTCTGGCTATGCTGCCCAGGTTGGTCTCAAATTATTTGGGCTCACGTGATCCTCCCACCTGGGTCTGCTAAAGTGCTGGGATTACAGGCATGAGTCACCGCCCGCAGCCTCACCTGCCTAAATCCCTTAATGCACAAGGGAAAGGAGCGAGAATTCAGGGGAAAACAAAAAACCAAACACACAAAATAGCCCCCAGCACTTCTGAGAAAGATCTGCGGTACAGAAAAGCCGTCCTGAGCGGATCTGTGTGGAGGGAGGGGACTGCATCTCAGATCCACAGTCCACCCGGGCCTGCAGCACGCTGGTTCTACAGTATTGGGCCAGGTTGGACCTCCAGCTGGAGGCCTTCCACACCGGAAACACTGGTAGGGCTCCTCTCCAGTGTGGGTTTGAGGGCGGCGGAGGAGCTTGGCACTGTCGCCGAAGCCTGGCTCCGGCCTGGCAGAGCGGTCAGGCCGCTCTGTGCTGCGAGGCCTCCCGGGCTGGCTCAGGGTAGCCTGGGGCCTGAACCGTCTCCCGCGAGTCCCGTCCCGCACTCGCACAGCTTCTGGGCCCCTTCGCCCCCTCCTGCTGAGCTGCCAGCTGGGTGGTTGGCGGAACCTGGGCAACTTCCAGGCCTCCCGGAGGCACTGCAGGCACTGCGGGCAGGGAACGGCAGCTCCCGGGGTGCAGGCGCTGGGGCTTGGCCAGGTGCACGTGCTGGGCAGCCGCGGCCGCCCTCCGCACCCAGGTGTGGCTTTTCGGCGGAGTGGGTCTCCCTGCGCTCGACCAAGGAGGAACTCTGGATGCAACAGAGGCAAGGCTGCTCCCCGGCGTGGGTGTGCGGGTGCGGGAGAAGCTTCCCGCACCCGGAGCAGGAAAATCTGGCGGACACGGCTGCCCCCAGTTCCCCACGGAGGGCGGATTCGCATCTGGACTTTGCAGGGGATCTGGAAGGGGTGAGTGGAGGAGGGCTGAGGGCGGGCTGCTCCATGCTGGGGAACATGGGCGATGAGTGAAGGAGACGAGATGGGGCGCGAGGAGGAATCTGGGGAAGGCTGGGTGGAACCAGAGGCTGGAGACTGAGTGGGGGGGACAGGATAAAGGAAGGGAAGTCGAGGCAGGAGTGTGGATGGGGGCAGATGTTGAAGGAAGGACCCGGGGCTCCCACAAGGCCGGAGCCCGGAGGTGCTGCCCGGGGCGACTGAGCTGGGTGCGAGGCTGACGCTCTCCACGATTCCACGCCTGCAGGGCTTCTCCCCTGGGTGCGGGAGGACACGCTGGGAGAGGGAGGTCTTCTCACTGACGCTGTCACCGCAACTGCAGCAGCGGAAGAGATGCTCTCCTGTGTGAATTCACTGATGGCGGATCAGCTTCCACCGGTCCCCCAAAACTTGCTGGCCCTGGGGACAGAGGCAGGGCTTTGGCCGAGCCAGCAGCAGAGCTGGCTGCTAAGCCCTTGCCACACTCCCCGCAGACGAATGGCTTCTCCTTAGTGGACTCGCTGGTGCTTGATGAAGTTGGAGCGGACACAGCAGGTCTTGCCGCGCTGGGGACAGCGACAAGGCCTCTCGCCAGTCGCTGCGGACCCACCGGTGCTGGAGCAGGGATGCACTCTGAGTAAAACCCCTCCCGCAGGCCCCGCACTTGCAGGGCTGACGGCCCAGGTGAATCTGATGGCGCTGCAGCAGGTCGGAGCTCTGGCTGAAACGCTTTCCACAGTCAGGGCAGGGGGAAGGCTTCTCGCGAGCACGGCTTCGGAGATGACCGCTCAGGGAGTAACTGCGCGGGAGGCTCTTGCCGCACTCGGCGCAGCTGTGGGGCCTCTGCCCGACTCAGGATTCCGGTGGCCAGTAGCTCACAGTCTGGGAGCAGCACCCAGCCCCAGGCCTCAAGGGCTGTCTGGAGAGTTCTCTAATGTAAGACTCTGGGCAATGTCATCTGAAGGTGTTTCCTGAGGCTCTCAGGCATGTCCCTGGGTGTTACCCTCACTAAGTCCGTCCTCTTGGATAAGCTGATCCTCACTGTTGTGCCCAGTTCCTGCGGAAGGAAAGATTTCAGATCCTGAAACCATCATTCTCTCCAGACGGAGAGAAAACCACAGAATTTTACTACAAACTGCAAAGGAGACTGCTTTCCGAATCCTATAATCAATGCTTCTTTATTATTATTTTACTTTTTCCTTTTTTTTTTTTCTTTAAAGACAGGGTCTTTGTTACCCAGTATGGAATGCAGTGGTATGATCTCTGCTCACTGCAACCTCTGCCTCCCCAGCTCAAGTGATCCTCCCACCTCAGCCTCCCAAGTAGCTGGGACTATAGGTGCACACCACTAGGCCCAGCGTTTTTGTTTGTTTGTTTGTTTGTTTTTGTTTTTTTTTTTTTTGGTAGCAGCCGGTTTTTATAATGTTGCCCAAGCTGTTCTCCAACTCCTGGGCTCAAGCGATTGGCCCGCCTAGGCCACCCAAAATGCTGGGATTACAAGCGTGAGCTACCATGCCCGGCCTCCTATAATCAATGCTTTTTTTTTTTTTTTTTTCCCGAGAGGGAGTCTTGCTCTGTCACCCAGGCTGGAGTGAAGTGGTGCTATCTATCTTGGCTCACTGCAACCTCCACCTTCTGGGTTCAAGCGATTCTCCTGCCTCAGCCTCCCCAGTAGCTGGGATTATAGGTGCCTGCCACCATGCCTGGCTAATTTTTTTTTTTTGTATTTTAGTAGAGATGGGATTTCACCATGTTGGTCAGGTTGGTCTCAAACTCCTGAGCTCGTGATCTGCCCACCTTGGCCTCCCAAAGTGCTGGGATTACAGGCATGAGACACTGCACATGGCCAATCAATGCTTCTTAATAGTAAGATTTATTTTAAAATTTGGATTGGGGTTATAAGACTTTTAGTAGTCTCGGATATTACCATCTTTATCCTGAATGAAAGTGTAGCAAGAGGCTGGGCACAGTGGCTCACACCTATAATCCCAGCACTTTGGGAGGCTGAGGCCAGAGGATCCCTTGAGCCCAGGAGACCAGCCTGGGCAACAAAGCAAGACCCTGTCTGTATTAAAATTACAAAAGTGTGGTCAGGATCATTTCCTCATTAACCTTGAACATCCAAACACAAACCATCAAAAAGAATCAACTTCAGAAAGCCATTATTGCTTTATTGGTTACGGTGATTAAAAGAAGGGGGCCCCTCGGGTCACAAAGATAATTAACTGATTTGTCACAAACCATATTGAAACTCTTTTTTAAAAAGGGTATAGATAACTTTGTAATTTACAATTTTAACAATCAAATTAGCCAAGAGTAGAGTTTGCAATAGGACTAGAAAATATTCCAGTGGCTCATATATAAGTAGGTTAATTTTATCTTAATTTTAGGCCTACTAGGCCTATCAGTCTGGATTTTTCCATTACTTGGAAATGGGGGCTGAGGAACAGATGCTTCTGGCCACTCTGAGCCCTGGCTTGATCCTTGGGACTCATCTCTCTCTCTCTCTCCCTGTTTGTGCGTCACCTCACCGCGGATACCTGGCTCTTATCTCAGGACCTGACCTCCCACTGAGCTCCAAGCCTGCAAAGCATGCTGCCACCCAGGTATTTCCCCTTAACATCCTGCCATCACTTCAAATATAATACCCCTATGCCAAAAAATCACTGACTTCTAATTTCACTTTTGTCGGTGGCACCAGTTTCATTCTCTTGGACACCTAAGCTTAAAAACGGTGGAACTTCTTTTGAATCATCCCTCTCCTTCCTTCCCTAGAAGTGAGCTACCATCAGTCACCCGGGAAATGCAAATTAAAACCACAGTGAGTGCCCTTACGCACCCACTAAAATCAAGCAGACTGATGATGCTAATCGTTGCTGAGGATATGGAGTCTCACACGTTTGCTGGGGAAATGTAAAACGGCCTGGGCATTTTGGAAACCAGTTTCGGTTAACAGTAAATTAAATGTACACTTACCACATGAGTCAATAATTCTACTCTTAGGATTTACCCAAGGAAAATAAAAATGTATGTCCACACAAAGACTTTTTCACAAATGTGCATATCAGCTTTATTCATAATAGGCATAAGCTAGAAACATCCAAATGCCCATCAGTGGGTAGAAGAATAAACAAAGTGTGGTTTACCCATGTAACAGAATACTAGCAACAAAGAGGAGCTGCTGTTACCTGCAAGCAATGGATGAATCTCAAAATTATTGAGAAGCCAGAAACCAGAGAAGCCAGACACCAGAGAATGCATAATATGAGATTCAATTTCTGTGAAATTCTATTTCTACAAAAAGCAAAACTTATTAATAGGGGCAGAAAGTAGACCGTGGTTCTCTGCGGCTGGGTCAGGGAGAGAGCAGCTGACTGCACAGGGCATGAGAGGGTGATGGCAAAGTTCATTTACATCCTGAATGTGGTGATGGTTATACCCGTGTATACATTCCCCAAAACCCAGCAACCTGTACACTTAAAATGGGTGTGTTTTATATATAACTTATACTTCAGTAAGGTGTCGACACAGATAGGCTAAGCTTTTTCAGAGATGTAACACAGGTAGACAGGAGTATCAGTGCTGATTGGCCAGCTATCTTTACAAGATTTTATTAAGCTATAAATAAAATGGAGTTGAAATAGCCAGGATTTACCGTGTACTTACTATGTGACAGGTACCATTCTGAGAGTTTCCACATATTGGTTAGACCTCACTACAACTCTCCAGAACACTAACGATTACCCCATTTTACAGATGAAGAAACTGAGGCATAGAAAGGTTAAATAATTTTAAAAAGCCATACATATGGTAAAAAAATTTTTGGCTCCAGGGAGCTTCCTCTTTACTACTACGCCACAATACTTCTCATTAGGACAATTTTGAAATAGACACACCCCTTCCTCCATAATTTCATCTCTACAAAAAATATTTTCACATTTGCATATTTTATTCAGGTTTTGCCAACATGCATACTCATTTTAACTACTCCATAATCATAGTTTAGACACAGAGCAAGAGGAAGCCATTCCAAGCAACAGTCTAATTTTGCTCTCTGAAAGATATACATTTTTTTAACTTATGAACATTTCTCATTCATTCATATTCTTTCATAATGATCTATTTTAATGGCTTTTTTGTTTGAAATACCATGTTATATTGTATTAATTTCCTTTATTATTGGAATAGATCATTAGTAGAGATAATGCTGTAATGAGCATCTTCATGGAATGCACAGAGCTTAGTTTTTTCCCCTGTGGAATCTTTTTTTTTTTGAGACGGAGTCTCGGTCTGTCACCCAGGCTGGAGTGCAGTGGTGCAATCTCGGCTCACTGCAAGCTCTGCCTCCTGGGTTCACGCCATTCTCCTGCCTCAGCCTCCTGAGTAGCTGGGACTACAGGCGCCTGCCACCACACCCGCCTAATTTTTTTGTATTTTTAGTAGAGACGGGGTTTAACCGTGTTAGCCAGGATGGTCTCGATCTCCTGACCTCTTGATCCGCCCGCCTCAGCCTCCCAAAGTGGTGGGATTACAGGCGTGAACCACCGCGCCTGGCCTTCCTGTGGAATCTTTTATGTAGGAATCACTCCCAGGAGCGCAGCTGCTGCCCCGTATAAGAAAGGGCCTCTGGCCTCAATAAAGCAGCAGCTTTTATACCACTGAATGAGCTACTGTTCAATTTGCTAGTGCCTGAGACTGGTCCAGACTCCAGCCATTCATGGTCTTGAGGGCCCTAGGAAGACCAAAGCAATTTCCGCAACTCTCCTCTGGGAGTCAAGGGGGACATGTTACCGAAATCAGTCCTTGTGCCAATTGAAAGTACCACAGGCTGCCAGAAATTTCCATCTAGTTTTCCACTATCACCCAACATTCTTCCTGTGACTATAACTCCTCTCCTACATTTCCTGTCACCAGCCTTGCCCAGGCTTTCCTGATCTCATCCCTAGATGAGTGTGTGTTTTCCAGTTGGCCTTTTGTGATTTGATTCCCCTCTCTTCCAATGAATGATCTGACACAAGGGCTGTCCAGCATGTTTGTTACTGTAGGGCAGTGCTTCCTGTTTTCACAGCATGGAACCCACAGAAAATGTTACAATTTGACCAACTCATAAAGGGTTGAGACTGCTCCCTACTGGGGGTGCCCGGCCCAGCGCTTCGGGCCACCCTAGGCCCTACCTATCTGCCTCAGGGGTTAAAGCAGTGGTTCTCAGCACTAGCTGCACATTAGGATTACTTGGGAGCTTTCAAAATTATTTTGCCTGTGCTGTACCCAGGAATAACAACATACAGCAAAGGTTAAGAACCTTTTTAGCTAAATGGTTATCTGTTTATCCTCAGTTACCTCCACAGCTTATCCTTCTACTACAGTGCCTCCTGAGGAATGGGCACACCGTACGGTATTATTATTATTATTATTATTATTATTATTAGAGACAGACTCTCCCTCTGTTACCCAGGCTGGAGTGCAGTGGCACCATCATGGCTCACTGCGGCCTCGACCTCCTGGGCTCAAGCGATCCTCTGTCAATCTCCTGAGTAGCTGGGATCACAGGTGTGCACCACCACACCTGGCTAATTTTTTTTTTTTTTAAATAATTAGTGGAGACAGGATCTCGTTATGTTGCCTACGCTACTCTCAAACTCTTGGGCTCAATCGATCCTCCTGCCTTGGCTTCCCAAAGTGCTGGGATTACAGACGTGAGCCACAACGCCCAGCAGAATACAGAAGTAAAAAACTAAGGTCAAGGCCATGTACTGAGGTGTTCAAGGCTCCGAATTGCTGGACTCAATGTCACAAGATAAATTTTAACCTCACCAAACCCTCTCAGCTTAAGCGTATCTGCTAAGTTCTGAGAAAGAAAACGGGGCGTGTGAAAAGATGGGTGTTCATGCCTATGTGTGTGTTGGGGGCGGCGGTGATGCGGTTAAGGGCAGAACTCGGGGAAGAAGGCCGGGATTTTAAGGCGGGCAGGTGTGCTACAGTCAGCACTGCCGGAGAATCTCTGGGTAACGGCTCCAGCAGGAGAATGAAGGGTGGACGGCCGCAAAGGCGGCGGAGGTGCTGGCCGCCCCTTCCCTCCTGATAAGACCGACGTGCTTGTGGGGTCCACGGAACGCCCCACCAAGCCTCGCCTGGCGCGGGGTCGAGGGGCTCGGCGGTGGCGCGTGTTCAGAGGCGGAGGCAGTGGGCCCGGGCTGCGGCCCTTCGCTTTTTTTTTTTTTTTTTTTTTTGAGACGGAGTCTCGCTCTGTTCCCCAGGCTGAGATCTCGGCTCACTGCAACCCCTGCCTCCCGGGTTCAAGCGATTCTTCTGCCTTAGCCTCCCGAGTAGCTTGGACCACAGGCGTACGCCACCGCGCCCAGCTAATTTTTGTATTTTTAGTAGAGACGGGGTTTCATCATATTGGCCAGGCTGGTCTCCAACTCCCGACTTCGTGATCCGCCCGCGTCGGCCTCCCAAAGTGTTGGGATTACGGGCGTGAGCCACCGCGCCCGATCCCTTAGCTCGCTCTTACCCGGTGAGGTCCCGTGCCCGCGTACCTCCCGCATGGCACTTGGGCGTGCGGCCGAGCCGGGAGTGCCCCTGCCCCGCGAGCCGCCCCCGAGGGACACGGCGGATCGGAACGCAGCCAGGCACGTAGCTCCGGGAAGGGGACGCGGCGAGGACCCGGCCGCCGCGGGGCCTGCGGGGAAATGTGGTCCCCGCAAGGGACCCTGGGAGCTGGAGGCGTCCAGGCCGGGCGTCCGGGGCCCACGCCCCAGGACTAGGATGACGGGGGTCTCGGGCGTCCTCCCTAGCTTCAAGCCATAGGGCGCTCCGTATCCAGCCCGCCCTGCTTGCCTCTCGCTTCCCCCAAATACTGCCCCGACCTGTCCCCTTGGCCCCCACCAAGACAGGTAGAAACGACCCAGGAAGTGAGGACGCCGCAAACAGCCGCCGGACACCCAACCTCTCCACTCCCTGACCAGGCTAAGGGAGTCGGCGCCACGCGCATGCGCACGCCCCGGCCTCACCGCCTCCCACCTTCCGCGCCCCGACGCGCGTCTTGCCGGGGAACGCAGGGAAGCGAATGACGGCGCGACGGCGACCCCTAGGGGCGGGAGGAGGCTCCAGGAGCCGGGCTGGGGAGCTCCATGGTGCAGGTTGAAGGGGGACATTGGGTCACTGGGCTGGGATTAGGGTAGGGCGAGTGAGGCACTGGCCTCTGGCACAGAATTTAAGGAGGCACCCCAAAATTTAGTAATCAAGATAAACAGACTGGGCGCGGTGGCTCACGCCTGTAATCTCAACACTTTGGGAAGCCAAGGCGGGAGGATTGCTTGAGGCCAGGAGTTAGAGATCAGCCTGGGGAACAAAGCGAGACTCCCATCTCTACAAACAAATTTAATATTTAGCCGGGCTTGGTGGTGGGCGCCTGTGGTCCCAGCTACTCAGGATGCTTAAGTTGGAGGATCACTTGAGCCCAGGAGGTTGAAGCTACAGTGAGCTATGATGGCACCTCTGCACTCCAGCCTGGGCAACAGAGCAAGACCATGTCTCTAAAAAAAAAAAAAAAAAAAATAGCCAGACGCGGTGGCTCACGCCTGTAATCCCAGCATTTTGGGGAGGGCAAGGGTAGTGGATCACTTGAGGTCAAGAATTCGAGAACAGCCTGGCCAACATGGTGAAACTAAAAAAACAAAAATTACTCTACTAAAAATACAAAAGTTCGCCGGGTGTAGTGGCACACACCTGTAATCCCAGTTACTTAGGAGATTGAGGCAGGAGAATCGCTTGAACCCAGGAGGTGGAGGTTGCATTGAGTCAAGATCATGCCACTGCACTCCAGCCTGGGTAAAAGAGTGAAACCCTGTCTCAAACAACAACAACGACAATAAAACAAAACAAAAGTATATTATACACACACCCTACTGAGTTTGATTCCTGTTCCACCAGTTAATAGCTGTGGGAGTTTGGGCAGTTCGGTGAGTCTAATCTCTGTATCTCAATTTCTTCATCTGTAACATGGCAATAATAACAGCACCTACCTACCTCATAAGGTTGCTGGGAAGATTCAAGGAGATAAGCCACGTGAAGAGCTTAGCACAATGTCTGGCTCATGGTAAGTGTTCAGTGAATGTTAGTCAGTTGGTAGCTATGGCAGCCATCTGCTGAGATAGTTCCCAGTGATCCTACTCCTGGTGTTCACACCCTTGTTAGTACCTTCCCACAGTGCACCAGGGTTGGTCTTTGTGACTTGTGGAATACTACAGAAGGAGTTTCTTTCTTTCTTTCTCTTCTCTTTCTTTTTTTTTTCTCTCTCTCTCTCTTTTCTTTTCTTTTTTTTTTTTTTTGACAGAGTTTTGCTCTATCACACAGGCTCTAGTACAGTGGTGTGATCTCAGCTCACTGCAACCTCCATCTCCTGGGTTCAAGCGATTCTTGTGCCTCAGCCTCCCAAGTAGCTGGGATTACACACACAGCCACCACACCTGGCTAATTTTTGTAATTTTAGTAGAGATGGGGTTTTGCTATGTTGGCTAGGCTGGTCTTGAACTCCTGTCCTTAGGTGATCCACACACCTCAGCCTCCCAAAGTACTGGGATTGTGGGCATGAGCCACGGTACCTGACCAGAATTACTTATAATTAGGTTATAAAAGTCATGACAGTGAAAACTTCCCAACTTATTCTGAGGCCAGTATTACCCTACTGTCAAAATCAGACAAAGACATCACAAGAAAACTAGAGACTAATATCTCTTATGAATATAGACATAAAAATCTTCAACAAAATATCAGAAAATAAAATTCAGAAATATATAAAAAGGATAACCAGGTGGGATTTATCCCAGGAATGCACAATTAGCTTAACCTATGAAAATCAATTAATACACTACATCAATATAATAAAGGGAAAACATTAATTATTATTTCAATTGGTGTAAAAATCATTTGACAAAATTCAGCACCCTTCATCATAAAAATAGCAAACTAGGAATAGAAGGAAACTCAATTAACGTGATAAAGGTCATGTATGAAAAATCCCACTGCCAACATCATACTAACGGTGAGAGAATAAAAGCTTTTCCCCTAAGATCAGGAACAAGAAAGAGATACCCACTTTTGCCACATCTATTCAGCCTTGTACTGGAAGCTCTCACCAGTTCTTGCCTTGAAGCTCTTGCCATCAGGCAAGGAAAAATAAAAAGCAAGCAAATCAGAAAAGAAGAAGTAAAACTATCTCCATTTACAGATGAGGTAATTTTATAGAAAATCCTGAAGAATCCATGAAAAAAGAATCTTGTTAGAGCTAATAAACAAATTCTGCAAAGTTGTAGCAACAAAATCAATACACAGAAGTCAGTTGTGTTTCTACACTCTTGATATATTCTATATTCTAGTGTAGTCTATTTTCTGCTGCTATAACCACGCCACAGATTTGGTAATTTATAAAGAAAGGAGATTTATTTGACTCACAGTTCTGCAGGCTTAGAGGTCCAACAGCATGGCACCAGCATCAAGGGTTATCCATGGCAGAAGGTGGAAGGGCACTGTATTAGTCTGTTTTCACACTGCTGTAAGAAACTACCTGAGACTGGGTAATTTATTAAAAAAAAAAGAAGAAGAAGAAGAAGAAGAGGTCAGGTGCGGTGGCTCACGCCTGTAGTCCCAGCACTTTCGGAGCCAAGGTGGGCAGATCACTTGAGGTACAGAGTTCGAGACCAGCCTCGCCAACATGGTAAAACCCTGTCTCTACTAGAAATACAAAAAATTTAGCTGACCATGGTGGCAGGCACCTGTAATCCCAGCTACTCAGGAGGCTGAGGCAGGATGATAGTTTGAACCTGGGAGGCAGAGGTTGCAGTGAGCTGAGACAGAGCCACTGCACTCCAGCCTGGGTGACAGATTGAAACTCGGTTTCAAAAAAAAGAAAAAAAAAGAGGTTTAATTGACTCATATGACTGGGGAGGCCTCAGGAAACTTACAATCATGGCAGAAGGCAAAAGGGAAGCAAGGCACGTCTTACATGGCAGCAGAAGAGAGAGAGAGCAAAGAGGAAGAGCCACACCAGATCTCCTGAGAATTCGATCACGAGAATAGCAAGGGGGAAGTCCATTCCCATGATTCAGTCACCTCCCACCAGGCCATTCCCCCAACATGTGGGGATTACAATTAGAGGCAAGATTTGGGTGGGGACACACAACCAAATCACATCAGGCATGCAATCATGTGAGATGTGAGACAGAGAGAGAAATGGCACTGAATTTATCCTTGTATCAGGAGCCCACCCCTGTGATAACTAACTCATTCCCATGATAATGGCATTAATCCACTCATGAGGACAGACCTTTCATGACCTAATCACCTCATAAAGTCCCCATCTCTTAATATTGTTACAATGGCAATTAAATTTCAACATGAGTTGGAGGTGACGTTCAAACCATAGCACTCTCAATAAAAATTATACAATAGGCAGGGCGAGGTAGCTCACTCCTATAATCCCAGCACTTTGGGAAGCCCAGGTAGGCAGATCACCTGAGGCAAGGAGTTCGAGACCAGCCCGGCCAACATGGCAGAACACTGTCTCTACTAAAAATACAAAAATTAGCTGGGCATGGTGGCACACACCTCTAATCCCAGCTACCCGAGAGGCTGAGGCACGAGAATCCCTTGAACCCAGGAGGCAGAGGTTGCAGTGAGCTGCAATCGTGCCTCTGCACTCCAGCCTCAGCAACAGATGATCCCTATATCATAACATATATAAAAGTTAACACAAATTGGATCATAGACCTAAATGTTAGAACTCTTAGAATCTTTATAACTTTGAATTAAGCAATGCTTTCTTAGGCATGACACCAAAAGCACAAGCAACAAAAGAAAAAAATACAGAAACAACACCATCAAAATTAAAACCTCTTGTGCTTCATATGACATTATTCTTTAATTTTTTTTCTTTTTCTTTCCAAATACCCAGACTTCAAGGAGATTCACAGGACATTATTAAGAAAAGGAGAAGATTAAAAAAACAGAAAAGAAAAGGAGAAGATAACCCACGGAGCAGCTGAAAATCTTTACTAATCATATATCTGGTAAGGGATTTGTACCTAGACCATATAAAGAGCTATTGCAACTCAATGACAAAAAAGACAAATAATCCAATTTAAAAATGGAATTAGGCTGGGCGTGGTGGCTCAACCCTGTAATCCCAGCACTTTGGGAGGCTGAGGTGGGCGGATCACCTGAGGTCAGGAGTTTGAGACCAGCCTGGACAACATGGTGAAACCCCGTCTCTACTAAAAATACAAAAATTGGCTGGGCATGGTGGCATGTGCCTGTAATCCCAGCTACTCAGGAGGCTGAGACAGGAGAATCACTTGAACCCGGGAGGCGGAGGTTGCAGTGAGCCAAGATCTCGCCACTGCACTCCAGCCTAGGCAAGGGAGCAAGACTCAGTCTCAGAAAAAAAAAAAAAAAAAAAAGAAAGAGAAAAAGAAATTAGTCAGTCAGGTGTGGTGACCTGGCCTCTAGTCCCAGCTACTCAGAAGGCTGAGAATCACTTGAACCGTGGAGGTGGAGGCTGCAGTGAGCCGAAATTGTGCCACTGCACTCCTGGGCAACAGAGGAGTCCCTGTCTCAAGAAAAAGAAAGAAAAAGAAAAAAAATTAAATGGGCAAAGGACTTGAATAGATAGTTCAAAGAAGTTATATAAATGGCCAATAATTACATGAAAAGATCCTCAACATCATCAGTCCCCAGATAAATGCAAATCAAAACTACAGCGAGGTGCCACATCATACATATTAGGATGGTGATAATAAAAAAGACAGGTGATCAGGCCAGTAGCGGTGGCTCATGCCTGTAATCCCATCACTCTGAGAGACCGAAGTGGGCAAATCACCTAAGCTCAGGAGTTCGAGACCAGCCTGGCCAACATGGTGAAACCTAGTCTCTACTAAAAACACAAAAAATTAGCCGGGCATGGTGGCGGGTGCCTGTAGTCCCAGCTACTCAGGAGGCTGAGGCAGGAGAATCGCTTGGACCTGGCAGGTGAAGGCTGCAGTGAGCTGAGATCACACCACTGCACTCCAGCCTGGGCAACAGATGGAGACTCCATCTCAAATAATAATAATAATAATATTTAAAAATAATATTTTTTAAATGATAATATTTACAGGTGGTGGCTCATGCCTGTAATCCCAGCACTTTGGGAGGCCGAGGCAGGTGGATCACCTGAGGTCAGGAGTTTGAGACCAGCCTGGTCAACTTGGTGAAACTCTCTCTACTAAAAATATAAACATTTGCTGGGTGTGGTGACAGGCGCCTACAATCCCAGTTACTTGGGAGGCTGAGGCAGGAGAATCACTTGAACCTGGGAGGCATAGGTTGCAGTGAGCTGAGATCACGCCACTGCACTCCAACCTGGTGACAGAGTGAGACTCCATCTCAAAAAAAAAAAAAAAAAAAAAAAAAAGACAGGTAATTAACAAGTTTTTATGAGAATGTGGAGAGATTGGAACCCTCACACATGGCTGGTTGGAATGTAAAATTGTACACTAACTTTGGAAAATAGTCTGGCAGTTCCTCAGACGTTTAAACATAGAGTTATATGATCCAGCAATTTCCCTTCTAGATATGTAACCAAGAGAAATAAAAGCATATTCCACAAAATACTTGTACATGAGTATTCATAGCAGCATTATTCATAGTAGCCCCAGAGTGGAAACAACCCAAATGTCTGTCAACTGATGACTGAAGAAACAAAAGTGGCATATCCATGTCTTAGTCTGTTTTGTGCTGCATCATAGAATACCTAAGGCTGGATAATTTATAAAGAATAGAAATATTTTTCTTTCAGTTCTAGAGGCTGGGAAGTCCAAGGTCAAGGGCCCTGCATCTGGTGAGGGCCTTCTTTCTGCCTCATCCCACAGCAGAAAGCAGAAGGGCAAGACAGTGCAAGACAGGGGGTGGGGTGGGGTGGGGGCAGAACCCATCCTTGATAACTAACCTACTCATGCAATAATGCCATTAATCCATTCATGAGGGAAGAGTCCACATAACCTAATCACTTCTTAAAGTTCCCACCTCTCAACAGTTGCATTGGAGGTTAAGTTTTCAACACATGAACTCTGGGGGGACATGTCCAAACCACAGTAATCCATAAAGTGAAACCGTATTATTCCTAATAAAAAGAAATGAGATGCTACGCTGTGGATGAACCTTGAAAACATTATGCTATGTGAAAGCAGCCAGACACAAAAGATCATGCACTGTATGATTCCATTTATATGACTTGTCCAGAATAGGTCATCTGTAAAGGTAAGATGTAGAGTAGTGGTTGCCTAGGGTTGGGGGACAGGGGGTGTTATGGACTGAATGTTTGTATCGCTCCCAAATTTATACATTGAAGTTTAACCCCCAGTGTGACTGTATTTGAAGACAGGGCCTGGCTGGGCATGGTGCCTCACGCCTGTAATCCCAGCACTTTGGGAGGCCGAGGCAAGCAGATCACCTGAGGTCAGGAGTTCGAGACCAGCCTCGATGGTGAAATACCGTCTCTACTAAAAATTCCAAAAAAATTAGCCGGGTGTGGTGCCAGACGTCTGTAATCCCAGCTACTTGCGAGGCTGAGGCAGGACAATGGCTCGAACCCAGGAGACAGAGGTTGCAGTGAGCCGAGACCGCGCCATTGCACTGCAGCCTGGGCAAAAGGAATGAATCTCCCTCTCCAAAAAAAAAAAAAAAAAAAAAAAAAGATAGGGCCTGTGAGAAGGTGACCTTAAATAAGGTCATCAAGACTAGGGACTTCCAAGAAGAGTGCTGGCGATTAAGAGAGCTGGGGCCAGGTGTGGTGGCTTACACCTGTAATCCAACACTTTGAGAGGCCAAAGTGGGAGGATCCCTTGAGCCTAGGAGTTCGAGACCAGCCTGGGCAACATAACAAGACCTCGCCTCTATTTGTAAATTCAATTAAAAAAAAAAAAAAGGGAGAGAACTGCAAGGAGATAAAATAAAAAAGAAAGAAAGGGCCAAGGCTGGGTGCGGTGGCTCACACCTGTAATCCCAGCACTTTGGGAGGCCAACGGGGGCGGATCACAAGGTCAGGAGATCGAGACCATCCTGGCTAACACGGTGAAACTCTGTCTCTACTAAAAATACAAACAAACAAAAAACTAGCTGGGTGTGGTGGCATGTGCCTGTGGTCCCAGCTACTCAGGAGACTGAGGCAGGAGAATCACTTGAACCTGGGAGGTGGAAGTTGCAGTGAGCCGAGATCGTGCCACTGCTCTCCAGCCTAGGCGACAGAGTGAGACTCCATCTCAAAAAAAAAAAAAAGAGAGAGAGAGAGAGAAAGGGCCAAATAATTCAGTTCTAAGCTTTGGAATTTCTTTTTTGTTGTTCTTTTTTATTTTGAGGGGAAAATGTTGAAGCAATTTAAAAGTGTACCGTAGAGAATAAATATAGCGATACTGTTACTAAAAAAAAATCTAAAAACCAAAAACCCGAAACCCAAGAACAAAACCTTCCCAGGGTGCTGACAAAGCCCCGAATCTCCAGGCTGCAAACATTCTCCCAGCTGCTCATTTGTGAGGATCCAGTGACGAGTGTCCACTGCTGGTAAGCGAGGGCATCTGCTAGTGTGAAGCAGCTATGCCGAGGGTGCGGCGAAGCCTGTGATGGACGCAGTTCTCTGCGCTCTGCCCTGTGCTCTCTCTGATGTCTTCCACGCCCCCACCTCTTCACCCTCCCCGGGGCTTTCTTCTCTACCCATCTAGGGACTACAGCCCAGAAAAATGCTGCCACACCACACATTGCATTTAGTTGTCACAACTCTCTAGTCTCCATTATTCCAGAGCATCACCTCAACCATTTCTTGATTCTGATTACCTTAAAACTGTTTGTTACACACCTGTAGTACCAGCATTTTGGGAAACTGAGGTGGGAGAACTGCTTGAGTCCAGGAGTTCGCGGCCATCCTGGGCAATGTAGCAAAACCCCTGTCTCAACAAAAAAATTTAAAAATTAGCTGGGTGTGGTGGCATGTGCCTGTAGTCCCAGCTACTTGGGAGGCTGACACAGGAGGATCACCTGAGCCCAGGAGGTCGAGGCTGCAGTGGGCTGTGGTCGCACCACTGCACCCTAGTCTGGGTGAGAGGGTGAGACCCTATCTCAAAAAACCATAAAAACCTTTTTGTTATTGAGATGGCACTGCTCCAAGGCCTTCTAGAGCTAGAGAATATATGGACATTTACACACATCTGCATGCACACACACATATACACACCCATACTAATTTCTATGTCTATCTAAACACCTTCTGAAAATCCTGAGTCTACTCCTATACCTCCAGTTCCAATTCGACACACAAGCGCCACCCACATTCTCGCCCTTTCCTGATCTGTGTCTCGGTTTTCTTTGACACTGAGAAGCCTGACTGTCGTTATCTTTCATATGTGTACTTATTTGACCAATAACTGGTGGAAGCAGTTTCTTATCTCTCTTGCCATCTCCTTCCCGTGGCTGATGCCCTCCTAATCCTATCAGGTTCTGCCATGGGGAGCCAGGCCACCCTCTCGTGTGGACACCCTCCCCCCGCCTGCTGGAGCTCTGATGTGCACTCTGGCCTCCTGCGTCTCACTCCCCACATCCAGCAGATGCCTCTTTGGCTCTGCCTGCCCCTAGAGGCTATAAGACAGCATTGTTCAGGAAAAGGAGGAAAGGGAATGGGTGTAGGAAAGGAAGAGCAGATCTCCTTTGAAGAATTCTCTTTAAAATATATATATATACACACACACACACACATACACACATACATATATATATATGAGACAGGGTCTCACTCTGTTGCCCAGGCTGGGGTGCAGTGGCACAATCCTAGCTCACTGCAGCCTCAAACTCCTGGGCTCAAGCTGTCCTCCTGCCTCAGCCTCTTGAATAGCTGGAACTACAGTGAACATCACCACACCTGGCTAGTTTTTTAATTTTTTCTAGAGATGGGATTTGCTATGTTGCTCAGGCTAGTCTCGAACTCCTGGGCTCAAACTGTCCTCCCACCTCAGCATCTCAAAGTGCTGGGATTATAGGTGTGAGCTACCACCTTTTTTTTTTTTTCTAATTTACTATAATATTTCTAGTAAGCCATTGGCTTAGAAACCAGATTCACTAATTCATTCATTTACCCTTTCATGATACAAAATTTTTTAACTGAGCGAGGTCTTTCCTGAGAATTGAGGGCATGAGCTTTGGTGCATGGACTTGGAAATCTCTGCTTCCTGAACTCCTAGGGGCTCCCTTTACTTCATTCACTCCTGGAGCTCAGCAAGGTTCTGAATCAGGGAGGTTGGCCAGCATGGGAGAGGTCACCCACGCCAGGAGGTCTCAGTACCTCTCTTTTTATCCTATCACTTGGGAATCCTCTAGGATCTGTGTCAGGGAGTCTCTGGTTAACCCTGAGACATGAGTGGTGCGGCTGAGACTTCTGGGGTCCAGGAGAGGAGGAGTCTGGGATTCTCTGTTGACAGGATTCCTGGAATCCCAATCCTGGCTCCTTCCAGCCGATCCTAGCAGGAAACACTGGGAGCCTGGGAGCCTCTGGGTCCGAATTTTTGCCCAGATGATGACTGGAGTGGGGTTGGGGTTGCCTCTCCTTCATGATGAATGAAAGTTCTCCATTCTCAAGTTATTCATGAGGGCATGGCCCCAGATGGAGCTGCTGTCTCCCCTCCACCCCCTTCCAACTCTGAGTGGCTACAGCACAAGAGCCCAAGCGCGCCTGGGGTGGAGGGAGGTGAGAGGCAGCATGTCCATGATCTGGAATACCGTGTGTGGGGATACAGTGGAAGGAGAGAGGAAGGGAGACCCCATGGGCACTTCCCAGGCACCAGAGACTCATTCGCAGGCACCAGAGACCCATTCCCAAGAATCAGAGAGAGCCATTCCCAGGCAGCAGAGACCTATCTCAGAGGTCCTCACACCCCTGAGATTAAATCAGCCAGGAGGTAGGGTGGAGAGGGCAGTGTCCTATCAGGTCTGAGGAGGTTGTCAACTTCCTGGACTTCTTGCTAAGGACTCCTCTTCCCACCCTTCACGGTAGCTGACGTCAGGGAATCTGTGGGGACAAGACTTTCTTTTAAACGCTAATCTGCTGACTAACCCTGAGTCTGGGAATGCCTCCAAAATGTCAAGCTGATGTTTTTTCTTGTTGTTTGTTTGTTTTTTGAAACAGAGTTTCACTCTTTCTTCCAGACTGGGGTGCAGTGGCACCATCTTGGCTCACTGAAACCTCTGCCTCCTGGGTTCAAGCAATTCTCCTGCCTCAACCTCCCAAGTAGCTGGGATTACAGGCATGTGCCACCATGCCTGGCTAATTTTTATATTTTTGGTAGAGACAGGGTTTCACCACGTTGGGCAGGCTGGTCTCGAACTCCTGACGTCAGGTGATCTGCCCACCTTGGCCTCCAAGTGCTGGGATTCCAGGCGTGAGCCACTGCGCCCGGCCCTCATGGGTTACTCTTTATGTAGAAAGACCTCTTCACTGTAAGTTTCCTCCAAAACAACCCTTGTGCTATTCCAGAAATCAGACGCTGTGACACTCACAACCACCTAGACATTCCTTCCAGAGCATGCATATTTTTTCCCCACGATATAAGTCCTGGGTCTGGGGTCTTGCAGTGCAGAGACCTCCATTTCGCAGGTAGACCACGCTTCTGCCTGTAAGTTTCCCTAATAAATCACCCAATACCGGCAAACTGGATTGTCTGCCTCCTTTGGTTTCTTGACTCCATCAGCATTTAGAGTCACTTTACATGACTCTTTTTCAGAACTGAATCCTTGACCTCCTTTTTGCAGGTCTTGGATCTGCCAGCCATCCCCTTCCGAAATGGACCCTGGTCTCTGTCCCTGGCTAGGGATTCACCTGCGCCCATGGCTGAATAGCCCTGGGGCCTTCAGCCCTGCAGCTGCGCTGGGGTAGAAGGTAGGCAGGGCTGCCCTGAGCCAGCCTCCCCTCCTCAGCCCTTCCTGGGACAGCTTCCCCCTCTTCCTCCACTCCTTTGGGAAAGGCACCCAGATCCCAGGAAAGAGAAGCTGCCAATCACCTCGGCAGTGCGGGGCCCTTTCTCGTGGCTCTCTATGCTTGCCCCTTGTGGGATGTGGGGGACTTAGCAGGGACAGTGCAGACAACAGTCTCTGTCCTCCTGGAGAATGCCTGTGGGGATGTCCAGGGAAGGAAGGGAGGGAGGGAGGGAATCTGGCCTAGGACGGGGGACACTCCTCCAGCATCCCAAGTACCCCTCCAAAACTGCCTGCCTCACCACAGCTGAGCTTCCAAGTGGGTGGGCTCCAGTGGCCACGTCCACCCCACAGCACCAGCCTCTGTGTGTCTCACCAGGCTCAGAGCCAGGAACCTGGGACCCGGGACTGGGTGAGCTCAGAGACGTAACTGTGACTGTACTGGAGTCAGTCTTATGCCCAGAGCTAAGCAGGAGCAGGGCCAGCCCAGAGGAGACGACGCTACCCCCTCCAGTCTAGCGTTTAGAGTACCTCTATATTGGCTTGCTTCCTACAGTCGCTCCGGGAGGAATGTCTGCCAGGGACCCTGACCTCTGACACATGTATGCGAAGGTCTGCCTTGCCTAGCTGAGCTGTGCACTCTGTCTCTGCCTCCCTTCAGATAGGGAAAGGAGCTTCAAATTAGGGGGGTGATGTCATAGCAGGGAGTGGAGGTGGGGTGACAGGGGCTCAGGGAAGGAGGTCAGGTATTTCATAGAGGAATTCTGGGGGAGAAGAAGGAAAATGGCAGAGTAGGGAACAGGGAGAGGTGAAGGAAAGGGGAAAAGTGGCTTCACTGCATGGAAAAGTCCTTCTCACCCACAGTGGGGTGGGATGGAGACTGTAACCTCAAGTGCTTTTCTGCAGGGGACAGGCAAGTAACACATATGAAATGCACTGAGTCAGGGATGCAAGAGGGAGTGTCCCTGTCCCCATGTCCAGGACAGCCACTACTCGACAAATTGCTCCCATAAAGATCCAATGTTCCAGCATCTTTTGATACAAATAATAAAGCAGGCTGGGCGTGGTGACTGACGCTTGTAATACTACCACTTTGGGAAGCTGAGGTGGATTGGGGAGGGAAGGGCCAGGGCAGGGGATCTTTTTTTTTTTTTCCTGAGATGAAGTCCTGCTCTGTCACCCAGGCTGGAGTGCAGTGGCAGGATCTCCGCTCACTGCAAGCTCTGCCTCCTGGGTTCACGCCATTCTCCTGCCTCAGCCTCCTGAGTAGCTGGGACTACAGGCGCCCGCCACCACGCCCAGCTAATTTTTTCTATTTTTAGTAGAGACAGGATTTCACCGTGTTAGCCAGGATGCTCTCGATCTCCTGACCTCGTGATCTGCCCACCTTGGCCTCCCAAAGTGCTGGGATTACAGGCGTGAGCCACCGTGCCCGGCCGGCAGGGGATCATTTGAGCCCAGGAGTTCAAGACCAGCCTGCAACCTGGCGAGATCCTGTCTCAAATAAAAAAAAATAAGAGTAAACAACAAACCAAACCCCAGAAATCGACTGTGATGTGAAATCTCCTTATTTAAACGTTGGCTCTTTAAAAAAAAAAAAAAAAAAAAAAAAAAAAGACCAGGTTAGGTGACTCACACCTGTAATCCCAGCATTTTGGGAGGCCAAGACTAGAGGAACACTTGAACTCAGGAGTTCAAGATCAGCCTGGGCAATCTTGTGAGACCCCGTCTCTACAAAACATTTTTTAAGAATCAAAAAAATCAGCCAGGTGTGATGGTTTATGCCTGTAGCCCCAGCTCCTTAGGAGGTTAAGGTGGGAGGAACACTTGAGCCCAGGAGATTGAGGCTACAGTGAGCCACGATTGCACCACTGCACTCCAGCCTGGATGACAGAGTGAGATTCTGTCTCAAAAATAAAAATAAATAAATAAACAGGCGTGGTAGCTCACACCTGTAATTCCAGCACTTTGGGAGGCTGAGGCAGGGGGATCACTTGAGCCTAGAAGTTTCAGACCAGCTTGGGCAACACAATGGAACCTCAAAAAGTAAAAATCTTGGCTTGTTTGAAAATACACACACACACACACACACACACACACACACACACCCAAAACTAATGTGTTTCGCATCTGGGGTTTGGGCACTGGGTCACAAGCTTGGACAGTGAAGCTGCTTCTAAACCCAGCACAGGGTACAGTGCATGCAGGACATGGGATATACTCCTGTTAGATGAAGCCCGTCCCTCTGCTTCTGAAGTCTGGCCTGCCTCCCTGTTCTGGTCAGAACCTGTTGTATGCAATTGGAGAGGAGAGGGGTTCCAGGAATACCTGCCCTAATGTGAGAAATTAGCTTACAGGTCTCTGAATCCTCCTTCCATCGCTACTCTACCCATACCTAAGCAGTTACGAATTTTGCAGAGGTCTACAACACTTGACACTTACTCAAGGCGACTCTGAGGAAACTGAGGCTTAAAGGCCACTAGTAAGCAGTGTAAAAAGGACCTACCTGATCATGACAATTATTCATTAGTGCCTACTATGCATGTGCTGGGCTCAGGCCCTTCACTCAAACCCTGGCTTGTACTCCCTGAAGGGTCCTGGGTGAGGAAGAAGTCAAGAATCCTGTACCTCATCACTGACCGTCTGCCAGGGGCATGTGCTGCTCCCAGCCTGAGATGAGTGCTGTTCATTACGTCATCTCCATGAAGCCTCCCGCATTTGCTCCAGGGAAGGCCCCTTCGCCACCCTGGCATCATTCACTCTGTGTTGTTGCTCATCCTGAGTGTGTTTCCTTCAAGGGGCAACAAGCTACCCAAGGACTGAGGCTGCTACCTTCATTTCTGTAACCTCAGTGGGGAGCTCTCATGTGAGCTGCATGATGCTTGCTAACAGAGCTCTAGGCAGGAGCGAGAGGGAAACTGAGGTCTGCCGAGTCATCCCTGGCCCAGCTGCTTCGTGCATGTGCGGTGTTCCCATGGCATCTTTACCACAACCTCCATCCCTGTTTTACAGATGAAGAAACAGGCTCAGAAGAGGAAGACGTGTCTAAGGTCACACAAGCCTTGACACCATGAGCTAGAAGCTGAGGGCGAGGTCACTTCACATCCCTTCCCTTTAGCTTCTACTCTATGTGAGTAGTGTCCTAGACACAGAAGGCCTGATAAAAGATGGCAAAATTGCCAGGCGTGGTGGCTCATGCCTGTAATCCTAGCACTTTTGGGGGCTGAGGCGGGTGGATCACTTGAGGTCAGGAGTTTGAGACCAGCCTGGCCAACATGGTGAAACCCTCCACTAAAAATACAAACACTGGCTGGCGTTGTGGCGCATGCCTGTAGTCCCAGCTACTCGAGAGGCTGAGGCAGGAGATTTGCTTTAACCCAGGAGGCGGAGGTTGCAGTGAGCTGAGATCGTGCCATTCCAGCCCGGGCAACAGAGTGAGACTCTGTCTCAAAAAAAACAAAAAAAAACCCAAAAAAACAAAAGATGGTAAAATTTGGGGGCAGCAGACCAGATGCCTGGATTGATGGTAGGACTGTCCCACAGGGGTGGGCATTAGGTCCTTGAAACAGACAACTCCCTCCCCTAGCAGGGAAGGGAAGGGCCTTACAGCTTGGTCTCTGCTCTGAGCACAGGTAGGTGCTTGGGAAGCCTCCCCCCGGCTCCCACATACCATAAGGACCAGCCCCACAGGGTTGGTGGGTTTTCTCCCCGTGTGTGGAGAACAAGAGATCATAGAAATAAAGACACAAGACAGAGATAAAAGACAAGACAGCTGGGCCCAGGGGACCACTACCACCAAGACACGGAGACCAGTAGTGGTCCCAAATGCCAGGCTGCACTGTTACTTACTGGATACAAGACAAGGCGGCAGGGTAAGGAGTGTGAGCCATCTCCAATGATAGGTAAGGTCACGTGGGTCACATGCCCACTGGACAGGGGGCCTTTCCCTGTTCAGCAGCCAAGGCGGGGAGAGAGGGTGGGGGAGAGACACAGAGAGAGAAAGACAGCTTACGCCATTATTTCTGCATATCAGAGAATTTTAGTACTTTCACTAATTTTGCTACTCCTATCTAGAGGGCAGAGCCAGCTGTACAGGATGGAACATGAAAGTGGACCAGGAGCATGACCACTGAAGCACAGCATCACAGGGAGATGGTTAGGCCTCCAGGTAACTGCAGGTGGGCCTGATGTCAGGCCCTCCACAAGAGGTGGTGGAGTCGAGTGTTTTCTAAACTCCCCGGGGAAAGGAAGACTCCCTTTCCCCCGTCTGCTAGGTAGCAGGTGCTTTTCCTTGACATTGACGCTAAGGCTAGACCACGGTCTGCTTGACAATGGGCGTCCTCCCAGACGCTGGAGTTACTGCTAGACCAAGGAGCCCTCTAGTGGCCCTGTCCGGGCATGACAGAAGGCTCGCACTCCTGTCTCCTGGTCACTTCTCATCATGTCCCTTCAGCTCCTAGCTCTGTATGCCTGGCTTTCCCTAGATTATGATTGTAGAGCAAGGATTATTATAATATTGGAATAAAGAGTAATTGCTACAGCTAATTATTGATATTCACATATAATCACATCTATGATTTACATCTAATATAACTATTCTTATTTTTATATATTGTCTTTATTATACTGAACAGCTTGTGCCCTCGGTCTCTTGCCTTGGCGCCTGGGCGGCTTGCCGCCCACACATACACAACGTTTTACCAGTAGAAATGTATGTTTGGGCAATGCCCAGGCAAAAGGGCCACATTCAGTCCCCAGTGTCCACGCACAAGTGACTCTTCACCACTCTTCCCTCTCTTGACAGAGTGGCAGGAAAGGAGCCTGGGGAACTTGGAAGGGAAAGGGATAAGGAAGGAGAAGGGGCCTCTTGCCCCTGCCCAGAAATGCAACAAAGCATCTCCTGAACTCAACATACAGGTCTGTTCTGGGGGTCCCATCACCATAGTATCACCCATAACGAGTTGTCACGTGCTGAGAGGACTTTTGAAGGGCTCACACACCCAGGGCTCACACAATGGTCCCAAGTTCAAATTCTCTGGCCCGTCTGCCAGAACACAAGCTCCCTCATGGTTCCCTCTGGAGGTTAGGAATGCCCTGCCACGGCACTCCTCACAGGAGCTTGCCTGATTTCTGGTCCCACTCCTCTGGGAAGAGGTACCTGTTGTTCTAGGTGTGATTAACCCCATCAGTCCCTAGGCTGTGAAGCGATTGCATCAGCTACTGCCAGATCTGCAGGCAGCTGGGTCCATGATGGACCCACGCTGGGTCCAAAACACTCTCCTGCCATCCCAAAAGTCTCCCTTCAGCTGGTCGACGTTCTGCCTTTGTAACTTCAAAGAACAAACCTAAGCTCTCTTAGCTGGGTGGGCTCTTTGAACGCAGTGATCACAGACGGGTCTAGTGTTCAGATTCTTCCAGACTGGGGCTCCTTTCTTTAAAAAAACATTTATTATTTTTTTGAGACAGTCTCTGTTGCCCTGGCTAGAGTGCAGTGGCATGATCTTCGCTCACTGCAGCCTCCACTTCCCAGGGTTCAAGTGAGTCTCCTGCCTCACCCTTCCGAGTAGCTGGGATTACAGGCGAGAGCCAACACGCCTGGCTTGTTTTTTTTATTTAGTAGAGACAGGGTTTAAATACGTTGGCCAGGCTAGTCTCGAACCCCTGGCCTCCAGTGATCCGCCAGCCTTGGCCTCCCAAAGTGCTGGGATTATAGGCATGAGCCACCACGCCCAGCCCAGACTGGGGTTCCTTGACTCAGCAAAGGGTTGGGCAAAAAGATGTGGAGACCCCCTACTCCGCCCCAACCAAATCCCATCATTAGCTCTAAAATCAACAGCCCTAGGGGAGCAGAAGGGGGTCTGCTTAGAGACCTGGTTCCTTCCATTTCCTTGAGGTCCGAACCAGAGTCAGAGCTGAAGTTTCAGCTAAAACTGAAGCCAGGGCTATTGGCAGAGGCTGCCGCCCTGCGTCCGCTGGTGCTGGCCCAGGTTGGAGCTTCCAGCTAAGGCCTTGCCACACTGCAGGCAGATGCAGGGCTTCTCGCCGATGTGGGCTGCCTAGTGGACGAGCCAGGTGGGAGCTCTGGCCGAAGCTCTGGCCACACTCACCACCAAGCATCAGGTTTCCAGACTTTGTGACTGTGCTGGTGCCGCAGCAGATTCCAACTGTGCACAAAACTCTTACTACAAACAAGGCATTTAGAGGCCTTCTCACCCATGCGGACCGCAGGTGCTGCAACACGTTGGAGTTAAGCCTGAGGCTCTTTCCGCAGTCCCCTCAGCGGTAAGGCTTTTAGCGGTGTGTAAGCGCTGGTGCTGGATCAGGTTTGAAGTGACGCTGAAAGTCCTACCACACAAGGCACAGGTGTAGGGCTGAAGCGATGGTCACACTCAGGGCAGGAGTATGGCTTTTGACCTGTGTGTACCCAGTGGTGCTTAACCAGATCAGAGCCACATCGGAAGCTTCTGCCATACCCCGGACAATGGTAAGGCTTGTCACCAGCGTGGCTGCCTTGGTGGTGAATGAAGCCGGGGAGGTAGGCTGTGGTCAGCCCACACTTCCGGCACTCGCAGGTTTTGGGGCTTCTAGACGGTTGCTCTTGGCAAAGGCTTCTTCCTCCCCAGGGCCAGAGGCTGACCATTTTCCAGGTGGGCAGCTGCCCCTGCCACACCAGGAAGGGCTGCTCAGGCGGAGCCACCTCGCAATCTAGGGGTGACCTGGGGGCTCCCCGGGACGCTAACGTTCCGCTCCCCCGCCCCGTCCGGATTCTCCCTTGTCTCTTCTGGCACAGCCGACTGCACTGCGGAGAAGAACTCCCTGTTTCCTAGACGCCCGCTCCTGAGCTCACGACCACGTCCAGAGCGGAGGACACTCGGGACACTGGGGTCCAGCTCCGGAAACGGAAAATTCCACAAGCCCGTCACCCTAGGAAGAGGCAGCGAACGTTCTCGGTAGGTTTAACCCTCTTCTTTAACCCGCGTCTGCGGTGCGGTCAGGACCTCGCACTTTCGGCCCGGCTCGGGGTTCTCGGAGTCGGTCCTGGGGCCGGGCCGCACCACCGCTGGGGGGCAGCGAAGCGAGCCTAGAGGAGGAAAGGCGGTCCCCGCCGAGTGCACGCCGGGGGCGGAGCACGGCACGAAGGCTCCGTGGTCGGACGTCTGGGCTGTCCGGAGGCCCCGGCCCACCTGCAGGGCCTAGGAAGAGTTTCCTGCGCGTCCCGAGGTAGGCGTGCGAAGCTCGGCGCGGACCACACCTCCCGCATGCACCACCCGCGCGTCCCAGGTTGCGCAGCGATAAGGGTACTGCCGCACCTTCTTTGCAAGGACAGACTTCCGGGGTCCAGAACTACAACTTCCGACTTGCATCGCTGCGACGGCGCTATTTAAATAGCGTCAGCGAGGCGGTGCCCGGCGACTCCCCTGTCTTCCAGTTCCGCTCCCTGGGATCAGCGGCGAGAAGCGGGGCGGAGTCTGAGGCCTGAGCCAAGATGGCGGCTGCGAAGCCAACCCTCACGGACTCGCTCTCGTTTTGCCTCGCGCAGCTCGCGGCGGCGGCCGGGGAGGATCTGGGTGGGGAAAAGGACCCAGCTACCAACGAGACACCCCTGGGCCGCGCGCTCCTAGCCCTCCGCACGCGCCACATCAAGGCAGCGGGGGGAATCGAGCGCTTCCGGGCACGCGGCGGGCTCCGCCCCCTACTCGCGCTGCTACGGCGAGCGGCTGCAGCGGGTTCCGCCCCGTCCCAGGCAGGCCCCGGCTCCGCCCCCTCGGCCGCGTCAGCAGCTTCTAGCCCCGCCCCCGCATCGGGCCCCGCCCCCTCTGTGTCGTCGTCTACGCCTTCACCGCCAGTGCGCCTGCGCAAGACGCTGGACTTGGCGCTTAGCATCCTAGCCGATTGCTGTACGGAAGGGGCGTGCCGGGCCGAAGTGCGCAGACTCGGAGGCATACTCCCTTTGGGTAAGTGCTCCGCCTCTGTTTCCTAGAAAGATTGGGTTTGCAATTCGCTTGCTGTCTGGGCCGGGAGTTTGGAGTTCTTTGTGTCATATCCCGGAATAACGTGCTTTGTGATGGCGCACCGCTCCTGTTTCTCAAGCTGTTGTGCCCCGTGGCGTCACTGCTCTCTCTTTAGATGAGAGAGAGCCCTCCCAGACCAGATAATTATAGCCATTATCTAGGAATTGGTTGTTGAGGACTTCTTTCGAAGCTAGACTAGCGGAGGCCAAAGGGTTATTTGGTGACTTTTCCAGATGATTCTTATTCTCCAGTTATGATGTTCATAGCAGATATTCAGTGCCCACTATGTGTCCGGCCCTGTGCAAGGTTCTGAAGTCCCACTGTTGAGCTGGAAGGTGTAGTGGTTCAGAAAGGGAGTTCTGCAAAAGTCACCTAACCCCTCCGAGGCTAGGATTCCTTGTAAAACGGGACAGCGATAGCTACCTCAGAAAATCAAAGTGGGGAGAAAACGAAGTACAAATATAGTACGAATATACAAATATTCTAAGCATGGGGACTTCAGGTTATTAAAAACTAGCATAAGCTGGGTGCAGTGGTACACGCCTGTAGTTCCAGCTACTTGAGAGGCTGAGGCAGAAGGATCCCTTGAGCTTGGGAAGTAGAGGCTGCAGTGAACAGTGACTGTACCTGTGAATAGCCACTGCATTCCAGCCTGGGCAACATAACAAGACCTCATGTTTTAGAAAACTAAACAAACCAGTAGTCACTTAGGAAGCAGGAAAAAAGAAATAAAAATAATTAAAACCAGCACAGTAAGAACAAATCCTAGCAAAACATAAGCTTTTCTGTTTACCAGCTAAATTGGTGCCTCCTAGTGGCAGTGTGTGAAAGCAGTTTACGTGTCACTACCTGCCTTCCACAAAATTAAGCTAGTTTTGATGACATCTTAACTTTTTGGATAAAGGGAAGCATTAATGTATTTAAAATTTACATAAAATGCATCTGGACCATCTATATTTGATAAGAGCCTTGGTTATTAACCCCCATCACTCAGCTACTATTTTTCATTTTAAATGTCTTCTGAATCTATCTGCTTCTCTCTCTCCCTACTTCCGTTGTGTGCCCAGAGACTGGTACCTCTGTGCTGTGTGATGCTGGTAGCTGGGTTGGTTCAAGCTATTGTCTTTTCATGCTTGGGCTATTATGATAGCCTTTTGACTCCTCCCTTCCTATTCTTTCCCCCATAATGCATTCTCCCTGTGGATGCCAGATTGTATCATGTCACTCCCCTTCATAAAACCCTTGTGTGGCCCCCAGTGCCTTCACATTCAAGTCCTGATCCCTTGGCCTGACATTTGAAGCCTTTCACAGACACTGCATCTTACCTCTGGGCCTTTGGAAAGGCTACTTCCAAACCTGAAATGCCTTCTCACTCCCCCATCCAGCGTGCTTCTGGCAAATACCTTCCTGTGTACCCCTCCAGACCCAGCTCGAGTGTTAGCCTCTTCCTTTTATTTATTAATTTTTTTTGAGATGGAGTCTTGCTCTGTCATCTGGGCTGGAGTGCAGTGACACGATCTCAGCTTACTGCAACCTCTGCCTCCTGGGTTCAAGCAATTCTTCTGCTACAGCCTCCCAGGTAGCTGGGATTACAGGCGCGCACCACCACACCTAGATAATTTTTTGGTAGAGATGGGATTTGGCCCCGTTGGCCAGGCTGTTCTCGAACTCCTGACCTCAAGTGACCCACCCACCTTGGTCCCCCAAAGTGCTAGGATTATAAGCTTGAGCCACTGTGCCCTGCCGAGCATTAGCCTCTTCTGAAAGCCTTCCCAGCCCTCTCAGGCCACATTCTTGAGGTGACTGATGAGAGAGACAGTAAGGGGTAGAACCCTCACAAGACCAAACTGTCCTTGCAGTGACCATTCTTCAGTGCATGAAGACAGACAGCATCCAGAACCGAACGGCCCGTGCCCTGGGGAACTTAGCCATGGAACCTGAGAGCTGTGGGGACATCCACTGTGCTGGTGAGAGGCTGTGAGGGTGGGATCTGCTAGGGCTCGGATTGGAAGAAAGGCTTGAGTGTCTGTCCTTGTTCACCCTCTGTGCCCCTCTTTCCTGCCTTCAGGTGCTGTTCCCCTCCTTGTGGAGAGCCTGACAGCCTGCCAGGACTCGCAGTGCCTGCAGAGTGTGGTGCGTGCCCTCCGCAACCTGGCAGACTCACCCCAGCACCGCCTGGCCCTGGCACAGCAGGGAGCAGTGCGCCCTCTGGCCGAGCTCCTAGCCACTGCCCCAGATGCTGCACTGACCTCAGCCCTCGTCCGTGCCCTCCTGGAACTCAGCCGAGGCTGCTCCCGGGCCTGTGCTGAGCAGCTAAGTCTGGGTGGGGGATTGGGCCCACTCGTCAGCCTGGCATCCCACCCCAAGCGGGTAGTACGCGAGGGAACCATTCTGATCCTCGCCAACCTGTGTGCCCAGGGTCTGATTCGGCCTGCACTGGGCAATGCTGGTGGGGTGGAGGTGCTGGTAGATGAGCTTCGGCAGCGCCGGGGTCCTAATGGAGCTAGTCCAGCCTCCCAGCAGCCCCTGGTGCGGGCTGTGTGCCTCCTGTGTCGTGAGGCCATCAACCGGGCCCGGCTGCGGGATGCTGGTGGCTTGGATCTACTGATAGGCCTGCTGCGGGACCCTCGTGCCAGCGCATGGCACCCTCGTATTGTGGCTGCCCTTGTGGGCTTTCTCTATGACACTGGGGCCCTGGGCCGGCTCCAAGCTCTGGGACTTGTGCCTCTCCTGGCTGGGCAGCTGTGTGGTGAGGCTGGTGAGGAGGAAGAAGAGGGAAGAGAAGCTGCTTCCTGGGACTTCCCTGAGGAGAGGACCCCTGAGCGGGCACAGGCTGGAAGCTTCCGGAGCCTCAGGTGAGTCCCTGCCTCAGGGCTTGGGAGGGTGAGCAGTGTGGTGGCATGGGGTTTGTGTCTGTCTTGGTCCTCTTCACTACCTCCACCCCCTTTCTGTCTGAATAAGACTTTTATTACCCAGACTCCTGATTCCCACACAGTCACCTGCCAGTTCCTATCTAACACACTCTACTCCCCTGGGTCTACCTTTTTTTTTTGGAGACAGGGTCTCACTGTCATCCAGGCTGGAATGCAGTGGTGCCATCTCCACTCACTGCAACTTCCGCCTCCTGGGTTCAAGCAGTTCTCCTGCTTCAGCCTCACGAATAGGTGGGATTACAGGTGCCGGCCACCATGCCCAGCTTATTTTTATATTTTTAATAGAGACAGGGTTTCACCGTGTTGGTCAGGCTGGTCTCGAACTCCTGACCTCAGGTGATCCACCCGCCTCGGCCTGCCACAGTGCTGGGATTACAGGTGTGATCCTCTGCACTGGCTGGATCTACCTTTTAACCTTGGTTCCACCCCAGCACCTTTGAACTTTGGGCCCCAGACAGGTTCACTGGGAGGTGGGATATACCCTGATTAAGATGATGGACTCTGGAGTCCAAGTTCTTACTCTGTTACTGTCACTCATGAACAGAAGCGTCACAGGAAAGCTGAGGAACTCTTTTTATTTTTTTGAAACATTAGAGTTGGGGGTCTCGCTTTGTTGCCCAGGCTGGTCTTGAACTCTTGGCTTACAGTGATCCTCCCAGCTCAACCTCCCAAAGTGTAGGGATTACAGGTGTGAGTCACCATGCCCGGCCCCCGGCGCTTCCTATTTCCTTTTTATTTTCTCCGTGACCCCTGTACTCTACACTGGTCCCACACTAACATAACTTATGGTACTCTTCTTGTCTGCTTCTTCTCACTGGAACATAAACTCCAGGAGGACAGGCACTTTGTTCAGTGCTTCTACCCAGCATCTAAAGAACAGCTTGGCACATGACAGGCATCAGTAATTGCTGAATGAGGTTTTAGTCCTATCCCCTCTCACTTCCATTTATCCCCTTTCTTCACCCTCCTCTCCCCTGGCTTTTCCTCCGTCCAAGACAGCTGTTAGCTCATGCAGTGGCTCACACCTGTGATCCCAGCACCTCGGGGGAGGCCAAGGCAGGAGGATCGCTTGAGCACAGGAGTTTGAGACCAGCCTGGGCAACATAGCAAGACCCATCTCTACAAAACATTTTAAAAATTAGCTGAGTGTGGGGGCACACACCTGTAGTTCCAGCTACTTGGGAGGCTGAGGTGGGAGGATCGCTTGAGCTCAAGAGTTCAAGGCTGCAGTGAGCCAGGATCCCACAACTGCATTCCAGCCTGGGCTACAGAGGGAGACCACGTTTCTTTAAAAAAAAAAAAAAAAAAAAGACCGCTTAGGCCTCTTGGACTCTGCCCCTTCACCTTGGCACTGGGTTCAGTCTCCTTCCTTTCTTCCCTCCACAGGTCGTGGCTGGTCTCCGAGGGCTATGCCGCGGGCCCTGATGACATCTCCCGTGACTGGTCTCCTGAGCAGTGTCCTCCACCGGAGCCTGTGGAGCCGGCCAGCCCGGTCCTCACCCCAACCTCGCTGCGAGCACCGCGCACCCAGCGCACTCCAGGCCGCAGCCCCGCCGCCGCCATCGAGGAGCCTTGGGGACGTGAAGGGCCAGCCCTGCTGCTGCTTTCACGCTTTTCCCAGGCCCCAGACCCAAGCGGGGCACTTGTGACCGGCCCAGCCCTGTACGGCCTGCTGACCTATGTGACCGGCGCACCGGGCCCGCCCAGCCCACGTGCACTGCGCATCCTGTCACGCCTCACCTGCAACCCTGCCTGCCTGGAGGCCTTTGTGCGCAGCTATGGCGCAGCGCTGCTGCGGGCCTGGCTGGTGCTGGGGGTGGCGCCCGACGACTGGCCGGCACCACGTGCCCGGCCCACTCTCCACAGCCGCCACCGTGAGCTGGGTAAGTTCCCACACCCACCCGTCTCCTTGCCCCCGTGCGAGTCCCCGTCCTCCCCCATGGCTTCCAGGGGCTCAGAACCTCACCTTTCCACTCATCTGTCCTCCCCAGCCCGTCCTCCAGACAACCCGTCACCAGAGTGGGGTGGGGAGCAGGACGTTCTGGTCCCTCCATGGGCCTACAGGCAGAATTCTGCTGTGTGCTCTGCCCAAGCCCTGGGGCCTAGATACCCTAACTCCAGATGCAGCCCCACGCCCCGGATCCGGGCCGGTCTGTGCTGCTTTCTTGGCTCTGCCATTGGTTCAGCGCTGTCCTGACTGCTCCCCACCGGCACCCTGACCTGTGAACCCCGGCCTCACCACCAACCCCAGCACTGCCAGGGACTGCCCTGTCTGCTGTGCCCTGACCACAGGCTGCTTCAGGGGCCCAGACTTACACCCTGACCATCCCACCTTCTGTCCTTGTCCTGGACCTCAGGTTCCCAGTGTCCCAAGCCCAGCACTGCCTCTTCAGTGCCCTGATTTCTCACCCAGAGGTTTTACCCTCCTTCATCTCATGGGCCCAGAGTCCTGTCTCAGACCCCAGCTCCCAGCCTGACAAGCTTTCCACTTGCAGGGGAGAGGCTACTGCAGAACCTGACGGTTCAGGCTGAGTCGCCCTTCGGGGTCGGGGCCCTCACGCACCTCTTACTCTCCGGGAGCCCTGAGGACCGCGTGGCCTGCGCGCTGACCCTGCCCTTCATCTGCCGGTGAGTGGGAAGTGGGTGCCTTGCCGGGCTGGGGAGGAGTGCTGTGTTTCCCAGGCCCGTTTCTCACCTTCTGAAAGGCCCTCTCTTCCCTGTAGGAAGCCCTCTCTGTGGCGCCGGCTGCTCCTGGAGCAGGGTGGCCTCCGGCTCCTCCTTGCGGCGCTGACCCGGCCGGCCCCACACCCGCTCTTCCTCTTCTTTGCCGCGGACTCCCTTTCCTGCCTCCAAGATCTGGTGTCTCCCACCATGAGCCCAGCCGTCCCACAGGCAGTCCCCATGGACCTAGACTCACCGTCCCCTTGCCTCTATGAACCTCTGCTGGGCCCAGCCCCTGTCCCACCTCCCGACCTGCACTTCCTGCTGGACTCAGGCCTCCAGCTCCCTGCCCAGCGAGCGGCCTCAGCCACCGCCTCCCCTTTCTTCCGGGCCCTGCTGTCAGGCAGCTTTGCAGAAGCCCAGATGGACCTGGTGCCCCTGCGAGGCCTGTCACCTGGCGCAGCCTGGCCTATCCTGCATCATTTGCATGGTTGTCGGGGCTGTGGGGCTGCCCTGGGGCCCGTGCCCCCTGCAGGCCAGCCCCTGCTGGGCTCAGAGGCCGAGGAGGCACTGGAGGCTGCTGGCCGTTTCCTACTGCCCGGGCTGGAGGAGGAGCTGGAAGAGGCTGTGGGCCGCATCCACCTAGGACCCCAAGGTGGCCCAGAGTCAGTGGGTGAGGTGTTTCGCCTGGGCCGGCCCCGGCTGGCTGCCCACTGTGCCCGCTGGACACTGGGGCCAGAGCAGTGCCCGAGGAAGCGGGGTCTGGCCCTGGTGGGGCTTGTGGAGGCAGCAGGTGAAGAGGCAGGGCCCCTGACAGAGGCTTTACTGGCCGTGGTGATGGGGATTGAGTTGGGGGCAAGGGTCCCTGCCTAGACTGTTGAAGTCCCCTGGGAAGGGGACCCAAGGATGAATTGGCTGTGAAGGAGCCGCCCTGAGACTGGCAAGGGAGGAGGCTGAGCAGAAGGAGTCGTCATGGAGGAGCGGTGAGAACATGGAGCTGGACCCCAGGATGACGATCTGAAGACCCGGGAGCGAGAAGCCAAGGCCAGGGTCTGGGCGTGGGGCCCAGAGAAGCAGAACAGCCCAGGGCCCCAGGTGCCTGGCCTGGCCCAGACCTCTGGAGTTGAGATTAAACACTTTGGAGTTGGATACCTGTGTCGTGTGGTGTGTCTGCTTCTGTTTCTTCGCCCACCAAGCAGGGTCTGTTTCAGGTCTTTGTGTGTGGACATAGACCACCCTTGCATGTGACAGTTATAAGTATTGGGACAGGGTTGAGTTCCCAGGCTGCTGCTTAGGATGTGGTTTTGGGCCCCAGGGGAAGCCTGCTTCCTGCTGTCAGGGCCTCACTGCTCTGACATAGCAACCCAACTGGACACGCAGACCTTGCTCAGGGCTGAAAGGGTTGTGCTGAGGGAATGCTGTTAGTCTGATGATGTGTTGAAGGCCTTTGCATTACTGACTGTTGCCCATCTTGGGCCCCCATTCTCTGGCTCCCTTTTCATCTCCTGGGCCATGTGCCCTACTGCTGTCTGTCTGAGGGAAGACCTGCTGTGGAGGGAATCTCATGCCCAGAGACAGACAAAGACCTGTGCTGGCATTGAGGAGAGGAAAGGGCTCACATTGCTTTGGTCTCCAAGGCAGGGTCTCCATCACCTGGCTTCCAGATCTTTTTTTTTTTTTTTAAACTATTATTTTGCTTTAGATTCAGGGACACGTGCATGTTTGTTACACGGGTGTATTGTGTACTGGGGGGATTGGGTTTCTAGTGAACCCATTACCCTAAGAGTGAACACTATACCTAATAGGTAATTTTCCAGCCCTTGCCCCGTACCCACCTGCCCCCTTTTTGGAGTCTCCAGTGTCTATTTCCATCTTCATGCCCCTGTGTACCCATTGCTTAGCTCCCACTTATAACAGAGAACATGCAGTATTTGGTTTTCTGTGCCTGGGTTAGTTTACTTAGGATAATGGCCTCCAGCTCCATCCATTTTGCTGCAAAGGACATTATTTCTTTTTTTAAGGCTGTGTACTATTCCATGGTGTATATGTATCACATTTTCATTTTTTTTAAAAGAGACAGGGTCTTGCTATGTTGCCCGGTTGGTCTCAAAATCCTAGGTTCAAGCAGTCCTCCTGCCTCAGCCTCCCAAAGTGCTGGGATTTACAGGCAAGAGCCACTGTGCCAGCCAACATTTTCTTTATTCAGTCAACTATTGATGGATACTTAGGTTGGGTCCATGACTTTGCTATTGTGAATAGTGCTGCAATGAACACAACGAGTTCAGCTGTCTTTTACATGATTTCTTTTCCTGTGGGTAGGTACTCGGTAGTGGGATATCTGGGTCACATGATAGAGTTGTAGGTCTTTGAGAAATCTCCATACTGTTTTCCATAGAGGTCGAGCTAATATACATATCCACCAACAGTGTATAAGTATTCCCCTTCCTCCACATTCATGCCAACATCTGTTGCTTTTTTACTTTTTAATAATTGGCTTGCAGATTTTTGACTTCTCAGTGGCAGGCTGATTTTGGAGAGAGCTGCACTGGGCCTGCCAAGGTCTGCTTCTGGGCAGCTGAGGTTGACACTTGCTGTCTCTGAGCCTCTGTGAGTGTTGGTCCAGGTCTCTGGTTTTCAGGCTATGCATTAGAACCAAGCAGAGAGCTTTGAAAAACTATCGATGCCTGGGACCTTTTTACTCACATTGGACTGGGCATCAGTATTTTATTTTATTTTTATTTTTGGAATCTTGCTCTGTCACCCAGGCTGGAGTGCAGTGGTGCAATCTTGGCTCATTGCAGCCTCTGCCTTTCTGGTTCAAGCAATTCTCGTGCCTCAGCCTCCCAAGTAGCTGGGATTACAGGTGCCACTATGCCCAGCTAACTTTGTATTTTTAGTAGATACAGGGTTTCACCATGTAGGCCATGCTGGTCTCGAACTCCTGATCTCAGGCGATCTGCCTGCCTTGACCTCCCAAAGTACTGGGATTACAGGCGTGAGCCACCACGCCCAGCCAGGCCCTATCTTCAAATATAGTCACACTGGGAGTTAAACTTTGATGTATAAAAGTGGGAGAGGCACAAACATTCAGTTCATAACATTCCCTTTCCCCCAACCCTAGGCAACCACTAATCTACATCTTATCTCTACAGATGACCTATTCTGGACATGTCATATAAATGGAATCATACAGTGCATGATTTTTCGTGTCTGGCTTCTTTCACATAGCATAATGTTTTCAAGGTTCATCCACAGCGTAGCATCTCATTTCTTCTTATTAGGAATAATACAGTTTCACTTTATGCATTGCTGTGGTTTGAACATGTGCCCCCAGAGTTCATGTGTTGGAAACTTAACCCCCAATGCAACTGTTGAGAGGTGGGAACTTCAAGAAGTGATTAGGTTATGTGGGCTCTTCCCTCATGAATGGATTAATGGCATTATTGCATGAGTAGGTTCGTTATCAAGGGAGTGGACAGTTGATAAATGGATGGGTTCTGCCCCCACCCCACCCCCTCTCTTGCAATGTCTTACTCTTCCGCTTTCTGCTGTGGGATGAGGCAGAAAGAAGGCCCTCACCAGATGCAGGGCCCTTGACCTTGGACTTCCCAGCCTCTAGAACAGAAAGAAAGAAATCTCTGTTCTTTATAAATTATCCAGCCTTAGGTATTCCATGATGCAGCACAAAGCAGACTAAGACATGGATATGCCACTTTTGTTTCTTCAGTCATCAGTTGACGGACATTTGGGTTGTTTCCACTCTGGGGCTACTATGAATAATGCTGCTATGAATACTCATGTACAAGTATTTTGTGGAATATGCTTTTATTTCTCTTGGTTACATATCTAGAAGGAAAATTGCTGGATCATATAACTCTATGTTTAAACATCTGAGGAACTGCCAGACTATTTTCCAAAGTTAGTGAATGATTTTACATTCCAACCAGCCATGTGTGAGGGTTCCAGTGTCTTCACATCCTCACAAAAACTTGTTAAATACCTCTTTTTTTCAGTTTTTTTTTTTTTTTTTTTTTTTTTTTTTTTGAGTCGGAGTCTCACTCTGTCACCCAGGCTGGAGTCCAGTGGCATGATCTCTGCTCACTGCAACCTCTGCCTCCCTCATTCAAGTGATTCTCCTGCCTCAGCCTTCCGAGTAGCTGAGATTATAGGTGCTTGCCACCATATCCAGCTAATTTTTATATTTTTAGTAGGACGGGGTTTCACCAAGTTAACCATGCTGGTCTCAAACTCCCGACCTCAGGTGATCCGCCTACCTCGGCCTCCCAAAGTGCTGGGAATATAGGCATGAACCACTGAGCCTGGCCTTTAAAATATTATCATTATTTGAGATGGAGTCTCGCTCTGTTGCCCAGGCTGGAGTGCAGTGGTGCAATCTCAGCTCACTGCAGCCTCCACCTGCCAGGATCAAGGGATTCTCCTGCCTCAGCCTCCCAAGTAGCTGGGACTACTGTAGCCTGCCGCCATGCCCAGCTAAGTTTTTGTGTGTTTTTAGTAGAGACTGTTTTCACCATGTTAGCCAGGCTGGTCTTGAACTCCTGACCTCAGGTGATCCACCCACCTTGGCCTTCCAAAGTGTTGAGATTACAGGCATGAGCCACCACTCCTGGCCTAATTACCTGTCTTTTTTATTATCGCCATCCTAATAGGTATGATGTGGCATCTCATTGTAGTTTTGATTTGCATTTCTCTGGGGACTAATGATGTTGAGGATATTTTCATGTAATTATTGGCTATTTATATAACGTATTGAACTGTCTATTCAGGTCATTTGCTCATTTTTTTTCTTTTTCTTTTTTATTCTTGAGACAGGGTCTCTGTCACCCAGGAGTTCAGTGGCACAGTCTCAGCTCATTGAAGCCTCCGCCTCCCGGCTTCAAGCAATTCTTGTGTCTCAGCCTCCCAAGTAGCTGGGATTACAGCCACCCGCCACCACGCATGGCTAATTTTGTATTTTTAGTAGACACGAGGTTTCATCACGTTGGCCAGGCTGGTCTCGAACTCCTGACCTCAACTGACCTGCTCGCCTTGGCCTCCCAAAGTGCTGGGATTATAGGTGTGAGCCACCATTCCCATCTGGCATTTTAAAAAGCTCCCCAGGTTGTTTGCTCCTGGGTTTAGACCCACAGTCCAGTGCCCAGATCTGTCCAAGAGAGTGGCTGCCGCACAGTTGTCTGTCCACAGCTACCTCTAGGGCCTCTTGTTTCCACCTCGTTTCTCAGGGTCTCAGTCCAGGGAAGCCTTGCTACTTTGTGGCTGGAGACTTTGTCTTGCTTTCTGCTCTGAGTTCATCAGTAACTTGGGAAAGGGCTGTTTGGGAGCAGGCCTGGGCCACCTCAGTGTTGAGGAAGGGCTTTGTCTTGTAGGCTGGCTGGGGGTTGGTTGCCTGCGAGTGTTTTCCCCGAATTTGCAAAGGGCTTGTGCCCAGGTTCGAGTTTACCTGTGTCTATGACCAAGTCTTGGAGGGAAGGTCCCAGTGTAGAGTCTGTGGGTGGGTTCACTGTGTCTGTCCCTGTCCTTGAGATTTCTTTGTGTCTAGTATGTATGCCTCTTGGGGCCTCTATTTAATCTGTCAGGGTCTCCGATGGGAAGGTCTCTGAACCTGAGGTCTGAACCTTAGAACATCTCTCCTGCTACCAATCCAAAAATTCCGTCTGGGACAAGTCTCCCAGGAACGGCATGGGTGGGAGGAAGGCTCTTGTCTAGGACTCAGGCTCTGGCTTTGCGGGGTGTCTGCTTGGGGGCCGCAGTCCGTGTCTGTAAGTCTCCCTAGGGAGCGGCTATGGGGCTTGGTCTGGAGAAGCCGCTTCTTTCTGGCACTGGCCTCCTGGGGCTCCCTGCAGCTGAGGCCAAGGCTGGGGTGTGGCCGCCTCCACGGCAGGCCGGCGGGCTGGGCTCGGGTGGGCCGGGGCGCTCCCTCCTTTCCACGCCCCTACCTCGGGTTCCCCCGTTCATTGCCCCCCCATCCCCATCCCAGCGGGTCCCGGCTTCCTTACATGGTCACGGCCGGGCTTCCAGCTCCCGGACGTCCCCCGCCCCCCGCCCCCACCGGACACGGCCCCCGCCCTGTTCGCCCCGCGCCACCCGCCCGAGCCCCGCCATGGAGGACCTGGGTGAGTGGGGCCGGATCCCCGGGTCCGTGGCCCCTCACCGCTGCCCAGATCTGCCTCCCCGCCGTCGCTCTCCCGCATCTCCCTATCCCTGTCTTCTTGCTTCTGCTTTTCGCCTCTGCCCGCTCCTCCTTCCAACTCCACGTCCCCCTTCCTGCCTCTCCCTTCCTGCCTTTCCCGGGCCGGCCGCTCCCTCCCTTCTTCCCTCGCTCCGCTCCTCCATCCCAGGCTGCAGCGGTTGGAACGCGAGGTGCGGCGCCCGCGGGCGCCCGGGCGCGGGGCTCTGGGGAGGGAGGGGTTAAAGGGGCCTCGGCCCGGGGACTGGGAAAGTAGAGGGCACGGGAAAGTCTGGCACCAAGTTTTGGAGAAAAAAAGAGGGCCTGCCTGCGCCAGGGTTTTGGGAGAGGAGGAGTTAAGGGCTCCTGAGCACGGTGAGGGTCGGGTCCTTGGAGCAAGGAAGAGAATAGTAGCTCAGGAGTGCCTAGGCGCCCGTGAAGGCTTCAGGGTTTCACGGGGGTGCTCAGAGACGAAGACTGAGGGCAGGACTTCTGGGTTCTGGAAGTGAAGGGGCTCAAAGGACCCGGATCTCGGTATGCAGGGATGGAGAGTGGTGTCTTGTCCGGAAAGGGGGACCCAGGTATCTCGTCCTCCCTGCGGAGCCTGGGGCTGGAAGGCTGGAAGGCTGTACGTTCCACGGGAGAGAGGGGCTTCCGGCCCCCGGCGATAGAGGGCGCTGCTCGGTAGGGGTAACTGACGGGGTACCGCAGAAAAGCAGCCAATCAGAAGACAGGTCCCAGTGAAGCGCCAGTGAGGAGCGCAGGGCGGGACTCAGGGGCTGGGAGTGGCCAGGCTGGGCGGGGCCTGTGTAGGTAGGGGGAGGAGTTAAGGAGCGTGGAAGAGAGAGCGTCCAATGAGAAAGCTGGGGGCCAGGCACTGGGCCAATGGAGCAGTTTGGAGGGGAGCCAAATTTGGCTTGGTTGAAGAGCCCATTTTGACTGCATCAGAGAAGATGGGGAGAATAAAATAATCAGGAGGCTGGGTTTGTGCTTGGCTCCCAGCGTGAGCAATCCAGTCATAAATATTCCTTGCTACCCTTTGAGCAGTGCTCTGCCTGGCTCTGGCCCTTTGATCTCTGCTCTTAATACTGGCTTCTGTCCTTCTCCAGTACTACCCACTGGGAACCTTATCTTCCGATCTAACCGTGACCCCTGTCTCTCTCCTTGATGGCCTCTTCCTGCAGATGCCCTGCTCTCTGACCTGGAGACTACCACCTCGCACATGCCAAGGTCAGGGGCTCCCAAAGAGCGCCCTGCAGAGCCTCTCACCCCTCCCCCATCCTATGGCCACCAGCCACAGGTGAGATCGGATGCTGGGGCCTGGGGCAGCCACTAGGGCCAGGCTCGGCCTAGTCTATGGGGATCTCAGCCTGAGTGGGGCAGAGTGCAGGCCTGTCATCCCACCTGTGCGTCTCCGCTCTGTAGACAGGGTCTGGGGAGTCTTCAGGAGCCTCGGGGGACAAGGACCATCTGTACAGGTGAGGGGCCTGGCAACCAGGGCATAGGGGGCCAACTGAGGCTCATCCGTACAGGTGAGGAGGCTTGGATTCCCCACCCCTGAACCCAGGCTCCCACTCTGCTTCCCAGCACGGTATGCAAGCCTCGGTCCCCAAAGCCTGCAGCCCCGGCGGCCCCTCCATTCTCCTCTTCCAGCGGTGTCTTGGGTACTGGGCTCTGTGAGCTAGATCGGTTGCTTCAGGAACTTAATGCCACCCAGTTCAACATCACAGGTACCAGGGTGACTGAGAGAGACCTTGATGGGATGGGGGCAGGGGAGGGAAGGGCAGGGCAGAGACTAAGAAGAATACACTTCCCAGAGTAGCAGTTAAAGGGACCTAAAGCCTCAAGTGGGAAGGTGCGTTGAGCACAGTCCTATATGCAGCTTCCTCCTCCCCTCTCTCCAGATGAAATCATGTCTCAGTTCCCATCTAGCAAGGTGGCTTCAGGAGAGCAGAAGGAGGACCAGTCTGAAGACAAGAAAAGACCCAGCCTGTGAGTTTGGCATTGTTGTCAGGGCTGAGAGGAGATGAGTCCTGGATGTTTGAGTCACTAGAGGGAGCATTGCTCTGGGAGGCTCTGAGATGACACAAGCATGTTCTTCACAGCCCTTCCAGCCCATCTCCTGGCCTCCCAAAGCCTTCTGCCACCTCGGCCACTCTGGAGCTTGATAGACTGATGGCCTCACTCTCTGACTTCCGCGTTCAAAACCATGTGAGTTGGGCAGTGGGCCAGTGTCCATTTGTGGCTCCCCAACCCCTTCTAGACAATTCCACATCTGCTGCCTTGCTGACTCAATTCTCATGTCCTCCCCGCTGCAGCTTCCAGCCTCTGGGCCAACCCAGCCACCTGTGGCAAGCTCCACAAACGAGGGCTCCCCGTCCCCACCGGAGCCGACTGGCAAGGGCAGCCTAGACACCATGCTGGGGCTGCTGCAGTCCGACCTCAGCCGCCGGGGTGTTCCCACTCAGGCCAAGGGCCTCTGTGGCTCCTGCAATAAACCTATTGCTGGGCAAGTAAGTGGAGCCTTGTGAGAAGGGAGGCAGAGACCTGTCACAGACCCATCTTTAGTGGGAGCTGGGCTTTATGCTGTTGCCTTTTAATAAGTTAATCTGGGAAGTGGGTATCATTGTTACTTATATTTTATGGATGAGGAAACTGAAGCTCTGAACCACACAGCAGGTTAGTGGTACGGTGAAAATTCCAACCATGTTACCATTTATTATGGTCCTACTGTGTGCCAGGCACTGTGCCAGCTCCTTTACAAACTCTCATCTCATCCAATCTTCACAAAACACTCAGTGGCTCCACCCACCATCTCTTACGCATCTACAAAGGCTCTCTCTTCCTCCATCAGAGTCTGGACTGGGTTCACTGGTCCTTGGCTTATTGACTGAGCAGATGTGATTGACAACAGCTGTGCCTAGGGGTTAACCTAGTGCCCCCTGCTAGATCAAGTACCTGACTCCTAGCCCAGAATTGCCCATCTCAGCAAAGGAGGGTGACATTGTGACTTTTGTGGATCATAGGCACTTTCATCTTCATGAATCCCTTTGTCCATTAAAATAGTTTTTTATGCCTGTGTTGGTGTAAAGATGGGTATGTTATTATTATATATTAAAGCATTTTCTTCTAGTTCATTTTTTATTCTGAATTTTAAAAAGCTGATTTTTCACTTCCTCCCTCTTATTTATTTTGGGACGAAGTCTCACTCTGTGACCCAGGCTGGAGTGCAGTGGTGCGATCGTAGCTCACTGCAGCCTCGACCTCCTGGGCTCAAGCAATCCTCCCACCTCAGCCTCCCGAGTAGCTGGGACTATAGGCGCCCGCCACCACGCCTGGCTAATTTTATTTATTTATTGTAGAGATGGGGTTTCACCATGATGCACAGGCTGGTCTCAAACTCTTGGGCTCAAGTAATCCTCCCACCTCAGCCTCCCAAATGCTAGGATTAGAGGCACGAGCCGCCCAGCCTGGTCTTAACTCTGATTTAAAAAGAAGTAAAACGTTTTTATGGGCCCCTAAATGTATTGTGGGCTCCAGGCTCTGTGCCTGCTGTGCCTCATGGATAGGTCAATCCTGGAGCACAGGTGGAAGATGGGAGCTGGATCTCCATCGCTTACAGGCTGCGTGATCTGGAACACTGGATTCTTTATTCTGATCGCTCAGAGAGGACTCGAAAAACGCCGCGTAAACCTTGCCTCGCTGGGCATGTGGCCGTCAGAGCCGCTCTGACCACGCCTCACCTCCCACTCGCAGGTGGTGACGGCTCTGGGCCGCGCCTGGCACCCCGAGCACTTCGTTTGCGGAGGCTGTTCCACCGCCCTGGGAGGCAGCAGCTTCTTCGAGAAGGATGGAGCCCCCTTCTGCCCCGAGTGCTACTTTGAGCGCTTCTCGCCAAGATGTGGCTTCTGCAACCAGCCCATCCGACACGTGAGCCCTGCCCGGCCGCACTGAGCCCGCCCTGTCTCACCCGGAGAGCTGTGGGACGGGCCTCCACCGCATAGGTCCCGCCCCACCCGCGCTACCCCACCCCTACGACTTGGCAATGTCCACGGCCCCTTGGACTCCACTCTTCCTTTCTGACTCCAACGTTCCCAGTTAGATCTTCTCCCCCTCCCCCCATGCATGCCTTAGCCCAGTCACCCGGGTTCCGTGCGGGAGAGGAAGGCGCGAAGGCACGGAGGCCGCGCTGAGTGTCCTCTCCCTCCTTGCAGAAAATGGTGACCGCCTTGGGCACGCACTGGCACCCAGAGCATTTCTGCTGCGTCAGTTGCGGGGAGCCCTTTGGAGATGAGGGTGAGAGTGAACTTGACTCCCACCTTAAAAGCTGCGGGTCCCCTCGACGTCTCGCCCCAGCCCCTCCGATCTCCGGAGTCCTCAGGGCCATGGTTTTCCTTCTGCTCTCTTCTAGCCCTGCCCTCTCCCACACAGACTCCGGACCCAAGCCCTCCCTCTCCGTCCCGCCCCAGACCCGGCTCCTCCTTCCCCAAGCCTCCTTTGGACTGCCCCTCCTCCCGCCCCAGATCTCAGGTCTTGTGGGTCCCCCGTCCCGCCCGCACCCTTTGCCTTCAGCCCACTCGGTTCCCTCTCCTAGGTTTTCACGAGCGCGAGGGCCGCCCCTACTGCCGCCGGGACTTCCTGCAGCTGTTCGCCCCGCGCTGCCAGGGCTGCCAGGGCCCCATCCTGGATAACTACATCTCGGCGCTTAGCGCGCTCTGGCACCCGGACTGTTTCGTCTGCAGGGTGCGCGCTGCGGGGCGGGGCGTTGGAGGGGCGGGTCAAGGGTGCAGGGCTGTGGGGCGGGGCCTTGGAGGGGCGGGTCACGGAAGGTGCTGCTAGGAGCCTCGGGTTGGGCGAGTTTTCCCGGCAGGGTCCCACTGGACGGGAGGCTTCGCGTCTACGGCGGGCTGCGAGGTCCCATGGCGTTATCCGCTAGTAACGCGCGTTGTCTGGCGGGGGCCGCTGACCTTTCTGTCCTCTTTCGCGGCCTCCCTTCCCCAGGAATGCTTCGCGCCCTTCTCGGGAGGCAGCTTTTTCGAGCACGAGGGCCGCCCGTTGTGCGAGAACCACTTCCACGCACGGCGCGGCTCGCTGTGCGCCACGTGTGGCCTCCCCGTTACTGGCCGCTGCGTGTCGGCCCTGGGCCGCCGCTTCCACCCGGATCACTTCACATGCACCTTCTGCCTGCGCCCGCTCACCAAGGGCTCCTTCCAGGAGCGCGCCGGCAAGCCCTACTGCCAGCCCTGCTTCCTGAAGCTCTTCGGCTGACAGCCCGCTCGGCTCGCCCTCTCCCCCGGAGGCCACGCCCTCCCGGTAAAGCGGGTCCTGCAGACCCAGAGGCCTCGCTTTCAGGGTGTGAGGCCCCACCCACTGGAGAGCCCCGCCCCTAAGGTACTCTGAGTCCTCAGGGGTCAAGTTCAGAAAAGGCCCAGCCAGACCTAAACCCACACGCCCACAAAGTGAATCGCACACAGACGAGGGCTCCCGTGCGAGCCTCCACTTGAGGGAGCCCCCTGACTGGGGGAGGGTCCTTGCAATTCCAGCGAATCGGAGGCCAGGCCAGGACATCCTTGCTCCCTGCACCCTCACTGTTCTGTACACTTTTTCTACCTACATAAACACACGCATTCCACGTCTCCCTCGTGCTGTCTCTGAATGCGCGCAGGAGCCTGGCCCTGACGCCCCGCCCCCGCATTGGCTCTGTCCCGGGCTGTCTCTAGGCCACTGCCCTGTGGCCGCAGCGGGACCTGCAGCCTCAGCCCTTGCAGATAGCCACTCCTGCACTTCCTGCTTCAAGTATCAGATGAGCCTGAGGCTGGAAAGGGTGGCGACCCGCGCAGGACTGTACAGATAGTGGCAGAACCAGGACAAGAGCTCCAACTGAGGCCCCACCGAATCTTCCCGCCCTCATTACTCCTTCTTCAGTTCTATATTTTGCTTTGTTTTCTTTTGTCCTAAGAGATGAGGTCACACTTTGCCGCCCAGGTTGGAGTACAGTGGTGCCATAGCTCACCGCAACCTCGAACTCCTGGGATCGAGGGATCCTCCCGCCTTGGCCTCCCAAAGGTGTGAGCCACTGTGCCCACCCTTCCCTTTATTCTTGAAATAAGCTCTTATGGTGGTTCATGTCACTTTGGGAGGCCAAGGCAGGTGAATCACTTGAGGCCAGGAGTTCGAGACCAGCCTGGCCAACATGGTGAAACCCCGTCTCTACTAAAAATACAAAAATTAGCTGGGTGTGGCACACGCCTGTAATCCCAGCTTCTGGGGAGACTGAGGCAGGAGAATCGATTGAACTCAGAAGGCAGAGGTTGCAGTGAGCAGAGATGGCGCCACTGCACTCCAGCCTGGGCAACAAAATGAGACTCCATCTCAAAAAAAAAAAGAAAGAAAGGAAGAAAGGAAGAAAGAAAGAGAAGGAAGAAAGGAAGGAAGGAGAAAGAAAAAAGAGAAAAGAAAGAAAGAGAAAGAGAAAAGAAAGGAAGGAGGGAGGGAGGGAGGGAGGGAAAGGAAGGAAGGAAAGAAAGGAACAAGCTTAATTTGCTCCCCTCCTGCACTGCCTTTGGTTCCTAGATTTTTTCCCCTATTAAAGGGCCTTGAGGGATGGAGCTCTACCCAGAGTGCCAGCTGTGCCCACCTTTTGGTTCTGGGCACTAAGGTACAGCTTCTGTCTTACTATTGACCCACAACATCTCAGATCACCTGAATGCTTCATGTAGAAAGGGTAAGCTGAGGCTCCCACCCCTAGGTGTCCCAGTCAAGGCAGAACAATCAGCGCATTCAGAGCCATTATTTACTATCCCTGCTGGCCCATCTGCCACCACCTGAGGCTTCTCCCAGCCTAGCCCTGTGCTGGGTGGTGCTGGGTCTAGAAATGAGTCAGGCTCACTGTCCTGGAGAGCCCCAGGCTGAGGAGGCGGATACTTGGACAGAGGATGACACTTGGTGTGGCCAGGGTGTGACTGAAGGAAGCACTGGGGGCTATAGAAGCCAGAAGGTGGCTTCTTAACCCAGACTGGGAGTCAAGGTATGCTTCCTGGAGTGACTGACACCCAGGACCTGAGCCAAGTCCCAGCAGAGCAGGGTGGGGCCAGGGGTTTTCAGGTATGGAGGATGGGGTCACGGGTTTCAGGTGTGAAGAAGTTCAGGTTCCATCTGAGTCCCTATGTCCCAGGGTGACCCCCTGGGTCCAGACGCTAGGGACCTCTGGTGTTGGAAGCGATAGGTCCTCAGAGTCCTTTCCAGCTCATCAGGAAGAGCTCGAAGCTGCAGGGAGCATGTATGGGCATGAGGAAAAGGTGAGGCGTCCTTGGCCCCAGGTCCCCAGATCTCTTCCCTTCTAAGGCTTCTCTCCCATGGTCTTCCCAGGTCTCCTGCTCTTTCCCTTCCATATATTCTCCCCGAAGAATGTCCCCCCCCACCCCAGCCTGTAACCACCTTCCTATCTTGAGGATGCCCAAATTGGCATTCATTCATTCATCAAATATTTATTGAGCACTCCTGTGCCAGGCTCTGGGGAGACAATGGGGAACCAAGCAGCTATGACTCTTGCTTTCAGGGAACCGAAGTCTAGTAGGGGAGACAGATGATAGCCAAGTACAAAGGTGACATGAGTAATGAAGGAGCGATGCCTTCCTGATCGCCTAGCTAAAGCCAGTGCTTCCCTGGTGTCCATGCCATGGCCCCTCCCTAGTTCCTTCCTAGCACGCAGTGCTCTTGCAAGTAGGAGTTTTTGTTTTTGTTTTGTTAAGACAGAGTCTCGCTCTGTCACCCAGGCTGGGGTGCAGTGGTGCCATCTGGGCTCACTGCAACTTCTGCCTCCTGAGGTTGAACCTCCGGGTTCAAGTGATTCTCTTGCCTCAGGCTCCTGAGTAGCTGGGATTACAGGCATGTGCCACCATGCCTGGCTTTTTTTTTTTTTTTTTTTTTTTTTTGAGACAGTTTCACTCTTGTTGCCCAGGCTGGAGTGCAACGGCATGATCTCAGCTCACTGCAACCTCTGCCTCCCGGATTCAAGTGATTCTCCTGCTTCAGCCTCCCGAGTAACTGGGATTACAGGCATGCACCATTACACCCGGCTAATTTTGTATTTTTAGTAGAGACGGGGTTTCACGATGTTGGCCAGCCTGGTCTCGAACTCCTGACCTCGGGTGATTCCCCTACCTCAGCCTCCCAAATTGCTGGGATTACAGGCATGAGCCACCGTGCCTTGTCCTTATTGTTTTTGGCTTCTATCTGATTCTGCAACCGGAACAGACGCTCCCGAGAGCAGGCAGTGCATTTGTTTTGCTGACCATTTTCTCCCTGGTGTCTAGAACAGGTCCAGTATGTAGCCAGTCTCCATATGTGTTTGTTAATGAAGGAAGGAACCAGGAAGGAAGGAGAGAGAGAGTACAAAGGACAAAATAGAGAACTAAGTTAGGGGAGGTGGGGAAGAGATTACTTTCACCAGGTAGTAAAATGTAAGGTCTCAGCTGAGAGCTGAACATGAAGGAGCCAGCCGTGCAAGGCGCCAAAGAGAGCATTCCCAGCAGACAGGAAGCAGGTGCAAAGGCCAGGGAGGAGGAGAGAGTCTGACGCCTTGGAAGAAAGAAAAGAAGGCCACTGTGGCTGAGTTGGAGCCAGCAATGGGGAAAGCAAGAGGGGGCGAGGCCAAAGAGGAAGGAGATGTCACATCATGAAGGCCTTTGACGGCCGTGGTGAAGGGACCTTATCTGAAGTGTCTGTAACACACACGTGTCCTCTGACACTTGGCACTGGATTTCTCTCAGACACTTTAAACTCATCAACCCCTGAAGCAGACACTGTGGGTGCCCCACCCATTTACCTGCATGGCCCACCTTGGAAGTCACATACAGTTTCCAGACACCCTGACTTGCAGCTCCTCCCGGAGTTTCTTGTCTGAGGCTGCTCTTGGGAGGAGGGAGTGTGTTCCGTGTTCTCAGCAGGCCTGAAGTGTGTGTGGGCATTTCTGCAGCTTTTAGCCAGTGACAGACACAAATCAGGAAATAAATACCCCAACCAGCTGACCCTCAAGGATCATTGCTATGGTGCGTTCTTCACAGTGTCTCAGAGTGTCCTTTTTGGGATCAGGCTCCAACTGCTCTTGGTGGTAACCTGATAAATGACACAGCCTTGTGCCAGATGCGGTGGCTCACACCTGTCTGTCATCCCAGCACTTTGGGAGGCTGAGGCAGTTTGGCTCAGGATTTTGAGACCAGCCTGGGCAACACAGTGAAACCCCATCTGTATAAAAAATACAAAAATTAGCCGAGTGTTGTGGCGTGCCTGTACTTCCAGCTATTCGGGAAACAGGTGGGAGGATCCCTTGAGCCCAGGAGGTCGAGGCTGCAGTGAGCTGTGATCACACCACTGTACTCCAGCCTTGGTGACAGAGCGAGACCCTGTCTCAAAACAAAGAACCACATGCTTTATTGACTTTTCTCCTTGTTTCATGTCTCTTCCCTACTCCTTCACAGTCCATACTGGAACCACCTCCTCAGGAAAGTCATTGCACACAAATTCTCATCTCAGGGTCTCCTTTTGAAGGCACCCAAACTAAGGTACTCCTTCATCCAAACTCTGTCATATTACACTGAAAGCATTTTTCTCTGTTCCCCATCTCTGGGATGACCATCACTGCTATAATCAGGCAGGACTTCCCTTCAACTGTCTCCTAACATCCAAGTCTGGACCATTCTTCTAGAAAGGTAGACATACAGATATTAACCGGCCTATCCCTTCTTGAATCCAGTCCTGTGCTAAGCAATGAGACTCCAGGGATAAATCAGATCAGTCCTGCTCTTTTAAATTTATTTTTATTTATTTATTTTTATTTATTTATTTATTTATTTATTTTCTGAGACCGAGTCTTGCTCAGTCGACCAGGCTGGAGTGCAGTGGTACGATCTCGGCTCACTGCGAACCCCGGCTCCCAGGTTCACGCCATTCTCCTGTCTCAGCCTCCCGAGTAGCTGGGACTACAGGCACCCACCACCACATCCGGCTAATTTTTTTTCTATTTTTAGTAGAGACAGGGTTTCACCCTGTTAGCCAGGATGGTCTCGATCGCCTGACCTCATGATTCAGCTGCCTCGGCCTCCCAAAGTGCTGGGATTACAGGCGTGAGCCACCACACCCGGCCTATTTATTTATTTTTTAAGGGACGAGGTCTCACTCTGCTGCCCAGGCTGGTTTCAAACTCCTGAGCTCAAGTGATCCTCCCGCTGCAGCCTCCCAAAATGCTAGCATTACAGGCATGAGTCCCCACACCCAGCCAATCCTGCTCTTGAGGAGGCTCTAGTTTGTTGGGAAGACAGACCTGGACCCAGGCAAGGGCCACACAGTGTGCTCAGAACTGCATCAGAAATGTCAGAGAAGTCTTTCTTGAAGAGGCGACATAGGCTGGGTACTGAAAGCTGAATAGGAGTTGGCCATTTGGGAGACAGGGAACCGCTCTAAACAGAAGACACAGTTTGTGCAAGGATTTGGTGGGGATAAAAATATCTGGGCAAAAAAAGCAAAAAGCAAAAATCTGGGCTGGGTAGGTTAAGGGAGTGGGAAAGGATTTCTGATTTCCTCTAGATTTGGTTTGGAGAAGCAGGGGGAATGATGAGCGGGAATTGGGGCACGGCTGGGGTTGGAAATCAGGCTGAAGAGCTTGTACTAAGAGCTATGGAGGGTTCCTGAGGAAGGTGAGTGGCCTGTCACACTTGGGTTTGAAAATGATTCCTCTGGATTAGTTAAATCCAGGGGTGCTCGCTTAGCTAAGAAAGAAGAAATGCATTTTTAGGGAGTAAAAGAGGTGATTTTGAGCCTGGGGCACAGGGGAGAGGGTGGAGGCTGAGGCCCAGGAAGGAGTACTCTTGAACTTGGAAGGGCCCAGCTCCCCAGGACCAGCCTTCAGCCTTGATACGACCTGATTCAGCTAAACAAAGCTGGGGAGCGGGAACGAGACCTGGGGGACTTGTCGGCTCAGTGCCCCTGAGGTAACCATTAATCCTTCCCTGGGGGAATCCAGGGGCTGGTCCCTAGATGGGGCAGATCCTGGGGAGAATGGAGGAGCACACAGAGGCAGGCTCGGCACCAGAGCTGGGGGCCCAGAGGGCCCTGATCGACAATCCTGCTGACATTCTAGTCATTGCTGCATATTTCCTGCTGGTCATTGGCGTTGGCTTGTGGGTAAGAAGTTGGGGGTGGGGTGCTGCTGGGGGCTGCTGGCTTTGGGGCCTGGGAGAAAAGTCTCAGGGGGCCAAGGGTGGGAGAATGATGCTTGGATCTTTGAAGGAGAAACCTAGGCCTGGGGGCAAACAGGTCTTTGGAGGGCCTCAGGAAGGCCCAGCCAACATTCCTTCCTTGTCTTCCCACCTTGGGAGTGTGCTAGCTGAAGGGGTCCATGGATTTTCATCAGGGTCGATATTCTAAATGGGGTATCATTCCCCTGGCCACATTATGGCTGACCACCAGAAAATATCCAAGGCCCCCAGGAGGGTCAAGTCAAATCCACGCATGATAAATCCTGGGGAGCTGGGACAGGACTAGTGGCTCACACCTGTAATCCCAGCACTTTGGGAGGCCAAGGCAGGGGGATCACTGAGGCCAGGAGTTTGAGACCACACTGGCCAACATGGTGAAACCACATCTCTGTTTTATTTTAAAAATTTATTTAAAAATTATTGACTTTTAAATAGAGAGGGGTCTCACTGTGTTGCCCAGGCTGGTCTCGAACTCTTAGGCTCAAGCAATCCTCCTGCTTCTGCCTCCCAAAGTGCTGGGATTACAGGTGTGAGCCACTGTGCCTGGATGAAACCTTGTTTCTTAAAAAAAAAGGAAAAAAAAAAAAAAAGTAAAGGGAAAATTAGCCAGGCATGCTGGTGTGTGTGCCTGTAGTCACAACTACTTGGAGGCCAAGGTGGGAAGATTGCTTGAGCCCACGAGTTCAAGGCTGCAGTGAGCTATGATCATGTCACTGCACTCCAGCCTAGGAGACAGAACTAGACCTTATCTCTAAAAACAGATGTGGGGCTGGGCATGATGGTTCATGCCTGTAATCTCAGTACTTTGGGAGGCCAAGGCAGGTGAATTGCTTGAAGCCAGGAGTTCAAGACCAGCCTGGCCAACTTGGTGAAACCCTGTCTCCACTAAAATATATAAAAATAAATAAATAAATACAAATAGCTGGGTGTAGTGGCACGTGTCTATAATCCCAGCTACTTCGGAGGCTGAGGCATGAGAATTGTTTGAACCTGGGAGGTAGAGATTGCAGTGAGCCGAAATCATGCCCCTGCACTCCAGCCTGGGCAACAAGAGCAAGACTCTGTCTCAAAAAATGAAGGAAAAGAAAAGGAAGAAAAAGAAAAAATATGTGAAAAGACTTGGGGAATTGGACACTGGGATTAGAGCCTGGGTTGTCCTGAGTGGGAGGAGTTGGGGGTGGCAGTGCAAATGATCAGGGAAACTAGGGTCGTTAATCTTCAGCCAGAAACAAGGCTGAGGAATGTGTTGAGGACGCTAATGAAGTCCAAGGCTGTGCCCCAAACCCAGGTCTCCCCCACCTCTGTCTCCCAGTCCATGTGCAGAACCAACAGAGGCACTGTGGGCGGCTACTTCCTGGCAGGACGCAGCATGATGTGGTGGCCGGTGAGACGGGCTGGACTGGGAACGGGAGGGGGCCTGGAGAAGCAGCCCTGCTCACTCCCTCCTCTGGCCACCCAGGTTGGGGCCTCTCTCTTCGCCAGCAACATCGGCAGTGGCCACTTTGTGGGCCTGGCAGGGACTGGCGCTGCAAGTGGCTTGGCTGTGGCTGGATTCGAATGGAATGTGAGGCCCTTTTTTTCCAATAAGCCCACCCCCAGTGAGAACATCTGGAAGGGTCACACCTTGGGCAAACTCCGGGAAACGGGGAATGGGACTGGCAGTGGGACTTTCCAACTGCGGGGTGAAGTTGGGCTGGGAGTGGAGGTCACACATCTAGCCAGGAAGCAGAGGGGTGCAGCGGTGACCACTGTCGGTCCTGCTCCTGACTTGCCATGTGAGCCAGCCTGCACCAGCCACTGCCTCTAGGAGCTTCCATTTATTCCTCTCTGAGTGGGGTGAGCAGCCTCAAAGCCAGGGAAGCACCTGCTCAGATGTGCTCTGAAGCTGTGGTCTGTGAGGAACTTGGGGCCAAGTTAAAGCCTTTTGTAGAAGTGAGGAACAGATACAAAGCTCTGGGACTGAGGCTCCCGTTGGAGGGGAGATCAGGCTTTGAGCTCAGGGCTTCCTGGAGGAGGAGGCCACTGAGCTGAGCCTTGAGGGACACAAGGTTTGGGTGGCTTTGGCTCGGGTCAGTCTGAGGGGTCTATGCTGGGGTTCATATCTAGATGAACATAGGGACAACATTGGGAGAAACGGGCCAGGAGTGATAACCTGGGTAGACAAGGAGGGCTCCAGTTAAGAACCCAGGAAGGTGTCAGCTCTGTTCCTTGGTGTCCTGGGCCCCGGGGCCATCGCCTGCAGTTGTCCTCTGGGCCCCAGATGTGGCCCTTTCCAGGGTCACTTGCTTGGAGTAGCACCTTCACGAAGAGGTCAGATCCTCAGAGATGAGGGCAAAGCCACCCTCAGCAGCAGTACTGCCCCCGGCAGGCGCTCTTCGTGGTGCTGCTACTGGGCTGGCTCTTTGCACCCGTGTACCTGACGGCAGGGGTCATCACGATGCCACAGTACCTGCGCAAGCGCTTCGGCGGCCGCCGCATCCGCCTCTACCTGTCTGTGCTCTCCCTTTTCCTGTATATCTTCACCAAGATCTCGGTGAGCGCGTGTGGCAGACGCGATGGGGCCCTAGAAGGGCAGAGTCATGAGTGGGGTCTCTAGAGAACTCTGGAGGGCGTGGGACCTAGGAGAAACCACTGTGAGGGTTATGATGATGGAGGCAGAACCTGCAGGGAATGTCTCCAGGGCACCAGCCACAGTGCTGGGACCTGGAAAAATGGAGGGAAGCTTTGAAGCTAGTAGGGCATGGTCTGGGCAGGAGGTGGGCCTGGGACACCCTGGGTCCTGACCTGGCACTTGCTCCTCCCCAAAGGTGGACATGTTCTCCGGAGCTGTATTCATCCAGCAGGCTCTGGGCTGGAACATCTATGCCTCCGTCATCGCGCTTCTGGGCATCACCATGATTTACACGGTGACAGGTGCCAGCAGGGGCTTAGGAAAAAGAGTGGGCCTGGGACACTGCTGCCAGCTGTGGCCAGGGTTTAGGGAGTTGCCAGAGGAAAGCGAGCTGGAGAGGTTTGGAAGTGTGCTGTGGTCCAAGAAGGACTCTTGTGCTGTCTCTTGGATTTTGACTGGAAGTTCAGAGACAGAAAGCTATGCTGGGCTTGAGTGAGGACTGCGAGAAAAGGAAGATTTAGCAGCTCTTGCCTGCCTTGAACACCTGGGAGAGTGTACCTGACGAGTCTCCAAGACCTCTAGACAAACCCAGTATGGTTCAGAGGGACCTGGGGTGGGGCCTGAGGTCAGATGTGGACCAGAGTAGGCAGGGCTTGGTGCCAAGGCCCGCTTGAGGGGCCCCACCTTGAGAAGGAACAGAACTGAGTATTGGATCTTACAGAATCACCCTCTCCTATGATGACACAGAAAAAACTGGGGGTGGCTGGGGGCGGTGGCTCATGCCTGTAATCCCAGCACTTTGGGAGGCCGAGGCAAGCAGATCACAAGGTCAGGAGTTCGAGACCAGCCTGGTCAACATGGTGAAACCCCATCTCTACTAAAGATACAAAAAATTAGCTGGAGGGGGTGGCACGCGCCTGTAATCCCAGCTACTCGGGAGGCTGAGGCAGGAGAATGCTTGAGCTGGGGAGGTGGAGGTTGCAGTGAGCTGAGATTCGCCATTGCTCTCCAGCCTGGGTGACAGGGCAAGACTCCGTCTCAAAAACAAAAACAAACACACAAAACTGGGGCCTAGAGGGGGTTGCTAGTGGGGGTTCTGCAAGTGTGGCCTGGCCCTAAAATTCAGCCACATTTTCCCCTCCAAGCCCTGCTTGTTGGTGCCTGCGTGCATGAGCCCCGAGAATGGGCCATTGTTTTGAAATTTATTCTCCAGGAAGGGGAACTCTCTCAAATTCCCGCAAAGACGCCTTATTGATAAGACCAGCCTGTCTGTGACATAAACAGCTGGGCTGTCCCCTGACCCCGGCCTGTTGCAGGAGGGCTGGCCGCGCTGATGTACACGGACACGGTACAGACCTTCGTCATCCTGGGGGGCTCCTGCATCCTCATGGGTTACGGTAGGGGCTCGCCTACCAGGGAGGGGCGTGAAGGGCGTGGTCGTGGAGCTCTCGGCCTGCGCGCGGGGCCGTCGCGCGTCTTCGGTCTGAGGGTCCTAAGAAGGGTCCTCTGACGGCCTTGCCCGGCAGCCTTCCATGGTCTGAGGGTCCTAAGAAGGGTCCTCTGACGGCCTTGCCCGGCAGCCTTCCACGAGGTGGGCGGGTATTCGGGTCTCTTCGACAAATACCTGAGAGCAGCAACTTCGCTGACGGTGTCCGAGGATCCAGCCGTGGGAAACATCTCCAGCTCCTGCTATCGACCCCGGCCCGACTCCTACCACCTGCTCCGGCACCCCGTGACCGGGGATCTGCCGTGGCCCGCGCTGCTCCTGGGACTCACGATCGTCTCGGGATGGTACTGGTGCAGCGACCAGGTGCGGGGACAGGGCTGCGCCTGCAGTGAGGCCGGGGCGGAGCCGAGACGGGTGGAGCCTGAGTCCCTCCCTGCCTTTCCCACAACTGTCTAAGGCGCAGTCTGAGAGGCGGGAACCCCTCCAGGGTGGTGCTAAGCCAGACAGAAGGCTCCATCTGCTCCCAGCGTGCAGCTGAACTTGGCACTCACCAGCCAGAGGCGGGGCACATATTAGAGCCGGGGCGCGGGGCGGGGCCAAGGAGAGGCCCGCACGTGGGCAGCTGAACGCCCCTCCCGTAGGTCATTGTGCAGCGCTGCCTGGCCGGGAAGAGCCTGACCCACATCAAGGCGGGCTGCATCCTGTGCGGGTACCTGAAGCTGACGCCCATGTTCCTCATGGTCATGCCAGGAATGATCAGCCGCATTCTGTACCCGGGTAACGTCCGCGTCCCCGCCCCGCCCCTTTCCTGTGCCAGCGACCGGGCACCCGTCTCCCAGTTTAGCCACCCTCCTAAGACTCGGGAGTTTGGGCGCGGAGTCCCGCCTTCCTCCGGGGATGGCACGCCTCCTCTGCTAGGATTCCCAGTCCCCACCTCCTGGGATTCCCAGACCAGGCCCCGTCCTAGCCGCGCAGTGGCCTTTCTCTGGCAGACGAGGTGGCGTGCGTGGTGCCTGAGGTGTGCAGGCGCGTGTGCGGCACGGAGGTGGGCTGCTCCAACATTGCCTACCCGCGGCTCGTCGTGAAGCTCATGCCCAACGGTGAGGGCGGTCCCGGGTCACAGGCGCAAGCTCGCTGCGGAGCCCGCTGCTGGGAGGGGTCGTCCCTCGCGCAGCTGCAGCCGCCCTGGACCCCCAGTGGCCCCAGCCTGACGGCTGCCCTCCACCCGCAGGTCTGCGCGGACTCATGCTGGCGGTCATGCTGGCCGCGCTCATGTCCTCGCTGGCCTCCATCTTCAACAGCAGCAGCACACTCTTCACCATGGACATCTACACGCGCCTGCGGCCCAGCGCCGGCGATCGCGAGCTGCTGCTGGTGGGACGGTGCGGCCTGGGCTCCCCTCCTCCCTAACGGATCAGCCCGGGGCGGGGGCTTGCGCACGCGCAGGGGAGTCCAGGGGCCGGGGTTCGATCCGACGGCCTCCGCCGCAGGCTCTGGGTGGTGTTCATCGTGGTAGTGTCGGTGGCCTGGCTTCCCGTGGTGCAGGCGGCGCAGGGCGGGCAGCTCTTCGATTACATCCAGGCCGTCTCCAGCTACCTGGCACCGCCCGTGTCCGCAGTCTTCGTGCTGGCACTTTTCGTGCCGCGCGTTAATGAGCAGGTGAGCGGCATGCGCGCATGGCGACGGCGGGCTGGGTTTGCACATCCTGAGCAGGCTGACCTGTTTCCTTCGCAGGGCGCCTTCTGGGGACTCATTGGGGGCCTCCTGATGGGCCTGGCACGCCTGATTCCCGAGTTCTCCTTCGGCTCGGGCAGCTGTGTGCAGCCCTCAGCGTGCCCGGCTTTCCTCTGCGGCGTGCACTACCTTTACTTCGCCATCATGCTGTTCCTCTGCTCCGGCCTCCTCACCCTCCTGGTATCGCTGTGCACCGCGCCCATTCCCCGCAAGCACGTGAGTGGCCGGGTGCCTCAAACAAGCACTGTGCGACACAGCAACCACTTACACCTGCCCTCTGCTTCCTGGAGTGCACAGTGGGGAGGACCTGAATTTCTAGCCTGAGGGTTGGGAGCGGGCTGGGGGTCCAGCCGCAGTTGCAATTGCAGAGCAAGCATTTTCATTTAAATACATTTATTTGAACCGGCCTGGGGGAGGCTTGATGTTGATGGGTTGGTGATTAAAGCCTCCCAGAGCCAATCCTTGGCATGGCCTTTGGGACTCAAAACACAGGATCTGACTGGTGGGGTACAATACCATCTTGAACGCCCACAAAAAGGTTTGGTTTTGTTGCTGAAGGGCAGGTGGCTCCAGGCAGGGCTGATGGTGGCAGGGTGGGGTGAGGACAGGACAAGAGATCTGGGTGTGGAAGGATGACAGGGATTCCGCAGCAGCAGGAGGGAAGGGTGGGAGCACACAGGCACAGAACACTATGAGCAGGACTGCCAGGCCAGGGTCGCAAGCGCTACCATCTGGGTGTAGACAGGGGACCTGAGCTGATGAAGCTGGGGGAGCAGGGCCAACGGCTGTCAACACAAGCTCAGGGGCTCGGGGTTTACCCCGAGAGCACAGGGCAGCCATGTAGGATGGAGTTGGCATGAGTTGAGCCTGGGCTGGCTGTGTGGACTCAACAGAGGTGGGTAGGGCAGGCAGTGACGAGCTCGTGTGCAAGATACTTCAGGGTCGGGCATGGGGGGGACAGAACTCCCACCTAGTCCGTGCTCCCACCCTCCCCAGCTCCACCGCCTGGTCTTCAGTCTCCGGCACAGCAAGGAAGAACGGGAGGACCTGGATGCTGATGAGCAGGAAGGCTCCTCACTCCCTGTACAGAATGGGTGCCCAGAGCGTGCCATGGAGATGGATGGTAGGGCACCATGCCGGCAGGTGGGGCTGGGGGAGCTGAGTTCCCGCAAACTAACTGCAGGGCCTCAACTTCCCCCAGAGCCCCAAGCCCCGGCACCAAGCTTCTTCCGCCAGTGCCTGCTCTGGTTTTGTGGAATGAGCAGGGGTGGGGTGGGCAGTCCTCCGCCCCTTACCCAGGAGGAGGCAGTGGCAGCAACCAGGAGGCTGGAGGACATCAGTGAGGACCCGAGCTGGGCCCGTGTGGTCAACCTCAATGCCCTGCTCATGATGGCGGTGGCTGTGTTCCTCTGGGGCTTCTATGCCTAAGACCAACTGTGTTGGACACTATAAGCCACAGCCTCACAGGAAGTGGTGGGAGGAGCCTGCGGTGCTCCCCAGAAAAGGGGAGGGGCAGTGGGATGAGAAGGTCCTGGCTCTCCTTCTCCCAGCCTTCCTCTGCCTGGGGCCCACTGCATCTGATTGGCAGTCACTTCCCATGAGGGTCTGGCCCACCCGCTGCAGTTGCCCTAAGGAGAAATAAAGCTGCCTTTCCCCTGTCCTGCTGTGGTCAAAGTGTCCTTGCTCCAGGTTCCTGTCCTGGGCTTGGGCCTCTGTCTGGGCCGTTCACAAGACCTTCTTTTTGGGAGACAGAAGCCATGTAGCCCTCCACTCGTCCACCTCTAGCTGGTGCTTCTCGGTCTTCCAGCCAGCATCCTGCAGTCCTGGGGAGAGATCATGGGTGCTGCCGGGAATGCTGGGGACAAGGGTAAGGAGAGGCACAGGCTGGGTGCAGGCTTTATGCACTACTGGGGCTCCCACTGCCTCTGCTGGGTGAGTCTGGCATAAAATGAGGCTGAAACCACACCTGGCTGCAGGAAGAATTCATTGAAATGGCACACAGAAGAGTGCTGGGATGGAACAGGCACCAGAAAAAATGTCCTCATGTCAATGTGAGGGCCTCCCCACTCCATCCTCCCATTTCCTACATGCCAATGGGGATTACACAGACTGTCCACGCTGATACCACCTCAGAGACCATTCTAAGCTCTCCGTCCTATAGACAGGGAAACTGAGTGCTAAACTTAGGATTGCAGGGAGAACCCATCTTTTTTTTGGGGGGGGGATGGGGGTCTCTGTCACCCAGGCTGGAGTACAGTGGCACAATCTGGGCTCACTGCAACCTCTGCCTCCTAGGCTCAAGTGATCCTCCCATTTCAGCCTCCTGACAGTCCCACAGGCATGCATCACCATGCACAGCTAATTTTTAAAATATTTTTGGTAGAGACAGGGTTTCACCATGTTGCCCAGGCTGGCCTTGAACTCCTGAGCTCAAGTATCTGCCTGCTTTGGCCTCCCAAAGTGCTGGAACTACAGGTGTGAGCCACTGTGCCCGGCAGTCTTTTTTTTTTTTTTTTTTTTTTTTTTTGAGAGAGAGAAGGTCTTGCTGTGTCACCCAGGCTGGTACAATCATGGCTCACTGTAGCCTTGACCTCTCCCAGGTCAGGTGATCCTCCCACCTCAGCCTCCTGAGTAGCTGCAACCACAAGTGCAGAATCACACCTAATTTTTGTATTTTTTTGTGGAGACAAGTTTTCACCATGTTGTGCAGGCAGGGTGTCAAGCAATCTGCCCACCTAGGCCTCCCACGGCGCTAGAATTATAGGTGTGAGCCTCTGCATCAGGACCAAGAACCCAAGTCTTTCACCTTTCAGATGGAAGGGTGGGAGTGGGGGAAGGTGGGGCCCCCAGGGACAAGGCTTCAGGGACCAAGCAGCCACGAGCTGAGGTATGTTACCTTTCAAGAACTTTGGGAACAGCATGTCCAACACTTGGTGTGTCTCCTTGACGATGACCCAGCTCTCTTTCTTAGGACCTGGGTGTGGGGGTGCAGAACCAGAAGCTCTGTATCCTCCAGCAGGACAGAGTCTGTCCCCTCTCCTCCCCGCCCTGAGGCATCAGCAGTCTAGATTGTGAGGCACTTACCTGCCCGCACCTGGTTCCTCAGCTCCTCCAGCTCTGCTGGAAGGGGTCCATCTCCCTGCAGGGCCCCAAGCATCAGCCCATGTGTGGCGGCCCTTAGGACGGTCTTGGGGCCTGCCTTCTGGTTCAGAACTACCTGTACCTGGTCTGGAGGGACCAAGAGACAGACTGGTATCAGGGAATGGAAACCTCCCAAACCCCCTCGATCCCATCACCCGGTTTCCCCTGTCTGCCCCGAGACCTATTGGCCTGGCATGGAAGGCCAGCACCTCACCCTTTCCTTTCCAATTCATCTCCTGTTGCTCCCCAATATTTGGGCCAAACTGACCAGTTTCCAAATACAACTTCACAGCAGCTCACTGGGCTGGGTCTATTTTGCATGTCTTTAATGGCTAGTGAGAATAAGCGCCTTTTCACACTCACCAGCAGACCAGCACACTCAAGGACTTGTTTACCCAAGAGGCAACCCAGGACGGGAGAGAAGGGTGGTTTTCCCAGCGACAGCAAAGGTCACAGCCTTACTAAGAGTGCTGCAGTATATAAGACACTTTGCAGTCACATTATCTGATCCTCATAAAAACACCGCAGGGAGTAAGGCAGGTACCGTTAGCTCCGTTTTACACAGGGGTGAAGTGAATTTCACTGGGGCATTGCAGCTGTAATTTGAATGGTCAAGAGCAACCCCCAGAACAGGCAGCCTCCAAACTGCCCAGAGCTGGGGACCCTGGATTGGAGGAATGAGAGGCTGACCCGCGAGGGTGCATCTTAGGCTGGGAGAACTAGGCACACTCACTTCGTGACTGGTCCCAGCGGAGGAGGTAGGGTTCTTGGTGCCCCTCAACCAGCTGTTGCAGCTCAAAGACACTGTGGGGGAGAGGAGAGTGCAGTGGGGGTGGAGAACAGCAAAGGCAGGCACGCCCAACCAGCCACTGAACAGCCACCCACGGTGAACCGAAATGATCCAGGCTTCACTCAGGGCCCCTCGCTTCCTCTCTCCCTCAGCCATTACCCACACACCCAAATCTATCCTTTCTTCCTATATCCAGTCATCCAAACTCCCCATCTGCCCGTTCTTCCTTCACCCATCAAACACATCCCTTCCATCTGCTTCATGTTATACACTCTTTCCTCCCTCACACACCCACACTGCCCCCATGTCTGTTCAGCAGCAATGAAGAACCCAGGACAGAGAGGTGGGGCCTTGCCAGGGAGGCCAGTGTGTAACTGGAGTGAGGGGTGTGTGCGGGGAGTGTGGGTGGCAGAGGTGATGAGTGGGAGACGCCAGGCCACTCACCTGGAGACCAAGCAGTGTAGGGGGACTCCCAGGGATAGAGACGGAGCTGGCCAGAAACCTGTGGGAAGCTGGGGTCAGGAAGCCTAGGCAGTGGGAGAGGCTGAGACACAGGACCTGAGACAAGGGGCAGAGTCACCTGTCCACAGTGGCTCCATGCGATTGGCTGCAGTGGGGTCGAGTACCTCTCCCCTCTGAAGGTAGTGCTTCAGGACCAGCCGGAGCCGGCCTTCGTTCAAGGTCTCCATGACCAGGGCTCGGACCGCGCGGTAGTTGGCATAGATGTGGAGGGCAGTGAGGAAGAAGAAACATCCAAGGCTGAAGCTGGGGTGAGAGAGTGAGGTAGCCAAGATGGGCAGAGGCCCAGCTGGGGCTCTCCTGCCCACCCTGCTGGCGGCTTACCCAGGGCAACCTGACACCAGAGGGAGCATCAGGAGGCTGACCAAGAGCCCTGCCAGGTTCACCAGCGTCTCCTGGAAAACGGCAGAGGGAGTAGGAGTTGGAGGGTGCCCCTCCAGGCCACTGAGTACCCTTGAGTGCCTTTTCCCATCCTCCCTGCTCCACAACCTCCCAGGGCTCCCTACTGCAGTGGGAGTAAATTTTTAGTTTTTGGTGGGTAAACTGTCATTTAAAAGATGCCAGCTCGAGGTGGCTCACACCTGTAGTACCAGCACTTTGGGAGGTTGAGGTGAGCAGATCACTTGAGTCCAGGAGCTTGAGACCAGCCTGGGCAACATAGTGGGACCCTATCTCTACAAAAAAATTAAAAATTTGGTGGAGCATAGTGGCTTATGCCTGTAATCCAAGCAATTTGGGAGGCTGAGGTGGGCAGATTCCCTGAGCTCAGGAGTTTAAGACCAGCCTGGGCAACATGGTGAGACCATGTCTCTACTAAAAATACAAAAAATTATCCGGGTATGGGGGTGTGTGCCTGTAGTCCCAGCTACTCAGGAGGCTGAACTGTTTGAGCCTGGCAAGTGGAGGCTGCAGTGAGCTGAGATCACGCCACTTCACTCCGGCCTGGGCAACAGAGCAAGACTCTGTCTCCAAAAAAGAAAAAGAAAATTAAGCCATGATTGCACCACTGTACTCCAGCCTAGGAGACACAGTGATACCCTGTCTAAATACATATATGTGTATCAGTTGCTTCTTTGCCCAGGTAGGTGCCCTTGGAATACCCATGAACATGTCGTCTTTGTCTTGCAAGTCACCAGAATAGACCCACACTCAGGCACTTACTAATGTGTACTTTTTTTTTTTTTTTTTTTTTAAAGAAACAGGGTCTCGCTCTGTCACCCAGGCTGGAGTGCAGTGGTACAATCATAACTCATGGCCACCTCAAACTCCTGAGCTCAAGTGATCCTACCACCATGCCTCCACTGATTATTACTGCATTTTTTGGTAAAGATGAGTCTTGCTATATTGCCCAGGCTGATCTCGAACTCCTGGGCTCAAGCGATCCCCACCTCAGCTTCCCAAAGTGCTGGGGTAACAGGCATGAGCGGGAATAACTTTTATCTACTGATTTTAAATTGACTGCTCCCCTCCCACCAAGCTCCTTTGGTATGCAGTAACTGGCAGATAAATTTGCAAACGGGTCAAGGAACCACCCCGGAAGAAAAGGAACAAGACCCACACCTCTTCCCTTGTGTATCAATGTTATAAGAACACTCTGATGGCTGGATTGAGATCACCCTAGGGGACCCCAGGCTACCTGCCCCCAACTCATCATGAGAGTGGAGTCTGGATTAGTGCCCCTGACAACTGGGCTCCCAGGTAGAGCTGGTCCTGGCATAGAGAGGACCTGAGACTGGAGAGCTCTTCTCACCCAGCCCCCTCCCCGGGAAAGGCGTATGCTGTGGGAATAAAGGCTGTGGGTGTGACAGGAAACTGGGGATCAGGAACCTTGGAAGATCAGGAGCAGAGGGACCTCGTCTCTCCCAGGTGGGAAGAGTCATTTCCAGTGGCCACATCCAGTGACAGCAAAGCTGCATCAGCAGAAAGCTGGGGTCTGCTGCGGGACTGACACATTCCCAGGTTGGTCCTGGATACGTTCCCGACTCTGTGGACCGAGGAAGCCCTGGGGCCTTGGGAAAAATGGCTTGGGCTTAGGGTGAGGGCTGAGGGCCAGCGAGAGAACAGGCGAGGGACAGCAGGCATGGAGCCGGGAGTCGTGTGGTGAGGGGCCTGTGCGGTGCTTCCTTCTTGCTCCTTAACAGCCTGTGGACTTAGGTTCGGAGGAGACAATGGGTGGAATGAGCCTGAGCATCCTGAGAGAAGGGACTTCCCCAGGTGTCCCCAGGGAGATGGGACCTCTTCATGCTTTATTTCCTCATCTGTACTAAGGCAACCATGAGTATTTACTGCACATGCCCACTGGGAGAATTTAAAGAGTTCCCAGAAATGAAATACTTGGCACATGGTTAGTGCTTAATAAATATTAGCTTGGGTTAAGACTATTGAGCCAAACAATGGAAGAGAAGGCCAGAAAGTAGGAATGCATAGAACAGCAGTTTCTAAATTGCTTCAGTGTCAAAGAAAACCATCTCACACTTCTGGGACTTCCCTGGGCCTTAATTTCCTCATCTGTAAACCAGGGCTAAAGTAGTACCTACCTCGCAAGGTTGGTGTGAGAGTTTATTTGTTTTTGAGACAGGGTCTTGCTCTGTCACCCGGGCTGGAGTCCACTGGGGTGATCATAGCTCACTGCAGCCTCCACCTCCTGGGCTCGAGGCTGGGACTACAGGTGTGCACCACCACACCTGGTTAGTGTTTCTTTTATATATTTTGTAGAGATGGGGTCTCGCTGGGTTGCCCAGGCTGGTTTCAAACTCCTGGCCTCAAGTGATCCTCCCACCTCAGCCTCCCAAAGTGCTAGGATGACAGGCGAGAGTTAAGCCCTCAGCACAGGGTTTGTGGAGGTCTAATCCATGCAGAGTTCACCCTTAGGGGTGTCCCTACCCCAACTCTAGGCTCCCTGGGGCGGGTAGGGGGCTGGGCCAGCAGGCCTGCTAAACTGCTGAGTGGAGGCCCCAGCCAGTGACCCAGCAAACCCACGTGCTGGGTGCCTCTGACTTGCCAACTGCCTTGACATGTGGGGCCTCATGTGATCAGAACATCCAGCTTGCAAGGTGGGGTTTGGAGAGGGCAAGGCTGAGGGCTTGCTCTCAGCCACACAGGTGGTGGGCAGGGCCTGAGATCAGCCCAGACTTGCTGCCACCAGAGCCCAAACCCTACTCCTGCCTGGGTGTCTTGAGTCAGCAGGGAGCACCCACACTTCTTCCTGTGTGTTCCTGGGCCCTCCAGGGCACTCAGGGGCTTCTCCCCACTTCCCCCCCCACCCCACGCCCTCCCTCCATCTCTGGCGCTCACCTGGCTGCTGTCCTTGGCTGACACGTCAGCCATGTTGTTCCTCCGAGCCTGGTGCACGGTCAGGGCTGCCCGAGTGGCCCCACCAGCAACACTCACGATACACTGGGTGGGGAGGGGAAGAGAGAAGGTTGGTGGAGACATGTGTCCTGGTAACACAGGCACTCAGACCAGCTGGAGAAAACCTGGCCCTGGCCAAACTCTGAATGCTGTCCTTGGTATCTACTTCTCACCTGGATGCCCCCAGACTCAACTTCCCTGTCCTGTTCTAGGAAACTGGAGTCCCGCCTGCCACTACCACCTTGGGGACTGGCCTCACAGAAGCTCAATTTCCTTCTCCAAGGTGGAGGCCCAAAGACCATTCTCATCCCAGAACTCCCAGCCCTCCAGCTCCTGCTTTGGCCACACCTTCCCCATTGCTGGCAGGAGGCTCAGGTTGGTTTCCAGCTTCATGCTTACATCTGCCTCCTGTAATTCCTCTACTCTCCTCCTGCCCCAGTGAAAGCTGTCGAAACCTACACTGATGGCCCTGACCTCCCAGGGCGCCCAGATCTCTCCCTCTGAGATTGCAGGATAAAGCTCATCAAGGAGGATCACTAGCCACCCACAATCATCCTGAGTTCATCAAAGCTCTTTTATTACTATTTTTATTTATCCTTAGTTTTTGAATACAGACAGAGTCTCCCTGTGTTGCCCAGGTGGGCCTGGAACTCCTGGGCTCAAGAGATCTTCCCATGCCAGCCTCCCAAAGTGCTGGGATTACAGGCGTGAGTCACCACCCCTGGCTGAGGGCTCTTTTAGAGGCCAGACATAGACTTAGGTGCTGTGATACAAGTCAGACCCAGGCCCTGCCCTCATGGAGCATATAGATCAACAGATAATTAATAAGCAAGTTAATATGCAGACAGAGGAAACAGTCTGTTCCAAGGCCAGAGGAACAACGGACAAAGTGAGGGCAGAGTGGCTGACAGGGACCTGACCACGCAGAGCCTGGCAAGCCTGGTGAAGGTCTTTCCCTAAGAGCAATGGGGCAGCAGAGTGACTTGATCACTTTCCTCTTTGAAAGGATCACTAGGCTGCTCTGAGAGGGGAGCGGCAGGGAGGCTACCCGGGAAGCAACAGTGCTCTCTCAACAGTAAGAGGTGGTGACAGGGAGACGGAGGAGAGAATGGATTGGAGATTTTGAGGAGGGAAAAATAATAGAACTGAAGGTTCAGCTGAAGGTAACAGGTAAGGGGAAGGGGGAAGAGGAGGAGGTGGTGGCAGTGGTGGTGGCGGTAGCATGGATGACAGCCAAACTGGCTTCTCTTGGTGCAGCTGGACATGGAGGTTGTGGAGAGGGGAACTCTAGGGAGGGGTCTTCAGAGGGAAGCTCATGGCCCTGTTCCATTCCCTTGCTGGACAGATGAAGAGACTGAGGCCCCAAAGGCAGAGTTTGAAGCAAAAGCCAGAGGGCACAACCCTCGGTCTACAGCTATAGCCATGCTTTTCTCTGGGTTTTCCTACCCTGTTTAGGGGTGCTCATAGCATTTAGGCCTGCACCAGGGAGGCTAAATGTCCTCCACCACAAGGAACCGTTGTAACCCAAATGCCAGTGCTTATGGAGAAACATGGCCCTAATGTGATTTTAAGTTGATAGACGGGCCTTGGAATGGGTCTTCCATTTTTTTGAGTTTCTCCTCTGGGCCAGGTACTTAACTCTGACAAGATATGCTCTTTGCTGAACCACGCCAGGCCTCAGTGTCCTCATTTGGATGAGACCAACCTGTAAAGGTTATGCGGGCAACAGCCTGGCATGGAGGAAGAGTGTACCTGCACCCCACGTGTCCCCCAGCTCATGGTGCGGTCTGTGCTCCATCTCCATCTTGCCTCCGGACCTTAAGCTGTGCTGTTTCTTTTGCCCAGAACACCCGCCCTGCACCTTAAACTCCATCTTCAGGACCCAGGCTCGGGGGAGCTCTTCCTACACTCCCTGACCAGGCTGGAATCCCCGCCTCACTCTCTTGCAGGCCCCTACATTTCTCATTTGGAATACCTGTACCTATAATTCCACAAGCACTGAAGCAATTATGTGTGGTTTCTTTCCAAAGCCAGGGGGCCACATTCTGTGCCAAACATGCAGCAGGCACTCCATAAATACTGTACTGAAAGAACCAAACGGAAGTCAAGGAAGCTGGTCCCAAATGTTGACGCTGGACAACCCCCTTCCACTTCTCAGCTCGGAGCTCCCTCCCCAGTCCTGTGGCTCTAGACAGTGCCCCTTTCTAGGGCACTAGACGCTGTCTGGCTGGAGGAGGGTCAGAAAGGATGGTTGGGTTTGAGTAGAAACACCTGAACTTTCTTACTCTTCTCGAAGTGGCTTGAACACAGAGCCCAGGTAAACTCACACACTACCAAGGCAGGTGTCTTGGGCAGATGGGTGCCCCACAGGTGGCTACCTTGGCCAGGTTGCTGGTGGAGACGGTCATAGTGAAACAGATTGGGTATACAGGAGCCATAATCTCAAGGAACATGGCTACATCATTGAGGATGTCCGCAAAAAGCCTGGGGAGGGATCAGAGGTTAGAGGTCAGAGGTAGGAGACTTTCATAATGGAAGACTCTCCTCCCTTATCCCCGCTCCTCCTCACCTCCACTGCTTGGCATTGCAGTCCAGTTTGCTCCTGTTGGGGAGGAGAGGTTGTTGTAATTTGGATTTAAGGAGAAACACATCCTATGGGCAGTGTGGGGGGTCCTGGACCACAGTAAAGTCTGAAGAGCTCAGGAAAATCCACACCCCCAGACAGACATCTGTCCCCACACCCGGTCACTGCTACCTAAAATGCCACCATTAGCTGGGAGGATCTTCAGTGACTGACTGATTGCCTAGTGTCTCCCGCTTATGAACTCATGATTTACCAAGGAAAACCCTGATTGTCTTGTGGCTGCTCCCCAACCTCTGTCCGTCCTTAGAGGGAGGCTCTTCCTGGGTTCCTCTGCCTCTCCTCATTCTTCTTCTTGCTTTAGAGTGAGGGTACCCAGCGAGTGTATTTTGGACTAGTAAACATCACATTGAGTGTGTAACCCTGCATGTTACAGACAACCAGCCCTGATAGGGGATATGATTTCCCTGGATCACATGAACAGTGGGGGAAAAGGCTAAGAGAGCCGGGCTCAGACATCCAGGCCTAGTGTACTTCTGTTATACAACACCGTGGATGACTACCTCACCTGCCCTTTTCATCAGACAGTGACTCCCTGCCCTGTGCACAAACACTTGGAAACAACTTCTCTAGGGTCAGGAGGATACTGCAGCCCCAGGCCAGCTCAGATTTGCAGCATTAGGCCCAAGTCTCAGTGTGAGATCTCCTGGAGGGAATGGGAACATTCTTGGGAGGGGTATCAGACACACGTAAGGAGATCCTGAACACACAGCCTGGTTGAGGGTTCTGCCCAGTGAACTGCCCAATACCATGGAAAGCACAGGCTTCAGGTTCAAATCCCATCTCGCTAGTTATAAGCTGTATGGTCTGGGCAAGTCACTTCCCTCATTCACATTTATGAAATGTACATATCCAACCCCATCCTACAGAGTTGCTGTAAGGATTAGAGACAACATACAGAGGCTCAGGGGGCACCATTACAGCTGTTAATGGTGGCTAGTGTTTACTGAGCCCTATTATGTATACGCGATGCCACGGGCATTAAGCACTTTGCATAGACCATCTCATGGAACCCTTAGAATCAAAATTAATGGCAATACTATTACTATCATTACTACCACCACTAGGAAGAGTTGCCAGAGTTGCTGGCTGGGAAGACAAACTCACCCTTTCCACCAGGCAAAGACGATGCGGCCCAGCATGCCGGTTGAATCTGGGGAGAGAAGGCACGGGTAAGGAGCAAGGAAGAGGTGTGGGAGCTGTGGGGCCTGGCAGACCCTGACACTGAATTGGCCAGTTCACCCTGAGTCACTGCCCTTGGGAACTCAATCTGGTACTAGAAGTTGCGGACAGTCATAGCTGCATGACGGGGTCAGAAGTGCCTACACATAGCAGTTCCTCAATATGTCTAGGAGACATACACAAGAAACGTTCCTTGCAGAATTGTTCATAACAGCAAAAAACCTGGGAATAATGCAAATGTTGACTGACAGAATACATACATTCTAGTATATTCACCCAGAGGCATTCATCCATAGATGAATACTACTATTAAACTTTTGCATGAAAATAACTCATGAAGACCACATACAGCACAGTTCGTAAAGCTCTAAACTTAAAACTAAACAACATAGCGCTTAGGAATATTTACCTATTTGGTAAAACTATTCAAAAAAGCAGGAAATCTTAAGTGGAGATTCAAAGGTTATTGCTAACCTATTCTAGCTGTTAGGCTGGGCAGGTGGCTCACAGATAGTTATTATGGGATAAATAAATAAAAGGATTAGGGCTGAGTATGGTGGCTCAGGCCTATAATCCCAGCACTTTGGGATTACAGGGGGTTTGGGCCCAGGGATCGCTTGAGGCCAGGAGTTCAAGGCCAGCCTGGGCAACACAGCAAGACCTCATCTCTACAAAAAGTGCGAAAGAAATTAGCCAGGCATGGTGGCATGACTGTAGACCCAGCTACTTGGGAGGCCGAGGTGGAAGGATGGTTTGAACTCAGGATATCAATGCTGCGGTGAGCTATGATCACGTCACTGCACTCCAGCCTGGGTGACAGAGCAAGACCCAGTCTCAGGAAAAAAAAAAAAAAAGATTTGAACTGCAGCTGGGGTTGCACGGCAGAGGGACAGGCCTCCGCAGGCTGGGCAGAGTAAGAGAAGTCTCTGGAATCAGTGGGACCTTCGTTTGCACAACCAATGCTTTCTGGCTACCTAACTCTCTCTGCCAAGTACTTCATGACCACAGTGACCGAGATGATTCCACGATCAAAATCCAGCCAAAGAGCAGATAGCAATCAGTATAGAAAACACTGATTTAGACCAGGGATCAGTAAACTGTTACTACTCCCTGGTTTTGGAAATAAAGTATTACTGGAATGCAGCCATGCCCATTTGTTTACAGATTGTCTATGGCCGGTTTTGTAAGACAATGGCAGAACTGAGTTACTGCAATAAAGTCTGCAAAGCCTTAAGATCTGGCCCTTTACAGAAAAAATTTGTCAATTTGGACCATCCATTATACAGAGAGTAGCACCCATTAAGCCCGGCAGGAATATTTTAGAACGAGACACCTGGGAGAGACTCATACAGTGGACATGGGAGAGGACAGATACCATGGGGAGGGGATTTGGACTTGTTTGAGCTTGAGGGCACGGACCCTGAGGTGGGGATGTAGGAGAAAGGACACTACGTTATGGGAACGAGGGCTGGGAGTTTCCACAAAACATAAATGCGATGACCTGGGCCAGCCCTCCCATTCTCCACTGACAGCAGATGCATTCTCCCCTTTCCAGAGCCTTCTTGGGCACTGAGTCATGCTTGCCCCTCCTGGACTTGAGGGAAATCAGTAAGCGCTCCGGTGCACACCTGAAATACCTGTGCCTCTTCATCTTCACAATGATCCTGAGACCTTGGCAGGGATCATTCCCTTTCACTGAGACTCCCATTAGATTGATGAATAAAATTGGGGCATTTTACAAGAAAATATGGATTTCCAGCTTCTCTGGAAGAACCTGAAGACATGGCCACACTGGGGCTGCCCTCTCTCATGGCCACCATCAGCTGGGGCTACCTCACTGAAGGAAAGCATGGGTCCAAGCTACTGCCATCTGGCCTGCTTTGTTTCTCAATTTCTGTCCTGTCTGACCCTGGAAGTAATACCCAACAAGGTGGTTTTACAGGCCTCCCATCACTCACTTTAACCTCTTCCCTTCAAGTACATTATATTCTTGGCAAAATCATCATTGTGCCATTCAAGATTCTGGTACTGGATCAACTTAGTGACTGTGAACATGGCAGGATTACTTTTACCTGTTGAGAAGGAGTCCAGTGGGGCAGACTCTATTTTTCTTTTTGAGATGGAGTCTCGCTCTGTCGCCCAGGCTGGAGTGCAGTAGCGTGATCTTGGCTCACTGCAACCTTCATCTCCTGGGTTCAAGATCTTCTCCTGCCTCTGCCTCCTGTGTAGCTGGGATTACAGGCATGCGCCACCACACCCGGCTAATTTTTGTATTTTTAGTAGAGACGGGGTTTCACCATGTTGGCCAGGCCAGTCTCAAACTCCTGACCTCAGGTGATCTGCCTGCCTCGGCCTCCCAAAGTGTTTGGATTATAGGCATGAGCCACGATGCCCAACCCAGACTCCATTTTTCTTCCCTTTGGCTACACACTTGTATCCACTCAGGTGTATGAGCCAAGATCACGCTACTGCACTCCAGCCTGGGCGACAGAGCGAGACTCCATCTCAAAAAGAAAAATAGAGTCTGCCCCACTGGACATACACCACTCAGGTGTATGTCCTCCTTGGGTCACCTGACAGAAAGGGAGCCTATGCTGCCTTTCCATGGATCATCAGAGGCATTTACAGGACAAATGATATATATACTCCCTATCATCTGAGTCAATATTGTCCACTAGAATAGAAAACTTAACTCCCACTTGCTTTTTTTCCCTCCTCATTTACAATTAGCCAAGCTGTAAGATCTAGAAACATCTGAGTCCTAGTAAGGAATGACCACAATTGTACTTCGCTCCACTTGAAAATCTTAGCTGGCAAAAGAGTGTGGTAGTTAAGAGTGGAACACAGGAATAAGTCTGCCTGGGTCAAAATCATGGCCCTGAGTGATCCTGGATAAGTTACATAACCACACAAAAAAATGTGTCTGTTTTTCCATCTAAAAAATGAATAATGGCAGCTAACTAATATGGCTGCTGCAGAGATACATATAACGGTACAAAATGTGTGGCTTAAGGTAGGTTGCCAAAATATTAGCAACAAGTTTTATTACTATTGCTACTCATGACAATTAGCATCATGTTCCACTGAGAGACATGTAACTGAAAATGATCACATCAAAAAATTCCAAGTAATTTTCCCATATGAAGTTCTCCACAGAAATTTCCCATGTCTGATGAAAATGAGCTTGTAAAATCCTAATTGAGAGCTTCTTTTACTATCGATAACAAGTCTTATTTATTTATTGTTTAGATGGAGTTTTGCTCTTGTTGCCCAGGCTGGAGTGCAATGGCACAATCTCGGCTCACCACAACCTCCGCCTCCCAGGTTCAAGCGATTCTCCCACCTCAGCCTCCTGAGCAGCTGGGATTACAGGCGCGCACCACTACGCCCAGCTAATTTTGTATTTTTAGTAGAGATGGGGTTTCTCCATGTTGGTCAGGCTGGTCTCGAACTCCCGACCTCAGGTGATCTGCCTGCCTCCACCTCCCAAAGTGCTGGGATCATAGGCATGAGCTACCGCACCCAGCCAATAACAACAAGCCTTTAAAGTAGATTTTTCATCCTTTTTCTTTGAGACAGAGTCTCAATCTGTCGTCCACACTGGACTACAGGTGCCTACCACCATGCCAGGCCAATTTTTGTGTTTTTTGTTAGAGATGGGGTTAAACCATGTGGGCCGGGGTGGTGTCCAACTCCTGACCTCAAGCGATCCACCTGCCTTGGGCTCCTAAAGTACTAGGATTATAGGCGTGAGCCACCACACCTGGCCCCTCCTTTTTTTTCATATCTTAAAATGATCTTAATTTTTATTAACAACTTGTCTGAGTTAAAGGTTGAGCGTTCCTTTTTTGTTTCAGACAGGGTACTGCTCTGTTGCCCAGGCTGGAGTGCAGTGGCACTATCTCGGTTCAATGCAACCTCCACCTCCTGGGTTCAAGTGTTTTTCCTGCCTCTGCTTCCCGACTAGCTGGGACTATAGGCATGTGCCACCATGCCTGGCTAATCTTTGTATTTTTAGTACAGATGGGGTTTTACCATATTGGTTAGGCTGGTCTTGAGCTCCTGACCTCAACTGATCCACCCACCTTGGCCCCCCAATCCCAAAATGCTGGGATTACAGGGATGAGCCACCACGCCTGGCCAAGGTTAAGTATTCCTAATCAAAAAACCTAAAATCTGAAATGCTCCAAAATCCGCAACTTTTGGGAGTGCAGACACGATGCCAACAGTAAAAACAGCCAATGGTGAAACAGCACAAACTGTTCTTGTAGGGAAAAGAGAGATCAGACTGTTACTGCGTCTGTGTAGAAAAGGAAGACATAAGAAACTCCATTTTGAGCTGTACTAAGAAAATTGTTTTGCCTTGAGATGCTGTTAATCTGTAACTTTAGCCCCAACCCTGTGCTCACAGAAATGTGCTGTATGGAATCAAGGTTTAAGGGATCTAGGGCTGTGCAGGATGTGCCTTGTTAACAATATGTTTACAGGCAGTATGCTTGGTAAAAGTCATCACCGTTCTCCAGTCTCGATTAACCAGGGGCACAATGCACTATGGAAAGCTGCAGGGACCTCTGCCCAAGAAAGCCTGGATATTGTCCAAGGTTTCCCCCACTGAGACAGTCTGAGATGTGGCCTCGTGGGAAGGGAAAGACCTGACTGTCTCCGAGCCCAACACCCTGTAAAGGGTCTGTGCTGAGGAGGATTAGTAAAAGAGGAAGGCCTCTTGCTGCTGAGGTAAGAGGAAGGCCTCCCTCTCCTGCATGTCCCTGGGGACAGAATGTCTCGGTGTAAAACCCGATGGTACATTTGTTCTATTCTGAGATAGGAGAAAACCGCCCTGTGGCTGGAGGCGAGATATGCTGGCGGCAATGCCACTCTGTTACTCTTTGCTACACTGAGATGTTTGGGTGGAGAGAAGCATAAATCTGGCCTATGTGCACATCTGGGCACAGTACCTTCCCTTGAACTTATTTGTGACAGATTCCTTTGCTCACGTTTTCCTGCTGACCTTCTCCCCACCATCAGCCTGTTCTCCTGTTGCATTCCCCTTGCTGAGATAGTGAAAATAGTAATCAATAAATACTGAGGGAACTCAGAGACCGGTGCCAGTGCGGGTCCTCCGCATGCTAAGTGCCGGTCCCCTGGGCCCACTGTTCTTTCTCTATACTTTGTCTCTGAGTCTTGTTTTCTCAGTCTCTCGTCCTACCTGACAAGAAATACCCACAGGTGTGGAGGGGCTGGCCCCCTTCAGTTCTGAATCAAGGCAATCGTGGTAACAGTGACAATGAAGAGGATGTTGTTAACACTGCAGAAAAAGTGCCTATAGACAGTATGGTGAGGATGTGGGAGGGGATTATTGAGGCACTAGAGCAGCATACATTCATAATAGAATCCAAGAGACACTTCTAAGATAGAAACCACAGTTAATGAGGCAAATGACTCTGGAGGAAACATTTTAAAAAGCCACCCAGCAGAACACTTCCTCATCCCTAGAAGACCCGCTTCCTGCCCTTTAACCGCTTCTGTTTCTTCTCACCTTAAAAAAATAAAATATGGTGTCCAGTAACCTTTTCATCAAAACAGCTGAAGACTGACAGCCTGCCGTTTTCGTTGCTGCTGCTGTGGTTCAGAAACTGATACAGGTGTTCTGGTGACCTGCTGTGCTGCTTAGTTACCCTGAACACACAATTGCTCACTGTATTAGTGGTGTATCATGTTTTATACTGTTAAGTACTTATGTGTGAATAGGTATAAGAAAATGACTGCTTCTTGATAGCATATACATTGAGTCAGGAATGATGGGGACGTCAACCAACCAGATTGTCCACATGTGTGGCTGAGACAGTGACATCTTTGCTTTCTGATGGATCAATGAACACAAACTTTGTTTCAATCACACTATTGAAAATATTGTATAAAACTGCCTTTAAGGTATGTGTATAAAGTATATATGAAACATAAACGAATTTCATGTTTAGACTTGAGTCTCATCCCCAACAAATCTCATTATATACATCAAAATATTCCAAAATCCAAAAAAAATCCTGAAATCCAAAACACTTCTGGTTGCAAGCATTTTGGATAAGGGATATTCAATCTGTATAGGCAACACGTTGGTAATATCACATGAAAACAGCAACTACTGACCCAAGCTCCAAATGCATTCCAAAAATACGGCCAACAAGCCGGGTGCAGTGGCTCACGCCTATAATCCCAGCACTTTGGGAAGTTGAGGTGAATGGATCATCCAAGGTCAGGATTTTGAGACCAGCCTGGCCAACATGGTGAAACTCTGTACTAAAAATACAAAAAATTAGCGGGGCAGGGTGGCACATGCCTGTAATCCCAGCTACTTGCCAGGCTGAGGCAGGAGAATTGCTTGAACCTGGGAGGCAGAGGCTGCAGTGAGCTGAGATTGTGCCACTGCACTTCTGCATTCCAGCCTGGGATGCCAGTGCACTTCTGCATTCCAGATAGTGAGACTATGAGTCTAAAAAAAAATAGAGATGGGGGTCTCCCTATGTTGCCCCGGCTGCCTCGACTTCCCAAAGCGCTAGGATTAAAAGCGTTGTGAGCCACCGCGCCTGGCCCAGTTTTCAGTCTTAATGGTAAAGGTGTAAACAAGAGCCTCCTGTTTCTCAAAAAAAATCCAGAGAGGCTCACAAGGGATGTGGCCAGACTGATTCTACTAACGGAATGAGCTTTACCTTAGAGCTGATGTACCAGGTTGGTGCAAACGTAATTGCGGGTTTTCCATTACCTTTAATGGCAACGACAACAAAGAAATCCCGCAATTACTTTTGTACCAGCCTAATATCCCCTGGGAGCAGTAGCGAAAGACAAAGGACAGTGGCAAAAGCCATGGGGCCTCCTCCTGTAGAACATGTAACAATTTCCCTTTTCTGTTCTATTTCCCTCTCTGGGTGGCATGGTATCAAACTGTATCTTTTTTTTCTTTCCTTAAACAATTTTTTAAAAGCTGTACACACTCAGCAGATAGTCACTCTATTATTTACAGCATCGGGTGGCATGGTACCAAACTGTATCTTTTTTTTCTTTCCTTAAACAATTTTTTAAAAGCTGTACACACTCAGCAGATAGTCACTCTATTATTTACAGCATCATCTGGTATCCCAGAGCATACACAATACCTTCCATTCTTTCCAGGCTCTCCTCCCTTCTACTCAGGACCAATTATATATATATTTTTTGGAGCTCACCAATTTCCCCTTTCCTGGGCAGCGGGCAGTTTTATTCAATCAATCGCATTCTCATGCAATCTTCCACAAAGAGAATAGGGATAAAGGGGAGGGGACGGGATTTGGGATCCAGATGATTTAGACTCAGAAGTCTGTGTGGGGAATGGAGTGCGGCTGCCAAGCTGATGAGCGGGATGAGGGTTTTCCAGATGTCGGCAGTAAGACTCGGTTACAAAGCACCGCTCTATATCAATGGGGAGACCTGCCTGAATTCTACCTAATGGGGCACGAGTCCATACATATATACACATAAGAGCCCAGCGAAGGCAGGGCTGAGAGCAGCAATACGTGAGGCTCCGGGGGTGCAGCTCACCTTTCACAAGCCAGGTGGCCGTGGCAGCTGAAACAGTGGCTTTTGCGTTCCCCACCCCTATGCCCAGCAAGACTGCCTGGGTGGCCAGGGAGCCGGAGAGGCTGGAAGCAAAGGCCTGGAGAAGAAAACAAGTAGGGTGAGAAGCGGGCGCAGGAGCGTGGCGGTCTAAGTGCCGTAATCTGTTCTTGTTCTTGTTGTACGGGGCATGTCAGATCCCGCCCGCTCGGCTCCGGGCCTCAGTCACCCGTCCATAACTGGGGAGGGAGGGGTGGCCTGCACTGTCCCCTGCCCCAGACGACCGAGCTGACCTGCACGGAATCCCACAGTTGGTAGGGCAAATAGTCCGGGCTGACACTATCAGGGAAGCCCTGCGGCAGGAACACGGCCTGGAGCCCAGAGAGGGGTGGTGAGGCGGCCCTGGGAGCCCCCACTTCGCCCGCATCTCGTCCTTCGGGTTTGACCGTGAAGGCCCTGGAGAGCCCCCACCAGCGCCAGCCCCCGACCTCCCACTGCAGGCTCCCGTCCGCGGCGGCGCGGCAGCCCCGTGCCTCCCCGGACCCGAACTGCTCGGAACACAGTTGGGTCTCAAGGCCCACGTCGTCAGCCATGCCGAGCCTCTGGCTCCCAGTCCCTCCCCTGCCGCACGGTGGACGTGGCAGGTGGCACTTCCGGCTGGGCTACGGCGGCTGCGGAGGGATCATTCACGAACAGGCGCCGCCCCGGAGTCCCCAGCTTAGTTAGGAAACTGACGGTTGCTCTTACTGGCCTAGGCGCCGCTTCCGACGCCCCGGCACTGGCCGTGCCATGTTGCTTTGTAGCATTCTGCAGCTGGGCCGCAGGAGACGTGGGCCTCCGCCAGTTGTGTTGGAGACGCGGTTCGTCCAAAGAAGTTTTAGCTGTGTGACTTTGGGCAAGTTAGTGGCCCTCTCTGGGCCTTAGGTGCCTTTTTTGCTGTGAGGCCGGCGACTGTATTTTTAACCCTGATTTTATCCCTAGATCTACCCAACACATAGTAGGTTCTCAAAAGATATTTATAAGTGAATGAATGCATCATGAGAAGAAATTGGACCAGATGAGGCCCTGTGAAGCTGCTTGAGTTTTTTTGTTGTTGTTGTTGTTCTCTTTTTTTTTCCTCTCTCTCTTCTGAGTGTCCCTGGCCTGAACTAGAAATTATTCATCCTTCGGACTTCTGCGAGACTGCAGGAACATTACTTTTGAACGATGCTAAGGAATTCGAGGGATGAAAAAAATCAAGGGATTGCAATGATGTCACAAAACAAGGAAACAAGGCGGGAAGTTCCTGTGTATTTTTGGGGAGGGAGAGTCCATGAAATTGGGGGGAGTCCAAAGAGGGAGTGTTTCTGTCCTTGAACTCACCTTTTCTTTTTTGCATTTCTCTTCTCCTTCCCATCTAGCGCAACATATTCATTTCAAAGCATAAATTTGCCAACGAAGCATCCTCTTTTTATCAAAAAATAAAATATCCTGGTTTCTTAGCTTGGCATTCTTGGACCCGCACAGTTTGATCCCAACGACAACTCCTTACTTGAAACTTCAGATTCTCCCAAACTGTCACCTTCCTCGTGGACTTAACCCTGGAAAGCCGTTCTACCCCACTTTCGCCTTGTCTCACACTAACAGTCTCTCTCAGACTGAGATAAACTCGAACACTTCTTTTCTTTTTTTTAAATTTCGGGTTTCAAAATACAAATGGCCTAGTCACAACATTTCTGTAACGTTGTCTAAATTCAGGTACTGGTTTGAATAGAGGACAAAAATAAAACAAGGTTTGAAGACTAAGTACTCTTTAAAAACATATTTATTTAAATAGAGATAGGGCCTCCCTATTTTCCCCAGGCTGCTGTCAAACTCCTGGCCTCAAAAGTGATCCTCAGGCTGGGCGTGGTGGCTCACACCTGTAATTCCAGCACTTTGGGAGGCCGAGGCAGGTGGATCACTTGAGGTCAGGAGTTCAAGACCAGCCTGGCCAACATGGTGAAACCCCATCTCTACTAAAAATAAATACAAAAATTAGCTGGGCATGGGGCTGGTGTGCCCATAATCCCAGCTACCTGGGAGGCCGAGGCAAGAAAATCGCTTGATTTTGTCATTAACTCCGTGTTTGTTATCTTTTTTTACCAATAGTTTGCCAGTTTCTTCTACAAATATCTGTTGCTACCTATTATGTGCTCATTGGGATAGTGAGCAAAAACAAACATGGGTCTTGGTCTTCTGGAACTTATATTAGGGAAGGATATTGATCAAATCATACAAATAAATGCAAAGTTGGAACTATTTCAATTGCTGTAGGGGGGGTACATGCTATTTAATATGAGGGCTTTTAGAAGGAGAATTGAACTAATCAGTGGAATCAAGGGAAACTTTTTTTTTTTTTTTTGAGACAGAGTCTCCCTCTGTCACGCAGGCTGGAGTGCAGTGGCGCAGTCTTGGTTCACTGCAACCTCCGCCTCCCGGGTTCAAGTGATTCACCTGCCTCACCCTCCCGAGTAGCTGGGATTACAAGCCTGCACCACCACACCCAGCTAATTTTTGTATTTTTAGTAGAGATGGGGTTTTTGCCATGTTGGCCAGGCTGGTCTTGAACTCCCAGCCTCAACTCATTTGCCCACCTCGCCTCCCAAAATGCTGGGATTACAGGCATAAGCCACTATGCCCGGCCAAGGGAAACTTTTTAAGAAAAATTTAAGATGGGGTCTCTCTGTGTTGCCCAGGCCTCCCGCCTCGGTTTCCCAAAATGCTAGGATTATAGGCATAAGCCACTGAGGCCAGTTGGGAAACTTTTTTTTTGAGGAAGCGTGTATTTAGCTGAGATCTAGAGTAAGAGTTAACTTGATTATGATGGGAAAATAATTTTCTGGAAAGAAGGAGCAGCCCATCCTGAGTGGGGAGGGAGTACCTAACATCCAACAAAGGCCAGTGCGGCAGAAGTCTAGAGCACGAGGGGCATGGAGAAAGGGCGGCTAGGGAGTTAGGGCCCAAACTGCAGGACATTGTAGGCCAAACTCTTCTTCATCCTCAGGGTTAAGATTTATTTTTTATTCTATCTATCTATCTATCTATCTATCTATCTATCTATCTATCTATCTGAGAATGAATGAGACAGGGTCTTCCTCTGTCACCCAGGCTGGAATGCAGTGGTACAATAATAGCTCCACCACAGCCTCAAACTCCTGGGCTCAAATGATCCTCTTGCCTTAGCCTCCCAAGTAGCTGGGACTACAGGCATGCACCACCATGCCTGGCTAACTTTTAAAATTTTCTGTAGAGATGGGATCTCACTGTGTTACCCAAGCTGGTCTCGAACTCCTGGCCTCAAGCGATCCTCCTACCTTGGCCTCCCAAGGCTCTTGAGATTAAAGAATATACTGGTATATATTGGAGGGCATTGTAGAGAGGTAGTTGAATAAATTTATTTATTTTTTTTAAAAGACAGGTTCTGTGTCACCCAGAGAGTGCAGTGGTGCGATCACACTACAGTCTTACTACAGCCTCAACTTCCAGGGTTCAAGCGATCCGCCTTAGCCTCCAGAGTAGCTGGCACCACAGGCGTGTGCCACCATGGCTAGCTAATTTTTGTATTTTATTTTTGTAGAGACAGAGTTTTTCTATGCTGCCTAGGCTGGTCTCAGACTCCTGGGCTCAAGTGATCCGCCCACCTCAGCTTCCCAAAGTGCTGGGCTTATAGGCATGAGCCACCGTGCTTGGCAGAAATTTAATGTTTAATTCTTATTTCCCATTTAGCTTATAACGCTGTCAATAAATTATCTTTTCAAAATAATTTTGAGTTTCCTGGTACAGTGAAAGATAGAAGGGCTACAAGCATTGTGTTATATTTGAAAGGTTAGCTTCTGTGAGTGGATAGGACTCTGGGGCAAACATCTTTGAATGAATTCCATCAGAGGGCCTTGCTGTGAATGTAGGTTCTGTCCAGGATTGTAGCTGTGAGATCTTGGGCAAGTTACATATCTCTCTGTCTTTCAGTTTCTTCTTCTGAAAGACGAAATGGAAATGGTAAAATGGAAATAATACCAGTACCTACCACATAAAGTTGGAACGAGAATTAAGAGTCATGTCATGGCTGGGTGCAGTGGCTCATACCTGTAATCCCAGCACCTTGGGAGGCCGAGGTGGGCGGATCACGAGGTCAAGAGATCAAGACCATCTTGGCCAACATGGTGAAACCCCATCTCTACTAAAAGTACAAAAATTTAGCCGGGCATGGTTGTGGGCGCCTGTAGTTCCAGCTACTTGGGAGGCTGAGGCAGGAGAATTGCTTGAACCTGGAAGGCGGAGGTTGCAGTGAGCCGAGATTGCACCACTGCACTGCAGCCTGGGCGACAGAACAAGACTCTGTGGCAAAAAAAAAAAAAAAAAAAAAAAAAAAAATCATGTCATATGTGCAAAACTCTTAAAGTATTTAGCACATAGTACATACTGTTTAAGTGTTGGTTCTTATTTGGAGATAATGTCAAGTGTTCAAATGTGAGGCCCTTGGCTCCATGTGAGGCAGGTGGCCTTCATGACTAGTGTCACTATATAATTTATTGTGCAAACCAGGACTTTTGAGAGGGTCATTAAAGGAAGCACTGGTAATAATTGTGTTGGGAAAACAGGTCTGTAGTGGAGCTATTTTGGGCAAACGGGAATATACGGTCACATTATTTATGAACCCACCGCAGCTCTACTGATCACCGTTGTCCACCTTGACCTTTCCCTACTCAGAGACCATGACAGCCCTGTTTGTTGTAGCATATACTTAGCCCTTAGCCTATGCTGTCTGGAGCCACTTTGCATTTGCTTTTGTTAGGTTTCGATGTCCTGTCTTCCCAAGTGGACTGTAAGTGCCTGAGGGCAAGGACCCCATCATATACTTCCCTGTGACCCGAGTGTGCAGATAGGTGGCTTGACAAAGAGATGAGTGATAGTTCCCCTTTCTCTGGGGCTGAAAGCCACCGTCACTACTTGAGACCATCATTACGACAGTTAGTACTGTAACTACTTGAGACCTTCACTACAATAGTTACTACTGTTACTACTTGAGACCTTCACTATGACAGTTACGACAGTTACTACTGTACTACTGTTACTACTTGAGAACATCACTATGACAGTTACTATTGTTACTATTTGAGATCGTCATTACAGCAGTTACTGCCACTACTCCTTGAGACCCTCATTACAAGACTGAATGAAGGGATGAAGGTAGAAAATGAAAACTTAAAGAAAAAGAAACTGTTTTAGCCGGGCGCGGTGGCTCAAGCCTGTAATCCCAGCACTTTGGGAGGCCGAGACGGGTGGATCACGAGGTCAGGAGATAGAGACCATCCTGGCTAACACGGTGAAACCCCGTCTCTACTAAGAAATACAAAAAACTAGCCGGGCGAGGTGGCGGGCGCCTGTAGTCCCAGCTACTCGGGAGGCTGAGGCAGGAGAATGGCATGAACCTGGGAGGCGGAGCTTGCAGTGAGTTGAGATCCGGCCACTGCACTCCAGCCTGGGCTACAGAGCGAGACTCCGTCTCAAAAAAAAAGAAAAAAAAAGAAAAAGAAACTGTTTTAAAGGAAGGGTCCAGGGGAAGAAGAAGAGAGCTCCCTGCTTCTTGTGAGCAGGCCTTGAGCTTCCACAGCCCTTCGTATTTATTGGGTAGCAAGAGCAGGGAGGAGGAGGTAATGATCAGTTGGCTGCTTAACTGATAACAGGTTCATATTATTATTAACAGGCTTCAGATGTACCTAATTTGCAAGAAACACTGTGCTTGGGGCATGACTGCCCTCAGCGTTCCTTCTGGGTGGCAGATGCAGTTTGTCAGTTTGCCAACATTCTGCATTTATAAGAAACAGTTTGTTGTTTACTCATATAGCCTCCAGTGGTATACTGAGTTGATCATGACCCTCATTCTTTCGGCCTGTAACATTTCTCTACCTCATGAGGTCTCTTGAGGGCCTGCGCCTAAATCCTGTCATTTGACCGTGCAGTTGTGTCTTGTTATAGTTGGGGAATTGGTTCCCAGACCCTGGAGTATACCAAAACCTGCACACACTCATCTTGCAGTTGGCTCTGCATATATGTGGCTTTTGCATCCCTCTGTTACTGTATTTGCTTTTTTTTAAATTTTTAAGACAGAGTTTCGCTCTTGTTGCCCAGGCTGGTGAGCAGTGGCAAAATCTCGGCTCACTGCAACCTCCGCCTCCGAGTTCAAGTGATTCTCCTACCTCAGCCTCCCAAGTAGCTGGGATTACGGGCATGTACCACCATGCCTGGCTAATTTTTGTATTTTTAGTACAGACCGAGTTTCACCATGTTGGTTAGGCTGGTCTCAAACTCCTGACCTCACATGATCCACTCGCCTTGGCCTCCCAAAGTCCTGAGATTATAGGCGTGAGCCACTGCATCTGGCCTGCTGTATTTTCTTTCTTTCCTTTTCCTTTTGTTATTTAACTGAATAAGTAAAAATGTTGGTATCCTTTCTTTTCTTCTTGCTCTGTTCTCCCCTCCCTCCCTCCCTCCCTTCTTTTCCTTTCCTCCCTCCCTCCCTTCCTCCCTTCCTCCCTTCCTCCCTTCTTCCTTTCCTCTTTTAGAGTTTCACTCTGTCACCCAGGCTGGGTGCAGGGGTGTGATCATGGCTCACTGCAGCCTTGACCTCCTGGGCTCAAGTGATCCTACCATCTCACCTCCTGAGTAGCTGGAATTACAGGTGCATGCTACCACTTCCAGCCATTATTGTATTTTTTATCTGTATTTGGTTGAAAGAAATCTACATTATAAGTGGACCTGCCTAGTTCAAACCCGTGTTTTCAAAGATCACCGGTATATCAAGCACGGGGCAGAATACTCCAAGCTCTCAGCCCCTTGACTTTCCCCTAGTTGATTTCCCCTCTTCCAATCCTGCCTCCTGCAGTCACTCTCCACACAGCTTCCAACTTCCTGGTTTACAACCTCTCAGTGGGCTGGGCACAGTGGCTCAAGCCTGTAATTCCCGCACTTTGAGAGGCCGAGGTGAGTGGATCACCTGAGGTCAGGAGTTTGAGTCCAGCCTGGCCAACATGGTGAAACCCCATCTCTACTGAAAATAGAAAAATAAGCCAGGCGTGGTGGCACTAGCCTGTAATCCCAGCTACTTGGGAGGCTGAGGCAGGAGAATCTCTTGAACCTGGGGTGCAGAGGTTGCTGTGAGCCAAATTGTCCCACTGCACTCTAGCCTGGGCGACAGAACTAGACTCTGTCTCAAAAACAACAACAAAAACACCTCACAGTGGCTTCTCATTACTTTTATGGAAGGAGATTGCAACATTCTCCTCCAAACCCTTCAATGGCTTTTCTTCATACTTGAAAATAAAACCCGAACTTTTTGTCAGAGCAAACAAAGCTCTGCAGATCTGTCCCTGCCCCATCTCTCGAACCTCACCCCTGCCACTCATCCTGTCGCTTCCCCTAATGATCATAAGATCCGGGAGCACTAATCTATTTCCAGGGCTTTGTATCAGTGCCTGGCACGAAGTAGGGTCCAAATACCTATTTGTGGAAAGAACAAATTTTTATTTTTTAAAAAATAGAGATGGGCAGGCTGGGTACGGTGGCTCATGTCTGTAATCCCAGCACTCTGGGTGGTCGAGGCAGGTGAATCCCCTGAGGTTAGGAGTTCGAGACCAGCCTGCCCAACATGGTGAAACTCCGTCTGTACTAAAAATGAAAAAATTAGCAGGCGTGGTGGTGTGCACGCCTGTGGTCCCAGCTACTTGGAAGGCTGAGGCAGGAGAATCACTTGACCCGGGAGGCAGAGGCTGCAGCGAGCCGAGATCACGCCACTGCACTCCAGCCTGGGTGACAGAGCAAGACTCCATCTCAAAAAAAAAAAAAAAAAAAAAAAAAAAATAAAGTATTTCAATGTCAGAATTGTTATATATATTAAAACATAAGTCTATTATGTAAAGGAAAACTCGAGGTAGCGAAAATTATTCACTGAATTAAGTGTTACTGAGTATTGAGCCAAAGAATGGCTTTAGAACATTTCTAAAGACAGAGTAAATATTACCAAATAACTTACTTACGAAAACTACTGAAGTCCATGAGTTTTGTTCTCATATGAAAACCTAAGGTCATCAAGATACGTTTCCTTGACTGCTCCTCCCCTGGCTCCATGAAAGAATATGGTCTTTTCATCATTCTCAGGGACCAGATGTTTCCTGTCACCAGCCATCACAGTCTCCATTAGGTACTTTGTATGTCCAGAGTAGGTTAAAGCCCTATATTTAATACTTTTGAAAAAGAGTAAGATAATTTAATCAGCTACATCTTATACATTATCACAGGCATGAAGGAATGGTAGAAATGCTTCCACTTATCCTAGAAATGTTTCTGACTCTTGTGGAATTGATAGAACAACTAGTGGATTAATTTCCAACTTAAACTACAAAACTTTTAAAAAAACCCATTATTCCCATTTTACGGGTAAGGAGATCTTAGACAAGAAAGATAAACAAAAACAGATTTTGGGGGCCAGGCATGGTGCACTTTGGGAGGCCGAGGCAGGCGGTCAGGAATTTGAGACCAACCTATGAAAAATACAAAAAAAATTAGCCAGGCATGTTGGTGCATGCCTGTAATCCCAGCTACTCAGGCGGGTTAGGCACAAGAACCCCTTGAACCTGGAAGGTGGAGGTTGCAGTAAGCTGAGAGCGTCCCTCTGCACCCTGGGTGACAAGGCCACATCCTGTCTCAAATAAAACAAAACAAAGCAAAAAGAACAGATTTTTGGCCTGTTGCCTCAAAAACCAACAATGACACAAATGAGCCGCAGTTGGGGACTGGCTCATGTTCTTAGAACTTTGCTCCCTCTCTACAACTTAGCCCATGACCCAGCAATTATTTCCTTTCCCCACACGGCCTTGGCACTGGTCAGTTTCTGGCCCAGTGAAGTCCCCTTTCCAGACCAGAGCATTTCCCCCATCTCCTGATACACTTCCTCCCCTTGCAGGCGCTCTCTCATAGATCAAAATGGAACACACCCACCAGGCACTGCTGTGGGGCTGTGGAACTCAGTGACTGTCAGGATGCCCAGTGAGGGTGTGGAGGGAGGCGGCCAGGTCAGAGATATGGTCTTGGGATCCTGTGACCTCACCTCCCCACAAAACTGTAATTATACTTTCACCTGGGGCAGCAATGACAGTACACACTTGGGGAATTGAAAATATTTTTGAAAAACTTTGTCCCAGTTACAATTACCAAAAACAATGACAACTTCCTTGCAGCACTCCAGAGACACGACAGTGCCTGGAGAGGCTCTACTTTTCCATGATCCTTTGAGGCAGACAGGGGCTGTCCTGGAGGGAGCAGAAAATGCGGAGTCTAAGACAGAAGGGGATGACAATGAAGCACGGTGGGTGCTGGATTCTGTGCCCCCTGGGATGCGTTTTTGCTGAAACTCTAATTTTCTGTTACTCCCCAAATTCTTTAAATGAGCAATCATTGAATTATAAATAAAGAAATGGGATCACACAAGTAACCTGAGAAGGATTTGTCAACAGATTACAGTGCCAGGAAGAATGTGAGGTTCAACATTGACAAAATAGAGACATCTGTGTAATTCAATACAAGTTGATACGCACATGTAGATTGCATATATACGTAAGTGTGTTTGTGTGTGTGTGTGTGTTTGGAATATACGTTTTATCAAAATCTAACTCAATAGAGATAGACTCTAAACTGAACAATATTCATAGAAGAAACAAATGCATTTAATAAGGAATTTCCCCACACACACAAGCACCAAGTTTATGTAGTTGAGAGGGAAATTCTACCAATAAAGTAATCAATAAATTAATGCTAGTTAAACTACTCAAGAGTTATAGAGAGGTAAATATTTCCTAAAATAGTTTTTAGGAAGGGTATATAAAAGTGATACCAGAACCTTGCCTAGATTTAGCCATATAGAATACTATAGAGAAATAGGACATATACTTTTTCTTTTTTTTGAGGCGGAATTTTGCTTTTGTTGCCCAGGCTGGAGTACAATGGCACGATCTCGGCTCACTGCAACCTCTGCCTCCCGGGTTCAAGTGATTCTCCTGCCTCAGCCTCCCAAGTAGCTGGGATTACAGGTATGTGCCACCATGCCCAGCTAATTTTATATTTTTATTAGAGATGGGGTTTATCCATGTTGGTCAGGTTGGTCTTGAACTCTTGACCTCAGGTGATCTGCCCCCCTCAGCCTCCCAAAGTGCTGGGATTACAGGCGTGAACCACTGTGCCTGGTGACATATACATTTAAGAGTAAAATATTAAGTATTAGAAACTATTGCATCAGTATATTAATGCATAATCAATCGCCATTTATGTTATAAAAGGAAGTATGATTCAATATTAAGAAATTCATTAATGAAATTAATCACATTAATAGAATGAATGAGAATGTCATGTGACTTTGGTCATCAATGCAAAAAGATTGGCAGAATTCTACAGAAAATTATGTTTAATAAATTTAGTAAGAAATTGGTGTAAAAGATTTCTGAAAAACATGAAAATAGGCTTATACAGATGAAAAATAATGACACCAAATGTTTGGGTAGGAAAGTTCAACAATATTGAGAAGTCAATAATCTATGAATAAATTTATATCTTGAGTTTGACCCAAATATAATATCATGTACTTGAGTTCTGAAGATTTAAAAAATATATTGCTATGAAAAGTAAACAAAAAAATCCATGAACAATTTGAAATGAAAAAAAAAAGAGTGACTTCCCCTGTCATATATTATTAAAACACGGGGACCCAGCACGGTGGCTCACGCCTGTAATTCCAGCACTTTGGGAGGCTAAGGCAAGCGATCACCTGAGGTCAAGAGTTTGAGACCACCCTGACCAACATGGTGAAACCCCGTCTCTACCAAAAATACAAAAACTAGCCGGGTCTTGGCGGGCACCTGTAATCCCAGCTACTCAGGAGGCTGAGGCAGGAGAATCGCTTGCACCCGGAAGGCAGAGGTTGCAGTGAGCTGAGATCACGCCACTGCACTCCAGCCTGGGTGACAAAGCAAGACTCCATAGGAAAAAAAAATTATTTTTATAAACATTTTATAAATATTTATAAATAAAACAAAATAAAGAAAACATGGGAATTAAAACAGTGTACTGTTGATTCATGAACAGAAATAGAAATGAGTGGCAAACACATTTTAAAATAGAATAAAATGTGTGAAACTATTTTACAATTTTAATTACAATAAGACAGCAGTGACAAAAGTAGAAATGTCGATTTGGGGTGTCTCATTGGAGACCACAGCCCATAAATACGTAGCTGAGCCTTTGTCTCCTCACGTGTTTTGTTGCCACAGAGATAGTGTCCTTCATTCTCACAGTGTTCATAGTAGCCAGCCACGTCCAATGAGGAGGGTTTAGGTGCACAGAACAGTCTTCTAAATACTAATCTACATCTTTTTCCACCACAAAAGTTTTATCAAGTCAATTTAAAAAGTTTTGGTTGATTAAAGAAACCTTTTTAAGGCCTGGTGCAGTGGCTCATGCCTGTAATCCCAGCACTTTGGGAGGCCAAGGTGGGTGAATCTCTTGAGGTCAGGAGCTGGAGACCAGCCTGGCCAACATGGTGAAACCCCATCTCTACTAAAAATACTAAAATTAGCTGGGCATGGTGGCAGGTGCCTGTAATCCCAGATACTTAGAAGGCTGAGGAAGGAGAATTGCTTGAACCTGGGAGGTGGAGGTTGCCATGAGCTGAGATTGCATCAGTGCGCTCCAGCCTCAGTGACAGAGCGAGATATGTCTCAAAACAAACAAGCAAAAACCTTTTAAGTATATAAACATCAGTTTCAAAATTCTGGTTGGCAAAACAACTATGTTAAGTTCATAAAGTATAGGGGAAGTTCTAATGAAGTGTCAGAGCCAGAGTTACTCCCAGAGCGAGCTTCGGGACTGCTGTCCTGTCCTCAGGATGCTACAGTCTTTCTACGCTACATAGGTCACACATGGGGCTGACCTTCCAAACATGCAGTTGTCACTTTGTAAGCAAAATAGGGGACCTTCAACTCCGCTTCTCTGGTTGGAAAGAAGGTGTCTCATAGGTCCTATTTTCCATACTAGATGTTAAATACAGTCACTATAAGAAGGTCAGTTTCAAATGATTTGCAAAGCACATTTACAAACTCTTCAAACTTATGAGCATGCCCCCAAATACTACAAATAAGAGGGGTGGGGAATCACTTTGAAAGCAAAGTGGGTGAGGCCTTTCTTTTCAGTGACCAAACAGGGTCCCTTGTACAATTCACAGATCCAGCTGCCAGCCCAGCCTACACCTTAACTGGTTCCTGTGGGAACCCCAGCTTAGTTTGCCCCCCATGCCCCCAAATACTCCAGCCTGGATGCTGTCTCCAGGATCCACCCTTGTGGGGTTTCCTACTGCGATCCCCCTCACCAGAGCCCAGAAAGAGCCAAGCCAAGCTCAGTCCACAGTGGCTGCTCACCCCGGATGATCTGTCTGCTCTGCCGTCAGTTACACCACTGCTGTCTACTCTCAACCAAGTCCACAACAAGAGACATCGGTGCCACATGCCCAATTATGCCTTTGGTAAAAATCCCCCTGCATCTCACCTGTCTCCAGCTCCCCACATCCATTGAAGCTTGGTTTCCTTGATTAGGATTAGGGTTTTCAGTGTGGCAGGGACTCCTGATAGCTGCAGAATGGCATCTATGAGGCCAAACCACGTCTGCATTGACCCTCCATGTTATCTAACCTTTTCACTCTCCTCTGCTCTGCAGTGTGGGGTGGAGTTCCCCAAAGCAGAAGCAGTAGTGAGAATTCCGCTGTCTCCTAGTAATCCAGGTATTTCAGAGACCCCTGCAGTCACAGCACCATGGTCCTGAGATGAGCAGGAAGAACCCTTCCAGTGGGTGTGCTGTCCTGGGAAGTTTTAGAGAATCAAATTCCAGATCTTTGAAGTCCATACTCACTCATTCTCAAAATCAACTAGACCCAGAAACTGTGTCCAGGGGAATCCCTGCTTCCAGACCCTTCTCATGCTTCCTTCCTTCTCCCGCTTGCCAACCTTACCTGCCTGACTTACAAGGGGCATCGTCCCAGACCACCAGAATAGGGACCCTTCAACAATTCCCTCAATTCTATGCCTCCATCTGATCAGAGGATTTATTTCCAATACAATTGGAATTTCTGTTTCATGTTTATTTATTAAAATTTGAAACATTCACTTTGGTAAACTGCATTTTACTAAATATGTGTCTATATATGTTTTATATATATATATATATAAATTTCCTCTTGAATATGTATGTCAGAGCTATCCATCCATGTATCTATACAGAGAGAGAGTGAGACAGAGAGACCAACAGAAAGACACAACGAATGAGAGAAGTTGCAAGTAAGTAGAATGAGACTGAACAAAATACTCACAAGCATGAAAGCATGTGAGTTATCTTAGGATCAACTTAAGTGGGGGTAGTGGAATAGAAATACAAGTTCGAGAAGTAAAAGGAGTGTTGTGAAACTCCCAGCTGCTAAGAAAGAACTTGTTTGGTTTTTTAAAAAATATATAGTGGTCAGGGCCAAATCACCACTCCGTTAACATTGTGTTGGACACATTCACAAGACTGATGCGCGGTTTGTTTAAATGTGTTTGGATCCTGTCACAGTTAAAAGCCTTTGCTATGATTTAAATGTATGAGGCAAAAATAAATGTCTACAAAACTTGTGTGGGAGTGAACACAAAGATTCTTTAGAGGGATGGGATGAAAAAATTTGAAGACCATTAAAGGAAAGATTATCTGAAAGTCTAATCCCTAGCTGACATTACTTTTCCTCCTGAAACATACAATGGGGCTGCCCAGGCCTTGTCTCCATTTGTTCTATTTACCAGTAGAAAAATAAGACTTGGTTCTCATCATAATTTTAGCAGTCATGACGTACATGCCCTCAAGGAAGTGCCACAGGGTATTTTAGGCTCCAGGAGCCATTTCCGGGATGTTTCTTTCCAAAGAAAATGTTCATGTCATGAATTTTATTCTATGAACATAATTTGAACATACAGGTCTACCTTTAAATAATGGGCCAGATGACCCCAGTTTTTCTAGGAGTGCAGTCTTCTGTTAGGGTAGATGTCCTTTCTACTGTGGAGAATTGCATTTTGAGATCCTATGAGTCTCAGCATGTTTGTAAGGGGCTGCCGCTGTCTATTATTAGGGTGGCCTCTTTAGCTTTGGCTCTACACCACGTGGCTTAAAGATTCTCCTTGAATTTGACCTGAGGCCCCTGACCCCACCCACATTGCTGGGGAGGAGGGGCCCATTATGGACTCTGGCAGCTGTAACTCCTGACCCCCAGTCTTGCTTGACGTGGCAAAGGAGAGGCAGAAGAGGGAGGTGCACACTAAGCCACTCTGGGCATCCTTCCTGGGTGGGCTGGGTCCCCCCAGGGCCTGCTCTCGCCTACCCAGGAGTACAGCTGATCTCGGCTGGGTCTCCCTCAGCACCCTCAGGATGCGTGCGGCAGGTATCTGCAAGTCCCCAGGAGACTCTGGTTCCTGGCCAATCTCACTGCCCCCTGCCCCAGCACTGGGACCCTCATGTGGCTGCAGGTGTGGCTGGTAGTGCCAAGGGAGCCTCAAACTTAAATTCCCAAACTTAAATTCTCCTGCCCATAACTCATACCTTCAGCCCCCTCCATTTTCTGAGCTAAGCTCCACTCAGTGAAAACAAAGTCAAGTGGGAGTCAGGGACAGGAAAGTGTCTCGGGGGTGGGGCAAAAGAGGGGAAAGGGACAAGTCTCTCCCAAATGGATCCAGAGCAAGCTCCTCCCTCCTGCTAGTAGCCACACTGCCCAGATGTTGACCTTCAGATGTGCAAGGCCCCTGTCTCTTCCCCAGCCCTGGGACACTCTGGTGGCTGCAGGTCCTGATTGCTGTGCCAGTCACAGCAGGAACAGGTCCCCAAAATGTCACATCTCCAGGAAATAAGACCAAGGTTCCACCTAACCAGTTCAGCTCTCACCTCCCTCCCAAAACCTTCACAGGGGAAACCACGTAACACGAAATCTACAACCTTTTGGCCCTGACTCTAACCTGGTACCGCCATGAGCAAGTGAGGCTTCTGTGTTGACTGAGAGTGGAATTTGTGTCATCAATTCCAATCAGATTTCTGGAGGAGGCTCTTCTTTCCCTGATGGTTGAGGTCTTCATTGCAGTCCCCTCAGTGGAAGGAGAGACCTTCCTGGAAGTCCAAACAGTTCTCTTTTCCTCCCTTGGCTAATTTCTTGTTCAGCTGAAGCAGAGCCTGCCTCGATGAGGGAGTTCCTATTAGGTTTCTTAATTTAAGAGACCTCACCAGTTGTGAATTCCTCTGTAAATCAGCAGTGCTTTATTTTTCTGTTGCAGAATGAGTTTGTGATCCTGGTTTTCTACAATTCTTTAGCAAATGTGTTTTTGTAACCTCACATTCAACCCTTCCTTCATTGACCCATCTAGCATGCTCAGAGGGAATCAGTTTCCCCTGCTATTCTCAAGACAGTGGGTTGAGGGAAGAGACTTCAATTCTTCACATCTCACTAATGTTACCCTGAAATTCATTATAGTCCAGGGAGTTGGATTAGTTCCAACTGTGCCAGGAAATTTTGACGAATGAACAAAATTAGAAGTTTTTTCTTTTCTTTTTAAAGAGATGGAGTCTCACTATGTTGTCCAGGCTGGTCTTGAACCCCCGGGCTCAAACGATCCTCCCGTCTCTGCCTCTTACAGGCATGAGCCGCTGTGTGTGGCTTCAATGCTAGATGTGTTCATGGCAGCACGGCCTTCTAAGGCATCTGAGGCAGCACCATCTCCTGTGAGTTTCCTGGCATGTACCAGAGGCCTTCATGAAACTTTTCCTTAATGAGTTTTGAAAGGGCATTGGAATCTTGATCTTTCCCACCTGGTAACGAATTATTTTAAAATTATTTTTAAAGAAATATTTAAGAAACGTTATTTAGAAGTGAAAGGATGCAGGAGAGAGTCGGCCTGGTGTGATGTGAGAAAGACTGAACCTGGTGGTCACTGCTGGCTTTCAAGCTGGAAAGGGACCAGGAGTGAAAGAACGTGGGTTCTTCTATAGACTAGAAAAGGAAAGAAAAAGAACTCTTTTCCAGAGACTCCAAGGGGAACACAACCTAGAGGACAACTTAATTTTAGCCTAGTGAGTCTCATTTTAGATCTCTGACCTCTAAGTCTATAAGATAACAAATTTATTTATTTATTTATTTAGAGACAAGGTCTCACTCTGTCGCCCAGGCTGGAGCTCAGTGGCATGATCTTGGCTCACTGAAGCCTCTGCCTCCTGGGTTCAAGCGATTCTCCTGCCTCAGCCTCCCTAGTAGCTGGGATTACAGGTGCATGCCACCATGTCTGGCTAATTTTTGTATTTTTAGTAGAGATGGGGTTTCGCCATGTTGGCTAGGATGGGGTTTCGCCATGTTGGCTAGGATGGTCTCGAACTCCTGACCTCAAGTGATCCGCCTGCCTTGACCTCCCAAAGTGCTGGGATCACAGATGTGAGCCACCGCGTCTGGCCGGTAACACATACTTTCCACCCTATATAAATGAAAACATGTTCACATGGAAACTTGTACACAAATGTTTATAGCAACTCTATTCACACTTGCCCCAAAGTGCAAACAATCTAGATGTCCTTCCGTGGCTGAATGAACAAACTACAGTGCATCCATACAATGCACTGTGTGCACTGACACTTGCAATAACTTGGATGGAGCTCAAGAACATCATGCTGACCAAAAAACGCCAGCCTCAAAGGTTACAGACTGTATGATTCCATTTATATGACATCCTGAAAAAGACTTAACTGTAGTGATGAACAGATAAGTGGTTGCCAGAAGTTATGGGTGAGGGGAGGGGTGGCTACAAAAGGGTAACATGAAGGAGTGGTTTTTGGGTGATGGAAACATTCTGTATCTTAACTGCGGTTGTAGGCCGGATGCAGTGGCTCACACCTGTAATCCCAGCACTTTGGGAGGTGGGTGGATCACTTGAGGTCAGGAGTTCGAGACTAGCCTGGCCAACATGGTGAAACCCCATCTCTACTAAAATACAAAAATTGGCTAGGCGTGGTAGTGCACACCTGTAATCCCAGCTACTTGGGAGGCTGAGGCAGGAGAATCGCCTGAACCTGGGAGGTAAAGTTTGCAGTGAGCCGAGATCGCGTCACTGCACTCCAGCCTGGGCCACAGAGGGAGACTCCCTCTCAAAAAAAAAAAAAAAAAAAAAAAAAAAAAAAAAATTGTAATAAATTGTACACCAAAAGGAAGATCTTGGCTCACTGCAACCTTTGCCTCCCGGGTTCAAGCGATTCTTGTGCCTCAGATTCCCAAGCAGCTGAAACTACAGGCACCCACCACCACGCCCGGCTATTCATCTCCATTCTTGTGGAGTGCAGTGTGGTGGAGTTCGGTCTACGTGCTTACAGATGGCTTATCTGCAAAATGTGTCTAAAAAGAAATTTTATAGGATAAATATTTCATACATGTTTGAAACAGTGCTTGGCGCAAATGAATAGATGTAATGCAAGCTGCTATTAATACATCATCTCTGAATTGGGAGAATAATTGCCATCACATCGTTGTGATTACACAAAAGCCTCCGTTATGTAATAGGGCTCAGTAAATGTCAATTTCCATAGCATTTCAAACCTGGATACTAAATATGGGGCCAAGGGCAACGACATGTCCCTGGTTTGACTCTTGCATTCTTGGTTTCCTGGGTTTCCTCATTTATCTTTTTTTTTTTTTTTTGGCCTTGTTATCTTTCTACCTTCAGGGAAGCCTCTCCCTTCTTCTCCTCCCCAGAATGACCTCCTATCACCCTCCTTCAGGACCTAGATGCAGGGCGTTTCTATCTTAGGCTGACATTTGACTCACTGCCTACATCTATAGCTTGGCACAGAGCGATTCACACACCCTCAAGAGTGTGGGTGAGACATATACACCCTGTTAGACCTGAAGGTGAGCCCAACCTGGGAAAATCGTGACCTCAGAGCAAAGCAGGATGTGAAAGGTTTTGGAAAGGAGGTGGCCCTGCAGGGCAGGAGGAATTTTTAAGGGGCAGGAGCAGATTGGGGGAAATACCCAGTGAGGAGGGAAACAGATATGTCAATTCTACCCTTTTCTCTACCCAGGCAGATGGCTCTTCTTAAGGCCAATAAGGATCTCATTTCTGCAGGACGGCAGGAGTTCAGCGTTCTGCTGAATCAGCAGGTGAGTTCAGGCTTCCGTTTCAAAGGACTGGCCTGGAGACTGGGGGGTGCTGGGGAAGTGGAGGATGAGGGCAGAAAACAGAGGATAACTGGAGCTGATGAAGTAATGGTGGAATTGTTGGAAACAATGAGAGACACGGGATACAATGCAGAGGAAGGAGGATGTGAGAGCTGGTGCCGTGGCACTATTCTGGGTATTCCTGAATCCCACTGCTGACCACATTCTCCCTTGCCAACTGCCTCTCCGCAACCCCCCAGGTCTTCAATGATCCTCTCATCTCTGAAGAAGACATGGTGACTGTGGTGGAGGACTGGATGAACTTCTACATCAACTATTACAGGCAGCAGGTGACAGGGGAGCCCCAAGAACGAGACAGGGCTCTGCAGGAGCTTCGGCAAGAGCTGAACACTCTGGCCAACCCTTTCCTGGCCAAGTACAGGGACTTCCTGAAGTCTCATGAGCTCCGGAGTCACCCGCCGCCCTCCTCCTAGCCCAGGGACCCAGCCCCTCCTCTCTGAGAAACTCTGACCTTCATGTCCTTAGGCTGTGCTCCCGCCACTCTACACTGACACCTCAATAAAGACCAGTGCTGGTTTTGTTGGACTTCCTGGCTTCTCTTTCATGGTCTGACCTGACATGTGGAGGCAGTCGGTCCCTTTCCTTCCGCCCTCCTTCTTAGATATGCTCTTGGAAGCTTAATTCCTTAGAGCAGAGGTTAGCAGCCTGGAGTGAACACCGGGCAGCGATTCTAAATTAAAACACGCTGAATGAGGAAGGCGGGACTAGAGAGTGCGGAGGCGCGGGGAAGGGGGTGGCAGAAACAAGAAAGGGGGATAGAAGCCCTCCAGACGTTGTCCTGTGACCTGCTTGTCAAGGAGGAAACTGCTGGAAGTCTCCCAGTCTTGTTCATCCTGCGCCAGGTCCACCGCCTCGACTTTTCAATCCCCTGTCCTTAGCTCCAGCTCAAACAACATTCTAGGATCTTCGGACTCTGACTACCGCAGAATACCTCCCCGGGGCCCCGAGCATCGTAGGAATTTAGAGTTGTAAGGGATCTTGAGAACCCTTCAGCGCGCCACTTACGTTTCAAGCCGGGGAGCCCCTTCCCTTTGGCTCCAACATCCCTGGGCGCAGATGCCAGGATTGGGAAGCAGAGGAGCCCGCCTTTCCCCCGCCCCAAGCTTCTCAGGTCAGTTCCCGGTCTAGGCTCCCTTTCTCCCAGACCTCCAGACTCGAAGCCTCTTTATTTTAGGGCTCTGGGCGGAACCAGGGCCGGGCCAGACTCAAGACCGTTTTAAAAACGAAATGAAGCTGTTAGACCTGCGTCGCAGTCTCCAGGAAAAGCCTCCAGGCGCAGAGGGGAGGGCGCTTAGGAAGGGTGCACGGTGCGGGGGCGCGCGGGGCGAGAGGGTTCCCGGGGTGCGGAGCGGGGCGGGTGGTGAGCGGAGGGGTGCTGGGGAGGGGCGGGGCTGGGCGGGGGTTGGGGGTACCCGGCGGGGGGAGCGGGGGCGCGCGGAGCGGGGGCGCGGCTAGGAGGCGCCGCATACCAATCAGAGGCGGCTCAGGGTGCGCGCGGGGAGCTGGAAGGCGCAGCCCTGGACCTTTTCAGTGTTCTCTCTAACGCGGGAAAATTTGGGCCCAGAGGGATTGCTCCTAGTGTCAACCTCCAGCAAGTTTTCCTCTGGGACTTGTGAACCGACTGTTGTTTTTTGGGTCTCTGCAGCCTGGATCAGGGTGAAAAGGGAAGCAGCTCAGTGTCCCCAGCGGTGCTTCCAACCGTAGGGTGTGGTCGGCCCTAGACCCAGCTCGGGGGAGTGGCGCCTACCAGGGAAGCAGGCGGCGAGCACCTCTGGGGTGGGGTCGGTAGTCCAGGCAGAGAGGCTGGGGCCTTCTTCGCGGCACCCCTCAGGAAATCTCAGTCCGTGAATGAGGACTGGGGCCCGCTCAGGCGGCAGTAGTCGGCAGCCTCACCTTTGCAAGAGAAACCTGGCCTGGTGTGCGTGGGTGGAAGACGGTGACTAGGGGACGCTAGTAGAGCACACAGCACAACGCTCCCGTGCCTTATGCAGAATGGCGAAGTGTTTGCATGTAACCCATGCACATCCTCTCGTGTACTTCACATCATGGCTGAATTACTTATAATACCGACTACAACGTCAATGCTATGTAAATAGTTGTTACACTGTATTATTTAGGGAGTAAGGACAATAATAAAAAGCCTGTTCGGTACAGAGGCAACCATCCATTTTTCTCCCCAAATATTTACCATCCTTGGTTGGTTGGATCCACAGATGCGGAACCCACAGATACGGAGCGACCACTGTATTTGTCTTTCAGCTTAGCTGAAAAGAATGTCAGAAGCCACTTTGGCTCAATTCATGAAGAGGAACTTTCCATACCTTTATAATTATCCAGCTATGGGAGCTGCTGAGCTAACCACTTCTCAGGTGCTCAAAGGAAAATGACTAATTACAGGTATAAGGTAGAAAAGATGATCACTGGGAAGTTCCAACATTGAAACTCCATTCCGACCATTCCATAAGCTTGTGCAATTGAGAAGCTGCAAAAAATATTTTTAAGACAGAAAAATCTGTTACCTGCACTTTCTGCTCTCACATTACTATCAACGAAGTGACTGGTGGTAAATCTACAAGAAGTAAAATTGACAATAGTTTGATTTTTCAGAGATGGTGATCTGAACCTGATGGTTCATAATAATAAAAATAAAATTACTAACGCAGTGAGTGCCCCGAATCCATTACTGTTCCTGAAGGAAAATAAATTAGAATTAGCAAGAATAACCTTCCTTTGTTGTGATAGCAGTATCTGAATTAATACTAGAAATCATATTGTAAATAAATGGTAAAACATTATAGCCATAACCCTGCCCTTATCCTGACACTGATATTGAACCTGACCTAGAGCTGACCCTGAACTTGGGCCTCACCTGTAGCCTCACCTTGCTCCTGATCATAATGGACACCTTGCCCTCACAATGACCCTGACTCTGACACTGACATTGCCTCTCATTCTCATTCTTATATTGATCCTGATGCTGAATTGGACCCTAAACTTTACCTGATCCTAACTTTCACCCTGTCTCTGACCCTCAACCTGAATCCTACCGTGACCCTTACCCTGAACTTGACCTTCACTGACCCTTCCCTAAGCATGATGTTGACTCTGACCCTCACTATGACCCTGACCCTTGATCCTCAACTTGACCTAGACAGTGATAATAATTATGACTTTTTTTTTTTTTTTTAAGAGGCAGGGTCTTGCTCTGTCGCCCAGGCTGTAGTGCAGTGGTGCCAGCATGGCTTACAGCAGCTTTGACCTCCAGAGCTCAAGTGATCCTCCCGCTTCAGCTTCCCGAGTAGCTAGGACCACAGGTGCATGCCATCATGCCTGGCTATTTTTTTTTTTTTTGTATTTTTTGTAGAGATGGGGGTCTCACTATGTTGTCCAGGCTGGTCTTGAACCCCTGGCCTCAAGCAAGATTCCCACCTTAGCCTCCCAAAGCACTGGGAATACAGATGTGAGCCACTGCACCTGGCCTTTAACCATGACTCTTGACCCTGAAGCATATACTCTCACCTTGACTCTGACCTTGCTCTCGTTCTGACACCACCCCCTCCTCCACACCTAAGCCTTACCCTGGTGCTCACTCTCACCTTGCACCTGACTATGACACTCACCAGACCCTGATCCTACTGTCACTTACACACTCTATCTCATTCTCACCCTGACCCTGATTCTGTACTTGACCCTGACCCTCACTTTTGCCTTCAATTTTAGCCTCACCCTTAATCCCAACCCGAACATTGAAGCTAACCCTACAGTGGCACTCAACTTGACCCTCCCCTGGCCTGGAATCTTAATGTCACCATGACCCTCATCATGACCATAAATCTGACCCTTGCCTGACCCTGACTCTGCTGCTTACTTTCCACTGACCCTGGCTTGACCCTTATGGTCTCCCTGATCCTGACCTCACCTTGACTCTACAAGAACCCTTATCCATACCTTCAACATGTCCTTGAACCTACTGTGAATCTGAAACTTATGCTGAGCCTGACCTACACACTCAGCCTGACCCTGGCACTAAGTCTTTCTCACTCTGTGATAAACTCTGACCCTGAAACTGACTGACCCTTGCCCTGACCCTGGCTTTGAATGTTTGCCTCACACTCCTCATCCTCACTCTGACACTGACCCCACTCTGATCCTCATGATGACTCTCAGCTCTACTTTGACCCTGGAACATGACCCTTACCCTCATCAAGACCCAGCAATTTGCTCACACCTGTAGTCCCAGCACTTTGGAAGGCTGAGTTGAGAGGATCACTTGAGGCCAGGCGTTCAAGACCAGCCTGGGCAACATAACAAGACACCCCACCCCCATCTGTACAACAAAATACTCACATTGCATTACAAATGTTTGCTACATCATTGTAGTAAATTCTTTCTATTTACTCTAGTTAGTAGCTGCAATGTGGTCTTATGATAAAACTCTGTGCCCCAGTTCTGACCACTGGAACAAGCTGGACACATCTGGCTTCTGGTTTTTTTTTTTTTTTTTTTGAGACAGAGTCTTGCTCTGTCATCTAGGCTGGAGTGCAGTGGCACGATGTCGGCTCACTGCAGCCTCTGCCTCCCAGGTTCAAGCGATTCTCCTGCCTCAGCATCCCAAGTAGCTGGGATTAACAGGCACCCGCCACCACACCCGGCTAATTTTTGTATTTTTAGTAGAGAAAGAGTTTCACAATGTTGGCCAGGCTGGTCTCAGACTCTTGACCTTAGGTGATCTGCCTGCCTCAGCCTCCCAAAGTGTTGGGATTACAGGCGTGAGCCACCAAGCCCAGCCACTTCTGGCTTCTTACCAGGGCTGCGATTTGGTGAGACAAAGGAGGAGTTAGTGGGAAATTTAAGGAAGCCCTCTCTCTCAGGCTCGTGAAAGTGCAGGGTCAGGTCCTGAGAGTGGGGCCTCCTTAAATTGTACCCTGGATGCCCTACTTGCCTCTAGGGCCTGCTTCTGGCTGCTCCTAAAGGGTTTTGCCCTCTGGATATTTTTCAGTCCTCCTGCAAATGCAGATGGGTGGCCCATGCCCACTAGTGTTCCGGGCACATCCCAACATGTCCAGGTCCTCTTAGAATGCACTGGAATCCCCGATACATTTGATACATTTATATATTAATAATGCAGCAGCTCATGCCTGTAATTCCAGTACACTGGTAGGCCAAGGCAGGAGGATCGCTTGAGTCCAAAAGTCCTAAAAGATCAGCCTGGGCAACACAGGGAAACCCGGTCTCTACAAAAAATAGAAAAATTAGCCAGGTGTGGTGGTGTGTGCCTGTGGTCCCAGCAACGTGGAAGGCTGAGGTGGGAGGATCACTTGAACCCAGGAGTATTTTTTTTTTTTTGATGGAATCTTGCTCTGTTGTCCAGGCTGGAGTGCAGTGGTGCAATCTCAGTTCACTGCAGCCTCTGCCCTCCAGGCTCAAGTGATTCTCCTGCCTCAGCCTCCCAAGTAGCTGGGACTGCAGGTGTGTACCACCATGCTGGGCTAACTAGTCCAGGAGTTCTAAGAGACCAGCCTAGGTAACACAGGGAAACCCCATCTCTACAAAAAATACAAAAATTGGCTGGGTGCAGTGGCTCACACCTGTAATCCCAGCACTTTGAGAGGCCTAGGCAGGCGGATCACAAGTTCAGGAGATCGAGACCATCCTGGTCAACTTAGTGAAACACCGTCTCTAGTTAAAAATATATATGAAAAAAAAATTAGCTGGGTGTGGTGGCATGCACCTGTAGTCCCAGCTACTCTGGAGGCTGAGGCAGGAGAATTGCTTGAACCTGGGAGGTGGAGGTTGTGGTGAACAGTGATCCCACCACTGCACTCCAGCCTGGGAAACAGAGCGAGACTCTGGCTCAAAAAAAAAAAATGTATCTATATCTATCTATCTATCTATCTATCTATCTATCTATCTATCTATCTATAGACATATAGATATCTCAAGGTAGATAATCTAGCTTCTGTAAGCCTCAGTTTCCTATTTTTGTATGTGTGAGGGAATAAACTACTTGATCTTTCTATAGCAAATGTCATGTTTTTGTGAAAGATTTTCTGAAGGTAGATGAACCAAATTAAAGATTCTACAGATGTCAGAGGCCCATTTGTCCATGAGCATCCCCTCTCCCAACCTTGCAAATTACTATATTGATTGGATTTTCCATATAAAACTTCTATTGTAACCTCTAGAGTTTGTGTACTCATGATAATTAATTACATTTTTCATGAATATTTTGTTTTTTTACACTTTCTTCCTTCTTACAACTTAAGAGTTTTTGCTGATACCATAAACAAAACAAATCAAACAGAAGGAGTGTCACATAATGGAGTTAGTGCCCCAAATTAAAATATAAAAGACTTTAGTGTATAAATTAGACTGGGCGCAGTGGCTCACGCCTTAATCCCAGCACTTTGGGAGGCCGAGACAGGTGGATCATCTGAGGTCAGGAGTTCAAGACCAGCCTGGCTAACATGGTGAAACCCTGTCTCTATTTAAAAAAAAAAAAAAAAAAAATACAAAAAATTAGCTGGGCATGGTGGCAGGTGCCTGTAATCCCAGCTACTTGGGAGGCTGAGGCAGGATAATCGCTTGAACCTAGGAGGTGGAGGTTGCAGTGAGCTGAGATTGTGTCATTGCACTCCAGGCTGGGCAACAAGAGTGAAACTCCATCTCAAAAAAACCCCCCAAAACAAACAAAAAAGACTTTAGTGTATAAATTGAGTTGACTATAATGACTGTATATTTTTTGTTGACACATTATTCATCACAAATGTTTTGGGAGAGATGTGCTTGAATTTTCAGTCTTAAGGGTGCACAGTTTTGTAGTTATAAATTCTATTACTGCTATATTGTTTCTAATACCTTCTACAGAAGTGAAATGTCTTCATGCTGCTAAATAGCATTTACCTGCAAGTGGAGAAGGAATGAAAGCTCATAAAACTGCAATACAAAATTTGTCTTCAGCAATAGGTTTAATTTTATTTCTGTAGATTTTTGAACCTAGAAATTTATTGCTGGATATTTAATATATCAAAATAGCAGAACAAGGAGCTTATATTAAGAAATGTATCAATAGCTGGGTGTGGTTGCTCTGCCTGTTATCTGAGCACTTTGAGAGAATGAGACGGGCAGATCACCTGAGGTCAGGAGTTCAAGACCAGTCTGGCAAACGTGGTGAAACCCCATCTCTACTAAAAATACAAAAATTAGCTGGGTGTATTGGTGGGCATTTTTAATCCCAGCTACTCAGGAGACCGAGGCAGGAGAATCGCTGGAACCCCTGAGGTAGAGGTTGGAGCACTGAGCTGAGATTGCACCACTGCACTCCAGCCTGGGTGAGCAAGCATTACTCCACCTCAGCTTGGGCGTCTCAAAAAAAAAAAAGAAAAAAAAGAAAAAAAGAAAAAGAAAAAAAGAAAGAAATGTATGGGAAATTTGTGATTTTCCTGTGTCTTTTTTTCTTTTTCTTTTTTTTAAAGACAAACTGAAGAGGCAAACAATGAGAAGTAATGTGACTTCTCACATAGCTCAGTGAACATGGGATCTGCTCAGATGCTCTGCTTTCTGAGCCCTCCATTCCCCACTCCTGTTAAGCTATTCTAATGCCAGGGTATGTTGGAATTTATTCATCAACAAAAACTGCTGAACAGTTCTAAACAAGGAAATCTCATGTTTAAAAAAAAAAAAAACGCTCTGGCTGCAGTAAGGAGACAGATTGTAGATGAAGATAGCATCAGGGAACCAGTAGAGAGGCTGCTGTGGTACCTCCAGAAGGTAGTGGGGTGATTTAGACAAGAGGAGTATAAATAATCACATGAAATTCTCTCCTGGAGCTCCCACTGCTATCTGCCTGAGTTCCACCAAAGAAGTAGAAATGTGACACTGATCATTTACAGATCATCTTCCTTGAATTTACCTAAAAGAAGGCAAAACCTTCAAATGTCTGTGTAGCTATCATTGGTAGGAACCGTTCAAATGTCTGTGTAGCTATCAGTGGTAGGAACTGTTCAAATGTCTGTGTAGGTGTCATTGGTAGGAACCCTCATACTCCAGAGCCAAAACACTGAGAGTGTGGACCTGCTTCTCTAGGGCTCTGTTTTACTTATAGGACTCATTAATTTTTTTCCCAACAAAGCTTAAAAGTAAGTCCTGTGTGACATCATCCAGCCATGGAAATTCTGTTATTAAAATCTGAGCCTTGCCGGGCGTGGTAGCTCACCCCTGTAATCCCAGCACTTTGGGAAGCGGAAGCATGTGGATCATTTGAGGTCAGGAGTTTGAGACCAGCCTGATCAACATGGTGAAACCCCTGTCTCTACTAAAAATACAAAAATTAGTTGGATATGGTGGCTCGTGCCTATAATCCCAGTTACTCAGGAGGCTGAGGCAAAAATATCACTTGAACACGGGAGGCAGAGGTTGCAGTGAGCCCAGAGCGAGGCTCCATCACAATAATAATAATAATAATAATAATAGTATCTGAGCCTCAAAGTCTACTAGGAGGAGGACTTTGCTTCTCAGTGTCATTTTTCTAAAGGGAGCGGGGAGCCAAGTGTATGGCTTCCTTTCCTTGTCGCCCACGGTCCTAAGCGGTTAGTGAGCCTGGCCGGGAGGGACTCAGGTGCCCACATCCTCTTCTAAACACGGCCAGAAAGTCCATTGGAGTTGAGAATTATCACGTCAATTTCCATCACAAGATTTTTATCAAATCTATTTTAGAATTGTTGGTTTGATTAAAAAGCAAAACAAAACAAGAAAAACCTCTGAAGTCCAAAAACAAGAGTTTCCAAAATCTAGTTGGTAAAATACAACGACGTCAAGATTGCAACGGGTGGGCGAAGTCGCAGGATTTGAGAGCAGGACAAGCGCATTCCTGGGCTGCGGTCCTGTCCTCGGGCTGTGGCCTTTCCGGGCTCCCAAGGCTGCGCAAACAAAGGCTGCTGTCCCAAGGCAAGGTGGGGGCTGCGGGGTCGCTTCTGGACCAAAGCGCGACCTCCCCAGGCTCCCTTTTCTGTTCCTAGATATGAGTCTAATCCCACCAGGAAGGTCGGGTTCAAAAGGTTTGCCAAAGCAAAGATGCAAACTCATCCACCTCAGGAGCACACCCCTGAATAAGAAAAACAAGGGTATGGGCGGCGGCGCGGGTGGCGGGAGGGGGGTATCCCTTTGAGACCAAAGGAGCGAAGATGTGACGTTATGTGATAATTTAGGATGGTCTGTGCATTTCACCGACCTCGATGCCTCCCGGCCGCCCTTTAACTGACCTGTGGGAACTCCAGCATGTCCCGGGCCGCGCCCCAGGGCGCCCCCAGAGCCCATTGCCCCAAAGTCCTGCATCCAGGACGCTGTCACCAGGCCCTGCGCCTCTGGGGAGTTTCTACTCTGCGACTCCCTGGCCTGAGCCCAGGAGCAGCCGGGCCCAGGCCGCACCCCCGGCGCGTCCCCGCGGAAGTCATGAGGTCCCCACGGCCCGGGCCAGGTCACCGGACAGCCCCGGGTGCCCCAAGAGCTCCGGCAGCAGCTCAGCTGGGACCAGCCGCCCGCGGAGCCACGCCTCCCCCAGCCGCCCGCAAGTTCCCACAGGAGGAACTGGCTACAGACCCTTCCCGACCGCAGCCGCCGGGCGCACAGGCGCCGCACGGACTGTGACGCGCCCAGGGTCCGCGCTGGCTTGGACCCGACCAGACCCCGCTCCTCCACCGCCGCCCCGCAGGGACCCCGGCGCGCCGTCCTCCCTCCCTGGGTGCCCGCGGCTGCGCTTCCCGGGAGGGCCGCACACCGATGCAAATTGAGAAGGAGATTCCGATTCCGGAGCCTGAGCGCACCTCTGGGGGTCATGGGAGGGTCATGCTGTGGATTGTGGTGATGGCTTCAACAGGTATTCAACTTCACACATTTTGCACGTTGAATATATGCGATTATTGATATTCCATTTTACCTCAATAAAGCTGCTTTAAAAAAATTCTGTACATGTTGTTTAGCAGGCTTTAGGAAATAGAGGACTGTACATTTCTAGCCGTTAGTATATTGGGTCAGAGGACAAGTCCATGTAAAATAGCTATGTGTATTTCCAAATTACCACCTTAAGTGTTTGAGCTAATTTTTTTTTTCTTTCTCCAGTAAGGAACCATGGTATCATTTTTTCTACTGACTGGCTCAAGGATATTAAGGTTTTTCTTTTTTAAAAAAATTAGTTTAAAAAATTCTTTAATTAATGCTAACCTAGTAGGCAAAAAAGAAAAAAAAAAGATGATCTATTTTTTTTCCATGACTTTGATGGTAAGTGAAGGTGAACATCTTTCCATATCTGTGGTGTGGTTTCACATGACTGTCATTACAAATGACCACAAACTTGGTGGCTCAAAACATCATCAATTTATTATCTTACTGTCTGGGCAGATGGCTCACGCCTGTAATCCCAGCACTTTGGGAGGCCGCAGCAGGCAGATCACCTGAGGCCAGGAATTCAAGACCAGCCTGGCCAACATGGTGAAACTCTATCTCTACTAAAAATACAAAAATTAGCTAGGTGTGGTGGTGTGTGCCTGTAGTCCCAGCTACTCAGGAGGCAGAGGTGGGAAAGTTGCTTGAACTTGGGAGGCGGAGGTTGCAATTAGCCGAGATCACACCAATGCACTCCAGCCTGGGCTACAGAGCAAGATCTTGTCTCAAAATATATAAATAAACAAACAGATTTATGATCTTATGGACTTAGAAGTCAAAAATCTGAAATTAGACTCAGCAGGCTAAAATTAAGTTGTCCTCTAGGCTGTGTTCCCCTTGGAGTCTCTGGAAAAGAGTTCTTTTTCTTTCCTCTTCTAGTCTGTAGAAGAACCCACATTCTTTCACCCCTGGTCCCTTTCCAGCTTGAAAGCCAGCAGTGACCACCAGGTCCAGTCTTTCTCACATCACACCAGGCCAACTCTCTCCTGCATCCTTTCACTTCTAAGGACCCTTGTGATTTTGCTGCACCTATCAGGATAGTCAAGGATGATCTCCTCATCTCATGGTCAGCTGAATAGAACCATAATTTAGCCTGTAATCTTGACATGGACAATTAACAAGAACTTGAAGTTGTGAACACTTTTAATTAGAGGGATATTACTTACTTGGAAACTGAGGCTCAGAAAGTTACCAAACCATATGGCCAGTATATAGGTATATGGAGTGTCAATTCAGACATGGTTTGGCCTCATAGATACCATTCTGTGACTATCAAGAGTCCCCGCCACACTGAAAACCCCTAATCCTGATAAAGGAAACCAAGCTTCAAGGAATGTGAGGAGCTGGAGACAGGTGAGATGCAGGGGGATTGTTACCAAAGGCATGATTGGGCATGGGCGCCCATGTCTCTTTGTAGGGTGGACTTGGTTGAGAGTAGGCAGCAGTGGTGTAACTGACGGCAGAGCAGACAGATCACCCGGGGTGAGCAGCCACTGCGGGCTGAGCTTGACTTGGCTCTTTCTGGGCTCTGGTGAGGGAGGTCTCAGTGGGACCTCCCACAAGGGTGGACCCTGGAGGCAGCCTCCAGGCTGGAGGATTTGGGGACACCCTGAGACAGCAGCCTCAAAGCACACTCTAGGAGTAGCTACAGCTCTGGCATTTTCTTGGAACTTCTCCTATACTTTGTGAACTTCACATAATTGCCTAACTGCTGGGGATAGGCCCCCAAATCTGTCCATAAACTGGCCCCAAAACTGACCATAAACAAAATCTCTGCAGCACTGTGACGTGTTTGTGATGGCCATGATGCCCACGCTGAAAGTTGTGGGTTTACCAGAATGAGGAGAAGGAACACCTGGCCCACCCAGGGCAGAAAACCGCTTAAAGGCATTCTTAAACCACAAACAATGGCATGAGCGATCTGTGCCTTAAGGACATGCTCCTGCTGCAGATAACTAGCCAGAGCCCATCCCTTTGTTTCAGCCCATCCCTTTGTTTCCCATAAGGAATATTTTTAGTTAATCTATAATCTATAGAAACAATATTTATCACTGGCTTGCTGTCAATAAATATGTGAGTAAATCTCTGTTCAGGGCTCTCAGCTCTAAAGGCTGTGACTCCCCTGATTTCCTACTCCACATGCTATATTTCTGTGTGTGTATCTTTAATTCCTCTAGCACTGCTGGGTTAGGGTCTCCCTGACCGAGCTGGTCTTGGCAAGCAGCACCCAATGTGGGGGCTCGAACCCAGGTTGAATGGTCACCAGAGCAAGGGCTGGAGAACATGGAACTAAGCTGTAGGACACCCGAGTACTCTTAAGCAATCCCCGTGGTGAGTAAGAAGGGGAGCTTGGAAGCATCAGGGTAACAATGGAACAAGTGTGGGCTCTGGTTCGTTCCACCTTGGAACCTTTTCACACTCATGATGAGGAGGAAGGAAAGTATAACAAATTAACAGAAGAGATGACAGAGCAGGTTTGTTTGCCAGCTAAAGTTAAAGCAGCAAAGGAGGGAGAGGTTCATCCCTACCCTTCTGAACCCCCTCATTATTTTGAAGAAAAAGAGTGGCCTGACCCTCCAGATCTTTCTTTTCCAGAGGACACTGGGTGAAAAGAAGTTGCCCTAGTGACTGTTAGAGCAGCACCTTGAGCAACTGCTCTAAGTTCTATTCAGGCAGGAATTCAGCAAGCTAGACGAGAGGGTGATATAGAGGCTTGGCAGTTCCCCATTAGAATACACCCCCCAGATCAACAGGGAAATATTATAGCTACATTTGAGCCTTTCCCTTTTTAATTCGGGAAATGGCATGAGGGGCCCGTCCTGGGCCCCATTCCAAACTAGGGCATTTCCGGCTCAGGCCATTCCCTAATCCCTGTACAATGTCTGTCACCTGCCACAGCTGGGAGTGCCACAGTAGATTTATGCTAAACAAAAGCTGTGAGCCTTCTGCCTGGGGAACCCCCACAAAAAGTTGCAACAGGGGTCTGTGGACCCTTGCCAGTAGGGACAATTGGATTACTTCTAGGCAGGTATAGTTTAAATTTAAAAGGAGTGCAAGTACAAATAGGAGTCATTGATTCAGATTATAATGGAGAAATTCAAATTGTTACATCTACTTCTGTTCCCTGGAAAGCAGAGCCAGGAGAGTGCATAGCACAGCCCCTAATTGTGTCATATGTAGAAATGGGGAAAAGTGAAATTAAACGAACAGGAGGATTTGGAAGCACAAATAAACAAGGCAAAGCAGCTTATTAGGTGAATCAAATTACTGATAAACATCCTACCTGTGAAATAACTATTCAGGGAAAGAAATGTAAAGGTTTGATAGATAACAGGAGCAGACATTTCAATTATTTCTCTGCAGCACTGGCCATCCGTGTGGCCAATTTAACTCACTAAATTTAACATAGTTGGATTTGGTAAAGCCCCTGAAGTATATTGAAGTAGTTATATTTTGCATTGTGAAGGGCCCGATGGACAACCTGGGACTATTCAACCAATTATAACTTCTGATCCTATAAATTTATGAGGGAGAGATTTATTACAACAATTTGGAGCACAAGTTCTAATTCCAGAGCAATTATACATCCCTCAAAGTCAACATATGATGCATGAAATGGGGTATGTCCCTGGTGTGGGACTAGTAAAAAATTTGCAAGGTTCGAAGGAACTGCTTCAAGTGGAAAGACAAAGTTCCTGCAAAGGTTTAGGATATCATTTTTGATGGTGGCCATTGTTAAGCCTCCAGAACCTATACCTTTAAAATGGTTAACAGATAAGCCAATTTGGATAGAACAATGGCCGCTAAGTAAAGAGAAACTGGAGGCTTTAGAGGACTTAGTTGCTAAACAATTAGAAAAAGGACACATAACTCCAACATTTTCCCCTTGGAATTCTCCAGTTTTTGTAATTAAGGAAAAATCAGGTAAATGGAGAATGTTAACTGACTTAAGAGCCATTAATTCAGTTATACAACCTATGGGAGCATTATAGCCAGGATTGCCTTTTCCCGCTATGATTCCAATAAATTGACCTTTAGTAGTCATAGATTTAAAAGGCTGTTTCTTTACAATTCCCTTAGCTGAGCAAGACTGTGAACGGCTTGCCTTTACGATTCCTGCAGTAAACAACCTGCAGCCTGCTAAGCGTTTTCACATGCTAAGTGTTGCCACAAGGCATGTTAAACAGTCCAACAATTTGCCACACTTATGTAGGGCAAGCAATTGAACTTGTAAAAAATTTTCACAGTGTTACATTATTCATTATATGGATGATATACTTTGTGTTGCCCCCACTCTAGAAATATTACTCCAATGTTATGATCACTGGATTGGAGCATAGTGTTGGAGCATAGTGTGCTATCCCGGCCCGCGGGATCGTCGAAGCAGGCCCTGGAGGAGGGAGTGGGAATTTGGGGAACACGAGACATGAGAAATGGAGACAAGACAGTGCTCTGATCAAGTCTCGTTTAATGGCGGTAATGCAGTGCCTTATATACACTTGGAGAGGAAGGGGTTGGGCCAAGGTGGAAATGATCTCATTTCGGAGGGCGTGGCCAGGCAGGTTTCGGTTTCAACGGTCAGACGTCATGTTGCGCCTGCGCTATAAAGTAACAATTTTCGCGCGCGCGGGAAAGATGGGTGAAGAAGAAGCAGGAAGAGCGCCATCTTGTGTGAGGTATTTAATACAGGGGAAAAGGACAAATCTAGGAAGGAGGTGAGAGGTGGAAATGAATAGCGCTCAGGCATTTAATCGTCAATAATTACTTGCCATGGCCGGGGCACGCAGCTCTGGACAGGTCCCCCTTTTTATTGTTTTATGACAAGAAAACGACCCCCCGGGGAACTGCGCCTGTCTTAGGTTGAGTCAACTCATCCCCACCTTCTAAGCCCGTCATGGGATAAGGCAGCAGCAAAGGCGGCCCTCCTGTCTTAGGCTCCGGTGGAGATAGTGTCCTCTTACCCATCATTGACTGTCCAGTTCAGCACACAGGGGAGGTGGTCTTATTGAGGTAAATAAGACTCACCATGTTCAGTCATCTCAAGGCGATGATAATGGACCTGTATAGGTTTGGCCTGGAAGGCCTCGATTTGTTGTCTGACGAATGCCATAAGCTTATTAAGGATTATAGGCCCGAGAGTGAGGAAGAGTAGAAGAGTAAGTAAAGGACCAAGAAATGGCAGGAGATAGGGGAGAAGTCCATCGAGTCCCGTCCACAATGGATTGGCGGCCAGGCCCTTTCTGCGCTTTTCTAGTTCTTCTTGTAAAATCTTTATCTTATCTCTGACGATTCCGGATTTGTTGGCGTAAAAACAGCACTTTTCCTGTAAAGCCAAACAGATCCCTCCCTGTTCTGCTGTTAATAAATCTAGACCTCTTCTATTTTGGAGAACTACTTCAGCTAATGAGTCTACTTGGTCTTGTAAATCTTGTATAGTACTGGATAAGGTCTGTACATCTGAAATTAATTGGTTGGATAATTTAGTATATTGGGTTAGTGAGACCCCTAGGCCTGTGGCTCCTGTTGTAAAAGCAGTGGTGATTCCTAGTCCAGCCAATAAGGGAATAAATTGTATGGCTCGTTTCGGTCTATAAATAAAATGTTCAATAGCGGGGATGGGGATAGGTTCATCTCCAGGAATGATATCAATGTCGGGGAGAAGAGTGGCCAGAACACAAAACCCTGTCCAATTTGTAGGTAGATAAGTATATGCCATGTTGTTTCCACAGACGAAAACCGAGCCATTTACAGCACACAAAGGGTCAGTGGCATGGATTATGGAGGTACAGTTGTCAAACATAACATAGCCTAGATCAATTTCTTTAGTGCTTTTATACGATGGTGAAAAGAGGCAAAAGGAATTAGAAAACGTCATCGGTTGAACTAAGAGGGGAGAGATAATAGGACAAGAATTATTTACCAAGGATTCATTTGAGTAATTGACATAGGACAACAAAAAGTTAGGTATAGCTAGAGGAATAGGGGGGCCCATTTTAAGACAAAGCCAACAATCGTGGGCTAGGCTTGTATTGGACATTTGAAGTAAATTGTAAGTAGCATTGAGGATATCAAAAGTTTGAGCATCGAGCCTAAAATTATCTCTAATCTCAGGCAGGGCTAAGGGGTGATATTGAAGTTCAGGATATAGAGCTTTATGAATCTTTTCTAATTTTTTTGGACGGTTTTAATTCTTGCAATATCTAATGGGCCTCCTCCATCAGAAATATGAATGGGAGCAGTAGTGCTCCAACAAATAGGCTTTCCTTTTTGGCCGTTACAAGAAGATTGTACAAGTTTATTAGTGGATCCTAATACTTGTACGTCATTGGTACCTCCAGTTTGTGTTTTTAGTAACGTGGCCGTATAGTATGTTTTATTGCCTGATTTGCATTGTTGATAGGAGGTATAACAGGAACTATGTACAGAAGATTGGAAAGAGCTACAAGGGCATTCTAGGAGCGGCCCGCTAGACGAGGTGTCTCTTGGGGTAGACTTACATTTCCATGACTGGTCTGGCATTAAGTACGCTGTCTTGCCCGAGCAAGTCACCTGGGTGATTCTGTCTGACGGAGGTTCAGATATTTGTCCCCCTCTGCAGTCACAAGGCTGGCCGTATTGTTTTCGTAGTAATCCTCTTGCTTTACGAGGGTCACCAAAACCTGCATAGACTGTCACTATGTTATATAGAGCGATTATTCTCCAAAGGAATCTCATGTTAGGCTTCATTTCCTGAAAAACAAAAAGGAAGAAACTTCTCAGGGAGATTTATCTTCCCTGGACTGACAATGGTTATGATTTATTTGTCTTACCAATCTTTCAGGCAGCCATCTGGCTGCATCATTCTTTTGTGAGAAGATGCATACTGAGCCTCTTCTCCAAATTAAAACTGGGTCAGGGCCATGCCATGAATTATCAAGTGGATCTTTCCATTTTACCATTGCAAACTGTTTTTGAGATTCAGGATGCCAGAAACGGTCGGCAGCAGATTTTCCATGACTGTCCAAATTTAAAAAATTAAGGATAAACAGGGCATGATTGAGTATGTTTCTGGGGGTACCCTTCACGGGGTACCAGCTCCCCCCTTTTAATTTTGTGATAACAGTTTTTAATGACAGATGGGCTCTTTCTACTATACCTTGTCCTTGGGGATTGTAGGGAATGCCTGTGGTATGTTTAATTTGTAGGGTATTGCAGAATTGTAAAAAGGTTTTGGCTATATAACCAGGGCCATTATCTGTTTTAATTTGTTTGGGTATTCCTAAAATAGAAAAGCAGTGTAATAAATGAGCTACGACATGTTTGGTGGCCTCTCCTGTTTGGAGAGTTGCACTAATGAATCCACTATAGGTGTCTATGCATACATGGATATATTTTAGTCGACCAAATTCTAAGTGGTGAGTAACGTCCATTTGCCAAATTTCGTTGGGGATGAGTCCTTAGGGGTTAATTCCTAAATGAGGAACAGGTAAATACGTTATGCAGTTGGCGCATTGTTTAACTATTTGTCGAGCTTGTTCTCTAGTAAGTTTAAACATGAGTCTTAAGGTTTGGGCGTTTAAATGATGTAAGGCATGTGCTTTTTGTGCTTGTTGTAAATTGTCTGTAGTGACTGTGGCTATGGTTTTTGTTGCCATGTCGGCTGTTGCGTTACCTCGTGTTAAAGGTCCCGGTAATCCTGAATGTGCTCTGATATGCCCAAGAAAAAAGGGAGTAGTCCTTTTTTGAATAAGTTGTTGACATTGTAAAAATAAGTTAGCTGTGTCTGAAATATGTTTAATTTGAGGCACGGTCTCTAAGAGGGGTATTGAATGAGCCAGGTAGGCGCTGTCTGTGTAAATGTTAAGTGGCTGACAAGGAAAAGCTGATAATGCTGCAATTATAGCTTGCAATTCGACTAGCTGAGCTGATGTATAAGTGGTCTGGAATTTAACGACTACATTATTGTAGGTGTAAGCGGCAAGTCCTGTGGAAGATCCATCAGTGAAAATTAGTAATGCGTCATTGAGAGGTTCTTTATTGGTAATATGGGGAAACACAAATGCATGAAGTTTGCAAAATTGAATGAGTTTGTTAGGTGGGTAATGGTTGTCAATTGTGCCAGTGTAAGAAGCGCAAGCAATTGGCCAGGCTTCCGTATTTTGTAACAGCCAATGGATGTGTGATTGAGTGTAGGGCTGTATAATGGTAGAGGGTTCTATTCCAAAGTACTTTCTACTGTTTTCTCTTCCCAAGATAATTAGATCAGCTATGGCATCATAATAAGGCAACAAAACCTTTTTAGGGGAGGAGGGCAGGTGTACCCACATAATGGGATTGCTCTGCCAGAATAAGCCAGTAGGGGTTATTGTTGTGTTAAAAATAATGAATATTAATGGCGGAGAATAATCAATACTGGTAACAAATTGTGTTGCAATGGCATATTCCACCTGTTGGAGTGCTATTAATGCTTCTTTAGTAATGGACCTGGGGGATTTTGGATTAGAGTCTCCTTTTAATATATCAAAAAGAGGTTTTAACTCTCCTGTAGTGAGTTTTAAGTATGGCCGAAGCCAATTTATGTCTCCCAGTAATTTTTGGAAATCATTTAAAGTTTTTATATGATCACGACGTGTAACGGCCTTTTGATTAATGATTTTAGGTCCATTAATTTGAAAACCAAGATAGGTGTATGGATCTTGTAATTGTACCTTTTCTGGGGCTATTTGTAGTCCGACTGCTGTTAACTCTTGTTTGAGTTGGGCAAAGCACTGTAAGACTTGTTCGCCAATTTCCCCTGCTATTAAAGTATCATCCATATAATGTATAATATACATTTGTGTCCATGTTTTTCTGACTGGCTCTATAGCAGCAGCTACATATTTTTGACACAAGGTAGGACTATTGGCCATACCCTGAGGTAAGACTTTCCATTGATAGCGCTTCATTGGTTGTTTAAAATTTGTAGATGGAAGACTAAAGGCAAATCTTTTTTGGTCAGCAGGGTGAAGGGGAATTGTAAAAAAGCAGTCTTTAAGGTCAATAATGATTTTAAAATATTTTTGAGGAATCGCAACTGGTGAAGGCAATCCTGGTTGTAAGGCACCCATAAGGATCATAGTGATATTTACCGCTCTTAAATCTTGTAAGAGTCTCCATTTGCCAGACTTCTTTTTAATAACAAAAATAGATGTATTCCAAGGAGAATTACTTTCCGCAATATGTCCTGCTATCAGTTGTTCCTGCACTAACTGTTGGGCAGCACTTAGTTTATCATTGAGTAAAGGCCACTGATCAACCCAAACGGGCTCATCTGACTTCCAAGTAATGGGGTCAGCGCACCTTTGGGGTGCAGGTATGTCAGTGGCCTGAGCTAAAAATTTCCAAACCCCTTTTTATCAAGTTGTCCTGAAACCAGTATAGGCTGTGGAATACTGTTTTCTCCTTTTCCAAGACCTTTACCTGGGGTGTATCCTTGAGTTAACATTTGTGCAGTAACTATATCATTTGGACTACACATTATAATTTTCATTTGAGAGAGCAGGTCTCGCCCCCAAAGGTTAACAGGTAGGTAAGGGATGACAAATGGCTTAATAAGGCCTGAATTGTTTTCTTTATCTGTCCATGTTAGGTACTTAGAACTTTGTTTAGGATTACTGCTTTGTCCAATTCCTCTCAAGTGAGTTAAAGTCTCTGTAGTAGACCAATGAGAGGGCCAATCTTCCTGTTTAATGATAGTTACATCAGCCCCTGTGTCTATTAGTCCAGTGAATGCCTTCCCGTCTAACCATAAGGTTAGAAAGGGTTTTTGATTTGTAATTGGTTGCACCCAATATATGTCTGATGATCCAAAACCTTTTATATTTCTATTAGAGTGTTGGATATTATTATTTGTTTTGACCAAAGGTAGCAGGATTAACTGAGCTATTCTAACTCCTTGAGGGACAGTAATAATACTATCAATAGCTCTGGCCATAATTTTAATTTCTCCTTCATAATCATTATTGATAACTCCAGGGAGGACTTGTAAGCCTCTCATGGTGACACTACTTCTTCCCAAAAGCAGCCCAAAAGTGTTAGGTGGTAAAGGTCCATATATTCCAGTATTTAAGGTCTGTGGTCCCATTTCAGGTGTTAGTACTGTGTGGGAGGTGGAACTGAGGTCCAGTCCTGCACTTCCTGGGGTTGCTCTACTAAGTTTTGAAATGGATTGCTGCTGCTGGCTGGAACAAAGCTGACTGCCCCATATGCTTGTTTCGGGGTCTGAGGCTGGCCCCTCATCCCGTTTCTCTGCCTAGGGGATAAAGGATTTCCTTGACTGTCAGTTTTAGATTTACATTCATTTGCCCAGTGCCTTCCTCTTTTACACCTTGGGCAAAGGCCTGGAATTTTTGCTTCTGGATTTTTATTTTGGTTTTCATGGTAATCTTTTGCAAAGTGTCCCCTTTTACCGCATCTAAAACATCCCCCTTTATCTCTACCTTTGTTAATGAGGAAGTCTCTTACTGTTTGGCCGCTAAAAGCGGCGGCCATTGCTAGGCCTTGTTGATATGAGGGCCCAATATCTGAACAAAGGCGAATGTGTCCTGTTAAATCTGTTTTCTTTCGATAAGGTCTGATTGCCGCTTGGCAGGTGGGGTTAGCGTTTTCATAAGCTAACTGTTTAACATAATCTACACCCGTTTCTGCATTTCCAAAGATTCTACCTGCCGTGGTCATAAGTCTATGCACAAAGTCTGAAAATGGCTCATCGGGTCCTTGTTTAACCGCTGTGAGCGAGGCCCCTGGATCTCCTTTAACGGGAAGTTTTCTCCAGGCTTTTGTAGCGGCAGCCTGGATTTGTGAGAACAGTCCAGGATCATATTGCATTTGGGCCTGAGTGTCTGCATAATTACCTAAACCAGTTAACATATCAAAATCCCAACCGTTTCCTGCCTGTTGATTTCTTTTAGCCGTGTCTCTACAATTTTCAAAGAACTCTGACTTCCAAATTAAATGGTCTCCCCCAGAAAGGACTGCCCTAACTAAGGTATTCCAGTCTGTAGGAGTGAGCCAATTCTCAGCTACAGATTCCACTATAGCAAGAGTATATGGAGCAGTAGCCCCATACTGAGAGGCAGCAGTCTTTAACTCTTTTATAATAGTAAAGTCAAATCCAGTATGATGCCTCCAAGCCTGTCCCCGTTCATCTATGGTTTCAGTGACCAGAAAAACGTCTTTGGGGGAGGAGTCTTCTCTATGTCGGCTAGCAACTAACCCCCCTTTTGGAACATGTTGTCCAGGCCGCTGAGGTGGGTGCAAGGAACCCTCCATAGCGTCTGAGTTGGGTATCTTTTCATTTCCTGTCTTTAGCTTTTGGAGCCTAATTATCAATGATTGATGTAACTCTTCAAGTTTAATTTGTTCCTCTAGTTGAGCAATTTTTTGTTTTAATTCTTTGGGATCTATTGCTGCCATAACAATGGGCGCAGAAGCCTCATTATATGTCTTATTATATAGGGGCGGGTATGAAGTAAAGGGAGGCAAATCAGGGTTGTGATATTTAGCTGCCTCTTCCTCTAAATCATCCCAATTTATGTCTGATTGATTAGGCTTATTAATTTCCTCCTCTTTTTGAAGCATCTGTGAAATTGGGTATTTTTTTGGTTTGTTTTCGTGTGGCATTTCTTTATCTGTTACAGAAGGAGACTTGATTTCCTCATGATCACTTTCGAGGGAAATGAGATCCTCCTCCATATCTTGTGGAGGCTTTGTAAGGTTAGAGCGGGAGCTAACCTTTAAAATATGCTCTGTCTGAGTGACCGCAGCCATGACTTGCGGATCAGCCTCCTTCTTATCTATTAAATCTCTAATGAGGTTCCAATAAGAGAAGGCAGTCACAGGAATTTTTTCTGGCCCAAAAGTATTATAATAGTCCTGAAGACAATCCCCTACTCTACGCCATCTTTTAATATCAATAGTTCCTTCCTGTGGGAACCAAGGGCAAGTATCTTTTACAAAATCAAAAAATTTAAACAAATCATTACCTTTAACCTTTACTCCTCGTATCTTTAAAGCCTCTTTTAATTGTCCTACATAGATCTGATGTTGGCTTAATTCTTGTCCCATTTCGGACGCGTCACTTACCTTCGATTCTGACGCGGCAGGTTCCCGCGGTGATCGGAAGAGTTCACTTTCTTTTGTCTTCGTTAGCGGTCGACCGTCCTTTGGCGTCCTCTTCCTCATGGAGTCCCTCGTTTCCAGGTCCCTGTTCAGGCGCCACGTATCCCGGCCCACGGGATCGTCGAAGCAGGCCCTGGAGGAGGGAGTGGGAATTTGGGGAACACGAGACATGAGAAATGGAGACAAGACAGTGCTCTGATCAAGTCTCGTTTAATGGCGGTAATGCAGTGCCTTATATACACTTGGAGAGGAAGGGGTTGGGCCAAGGTGGAAATGATCTCATTTCGGAGGGTGTGGCCAGGCAGGTTTCGGTTTCAACGGTCGGACGTCATGTTGCGCCTGCGCTATAAAGTAACAATTTTCGCGCGCGCGGGAAAGATGGGTGAAGAAGAAGCAGGAAGAGCGCCATCTTGTGTGAGGTATTTAATACAGGGGAAAAGGACAAATCTAGGAAGGAGGTGAGAGGTGGAAATGAATAGCGCTCAGGCGTTTAATCGTCAATAATTACTTGCCATGGCCGGGGCGCGCAGCTCCGGACAGTGTGCCACAGCCACACTATGTTCAACTGGTCTAAACAAAACAGTCAGATGGTAGAAATGGTAATAAGTACAGCAAGAGATCCTATTATCCGGAAACATGGCAGCATAGTGGCACCTCAACCTCAAATGATATGGCCTGCTGTAGGAGTTAAACATAAGGATTTGTGGAAACGATTAATGATTCTTAATGAGATCAAAATTTGGGAAAAAATAAAAAAGCATCTAGAAGGACACTCTACAAACTTGTCTTTGGATATTGCAAAATTAAAAGAACAAATATTTAAAGCATCCCAGGCACACCTGACCTTAATACCAGGAACTGGAGTGCTTGAAGGAGCTGCAGATGGATTAGCAGCTATTAACCCATTAAAATAGATAAAGACACTTGGAGGCTCTGTAATTTCAAAGATAATTGTGCTTTTAATCTGTATTGTTTGTCTTTGTGCAGTCTGCAGATGCGGATCCTGACTCCTGTGAGAAGTAGCTCACCGTGATAAAGCCACCTTTGCTTTTATTGCCCTGCAAAAACAAGAAGGGGGACATGCTGGGGATAGGCCCCAAATCTGGCCATTTATGGCCCCAAACTGGTGCCAAAAGTGGCCATAAACAAAATCTGCAGCACTGTGATTTGTTCATGATGGCCATGATGCCCATGCTGAAGGTTGTGGGTTCACCTGAATGAGGAGAAGGAACACCTGGCCCACCCAGGGCAGAAAACTGCTTAAAGGCATTCCTAAACCACAAACAATGGCATGAGCGATCTGTGCCTTAAGGACATATTCCTGCTGCAGATAACTACCCAGAGCCCATCCCTTTGTTTCAGCCCATCCCTTTATTTCCCATATGGAATACTTTTAGTTAATCTATTACCTATAGAAACAATGTTTATCACTAGCTTGCTGTCAGTAAATATTGACAATATTGACAAATGTTGACAATATGGGTAAATCTCTGTTCAGGGCTCTCAGCTCTGAAGGCTGTAAGTCCCCTGATTTCCCACTCCACATGCTATATTTCTGTGTGTGTGTCTTTAATTCTTCTAACACCGCTGGGTTAGGGTCTCCCTGACTGAGCTGGTCTTGGCATTTAACCAACCAGAATTTTGAAAGCAATGTTTATATATTTAAAAAGTTTTTTAAAAATCAATTTAAAAATTAACTTGATAAAAATTTTGTGATGGAGAAAGATGTAGATGATTTTTAAACTGAATTTGTTTTGGTCAGTATTTAGAAGACTGCTGTGTGCACTTGAGCCCCTTCTTCACTGGACATTGCTGGTTATTCTGGACAGTGTGAGAATGAAGGATAGAAGCCATGTACTTGGCTCTTGGCTGTTGTAGAAATGTAAAAAATGGGAGGGAAATACCTCCTGCTTTTCCTCTTCTCTTATATTTGGCAGGGGTAATAACCCTGTCTCCATATAACAGGCATAGTTACTAATAGCAATCTCATCAGCCTCACAGACGGGTCTCTCTCTGGCCCTCAAACCCCATTCTGGCCTCACCTCATCCTCCCAACAACATCACCTACCATGTTCCTCCCACCTAAGGTATTCTAAGCTCTTGTTCATCTTGGTCATGTTTTTAAAAAAACTTTTAGGCAAATTAAGTTGAACAGGATTTAATTGAGCAAAGAATGACTTGCAAACCAGGCAGCTCCCTTAACCAGAATGGTTCAGAAAAACTCCATGCTGCTGTGTGGTTGGAGAGGATTTATGGACAGAATCAAGAAAGTGACATACAGAAAAAAGTACAGAAGTGAGATGCAGAAAAAGTTGCATTGGGTATAGCTTGGAATTTATCTTATTTGAACATGATGTGAAAAATTGGCCATCTTTGATCAGCCAAAGCTCAATGATTGGTATAAGAGCAGGCCATAGTCTATCTATACATCCAGGTAAGTTACAGTTAACTAGGTAGAGAGAATCTTTTAGGCCAAATTTAAAATATATAAGAAGACAGCTTTAGGGTAAAGTTAATTTAACCATCTCCTTTTTTGGTCAACCTCTCAATTTTGTGTGTGACCAAAATGTAGGGCTTTAGTGCTACTCTGAGTCACTATCATGTTGGGCTTCTGGTCTCAGCAAATCATTCATAGATTGTGGTGCTTTCATGATTGTAAAAAGTAAAGTAGAGGTTCCTCTTCAAAGACTTTCCTCCCCATTTAGTTAGGAATAAATAGTAACTTCTCTTAGAAGCAAAATTTATTCAAAGACCTGTGTTAACATTCTTAAATATCTGCTAGCCATGATAAAGAAATCAATGTACTTTATGTTCTTAACTCCCACAGTTTAGCCTAAATATTTGCCCTGGTGTGCTCATACTGGTTCAAGCAAGCATTAGGTCATAACCTGTTCCTCTTCCTTATTTGAAGGTGTTTTTACCTTTTACAGTATTCCACAAGTTACTTCCTCCTTCCTTTGTTCTCCTCTGCCTTTGCCTCTTTAAAAAAGTTCTAAGTTGCTAGCCAATCAGAACAAATACAGAATGTGAGGTCCCATTCCAGCCAATGGAAACCGGACACAGCAGTAGGGTTGACACATCAGGTTATAAATGGCATTGTCTCCTTTGTTTGGTATACTCTCATGGCAAAACTGCTGGCATGTGTACCCTTTCTGCAGGAAGTAAAAATGGCCTTGCTGAGTAAATTAAATTTATGTTCAAGTGCTATTTCTTTACAGCACCAGGGAACAAGCATTTCAAACAATGATCAAACATTTCTTTGAGTTTTTTTTCATTCCAGTCAAAGAGATCATTTGCCATTTCATAGATGACTGCACACAAACATTTAATACTTTTGAGAGAATACAATGTACTTCGGAGACTACTGTTGTGAGTATCTGGAGGATAATACCAAGAGTTTGGAGTATGCTCCTTAGCCAGGGTCCAAACCAAACCAACTAAAATCAAATAGATCAAGGAGTGAGCTAGATAGAGTACTTGTTTTAACCCAGCAGGTTGTTTGTTAATTCCCTACAACTAAATCTCTCTAATACCTATATATTCAACCATGTGCAGATTCTTCCCTGTTCAGCCATTAGGTCATCTAGAGTTATTCTACTATCTAGCACAACTATAGCAAGGAAACTTGAAGACTGCTGTACAACCAAAGCCTTTGCAGTAGAAGCTGCTATAGAGCCCACTACAAGGGACAAATGTCTAATCATTGCCTCATTTATATTTACTCTAAACAATAGAAAAAGAGACCTAAGAAATGATGCTCATCTGCAAGGGTGAAGGCCTCCTGGCAATATTTTCTTCACCCTATGCTGTAGGTTAACAGGAGTGAACCAATGTTCTGTCTCTGACTGTTACAGAGCAACAAAGCTACCATTAAAATTCCTCATCCACATTGGCCCTTCATCTTTTATCCCTTAAGGCATCAGGTTGGCCATGTAGAAGACTGGCTTCAAAATACCCCACAAATAGGCCGGGTGCAGTGGCTCAGGCCTGTAATCCCAGCACTTTGGGAGGCTGAGGCGGGTGGATCACCGGAGGTCAGGAGTTCGAGACCAGCCTGGTCAACATGGTGAAACTCTGTTTCTACTAAAAATACAAAAAATCAGCTGGGTGTGGTGGCCGGTGCCTGTAATCCTAGGTACTTAGGAGGTTGAGGCAGGAGAATTGCTTGAACCCAGGTGGTAGAGGTTGCAGTGAGCCAAGATCACACCACTGCAACTCTAGCCTGGGAGACAGAGGGAGACTCTGTCTCAGAAACAAAACAAAGCCAGGCACGGTGGCTCACACCTGTAATCCCAGCACTTTGGGAGGCCGAGGCTGTTGGATCACAAGGTCAGGAGTTCGAGACCAGCCTGACCGATATGGTGAAACCCCGTCTCTACTAAAAATACAAAAATTAGCTGGGCGTGGTGGTGTGCCCCTCTAATCCCAGCTACTTGGAAGGCTGAGGCAGGAGAATCGCTTGAAACTGGGAAGTGGAGGTTGCAGTGAGCTGAGATCGTGCCGCTGTACTCTAGCCTGGGCGACAGAGTGGAACTCTATCTAAAAAAAAAAAAAAAGAGAGAAAGCAAAACAAAAAACAAAATATCCCACAAATGATAGTATGCCGTATGAGTTTACACAAAGCCCCTTTTCCAGTCTTAATGTTCAGAGAAGCATAAGAAAGAAAAAAATTAAGAGAGGCAAGAGTCTTCTGATAGCAGAGAAGTCTTGATCTGTGATCTTGAGACAGCTGTCCACATCTACAATATCATCTGCTTTTGGAGAGAAACTTCCCTGGTTAGCTTTACCTTAGTTCTCTACTGGGCATGCAGTTCCAAGAGTCTGGAAGTGTTCTCCTGAGTTGTGAGATTATGGACCCAAGATTCAAGGTCCCAAGTTTTGTTACAGAGTGGTGGCAAAGACAGCCTTTCTCTGATGTTGTTTTCAGAAGACCCAAGGTCTAGGTTTTAGATTGTGAAGGGCTTGATTGTCCTCAGTCGGTGGCTCATGAAAGCTTCCTTTGCCTGGTGAAAACACTCTGGCATAATACATTACAGTTTTGCAGCATTTAGTCATATGAGAGTTTAGGAATGAAAGATACATGAGGTTCTATTATTAGGGGCACAGGCCTTGCAGTGACTATTTCATAAGGGGTCAACTTATGTTTTCCATTGGAAGTGGAACTGATTGTCATTAATCTGCAATATCTTTGACCAAGGCAATCCAATTAATTTAGTTAGCTCTGACTAGTGCTATTGTCTCTGTAATAGCTTATCTGTTCTATAACTTGTCCAGTGAAACGAGCACGTCTATCACTGGAGATTTCTCCAGAAATGTCTCACAAGGGAAATACGTTTCCTAAGGATCTTTTTGCTACTGTTGTAGCATCAGCCTTCTTGCATGGAAAACCCTTTATACAGCCAGAAAACATGCACTGAAAATGACAATTGAATGACATTCCTCTATAAATGTTCAAATGGCCCAAAAGTTGGAAGAAATGTATCTAAAGTTTTGATTGTCTTCTCAGGATTATGGATTTAACATACCAAACATTGAACATATATATTTGTTTTGGATTATTTTATTTCTTCCAGGAAGAGTCCTGGAGTGTAGTGCTATAGTAAGGGAAGCTTTAAGGACTCAGGAAGTCCATGCTCTCCATGAGTCCACACTTAACACTGAATTGGTATTTTCTTAAATTCCAGTTTTGTTTCCTCAAATCAGGTATATTGCATTGTTTATTAAATGGGTTCCCATTTGACTTAGATCATGAAGTTCATTCAAATTGCCTATGTAAATGATTTCAATACTGGCTGATTTAGTATGGAAATCTGGCAGAGTATTCCCTTGATATTCAGTTATTCTTGTCCTGCTTGGGTTAGCAGTTTTATAAGATAGTCAAATCTCTTCATTAGAGTTCTGGGACTTCTTACGTGGTCCAAATGAAATGACTCTAAAATTATCAGAAACTTGTATTCATAAGTGCTTATCAGGGTCCTTTCTATCCTCCCACGAACCTCCTTGAAGACACAATGTTCTAAGATTTTACTGGCTTGTGAAGACTTTCCAGAAAGTTCATAAGACTTAAGCAATTAGCTGTCGAAATGACTTAAAATAGTCATAAAGGCACGATAGATAAGAAAATTTGATTATTTCTGTGGCTTACAATTATTTTACATAGTAACCACAATTATGACTTATAAGCTACCAAGACATATGTTAGGAATCAGAATTTTAGAAATCTCATGCAAATTTGGGACCTATATTAATAACATATCCATAAAATATAACTAGAATAAGGTTAAACATTATATCTTATTAGATAATGCTTCCCACATAATTTAAAATAGCAAATAAGTCTGGATGCTTTTGGATCCTTCAAGGATGCTTCAAGGAACTTCTGTAACATCTCAGAGTTAATTTGGGGTCCAAAAGACTTAATTTTAAATTTAAAATATGATTTTTGGGAAGGATGTGACATATATTAAAGTTTTAAAACATAAGATCAAAATAGAATCACAGATCACTGTAAAATAATAGTCATTCATTTAGACAAAGTGGCAATTAAAAGGTTTTAAAAAGCAGAAACCTGTTTTTAATAGAGAGGAGACTCAGTTTTCTGAACAATCGAAAGACCTAATCAAGACAGCATGAGACGGAATCTGTCTCTCGCCTTTCTTCCTTTTTTTATTTTTGCAGATTATTAGAAGACTATGCAAAAACAGTTTATTGTCTCTTACTAATGCTACATGAAAGTCTTGTTCAAAAGAAAAACACTTTTACTTTTATATTAGTGCATTACCAATACGAAGCTAACTTTAATAAAGCCATATAAACAAATCCATCCAATCTCAGTCAGCTTTTGACCACAATTTTTCATAACCTTTTACAATCTCTCACAATTTTTCTATTCTTTTTCTTTTTTGAGATGGAGTTTTGCTCTTGTCACTCAGGCTGGAGTGCAATGGCAAGATCTTGGCTCACTGCAAGCTCTGCCTCCTGGGTTCAAGCGATTCTCCTGCCTCAGCCTCCCAAGTAGCTGGGATTACAGGCATGCACCACCACCCCTGGCTAATTTTGTATTTTTAGTAGATATGGGGTTTCACCATGTTGGTCAGGCTGGTCTCCAACTCTTGACCTCAGGTGATCCGCCCGCCTTGGCCTCCCAAAGTGCTGGGATTACAGGCATGAACTACCGTGCCCGGGTATTCTCTTTTTCTTTACAACTTTTCATATTCACTGTTTTATCTTTTTTTATCTTTTTTTTTATTTCTTCAATTTGAAACAATCTTTAAGTAACATTTAAACTAGACAAAATTGCTTTTTCTCTAAAAACACACATTTCATGCCTTTACAACTATATTCACCCAAAACATTGCTTTTTAGACACTCTATATACAGAATTGTTTTTCTTATATCTAGCAGTTTTAATTACATATATTAGCTACCTAGCTGACAACTGGCAGCACATTCCAAGGATGCTGGTACTTCTGGTCATCCTCAGCCTTTCTTCTGGTTCTGCCTTTTGCTGTGTACCATAAATTTCTTCATTATTTGGAGAAAATTTCTCACAAATGAAGTTTCACTCAAGGCATAGAACATCTATTCATTTCATGTTAGCATATTTTCTGAAGATGATCTTTGTGTCTCATAACCAAGGATGTTTATTCTTTCCAAATTTGTTTTTTTCCCTTCTAATGGACTGTGGCAAATTCTGCTTGTGCCAATTTGGAGTATAGGTGAAGAGTAACACACATTGGGGTAGCCTGTTCCAGCATCTCCAAGCATTGGGTCTTTCCCTGGACTGTTCACAGACTGTTATCCCCTGTGGGCCTGGATAGGAGGGGTCCTCAGATAGTCTCAGGCCACACACATCACCAGCTGAAGGAATTACTAAAACAGCATGTGACTGTTTTTAAGGGACCCAGAGAAAGTGGGTCAGATGTAGGCGATAAAGTGTTACTGAAGGCGGCCACATCTCAGCTCACCAGCAAACATACTGTGCGCTCTTAGGACAGGTTACAATGTGTACTGAGCCAGTAAAAATGTTATTCATCAGACAATAGCCAAAGCTACTCATTCAAAGGTGGAATATCCTCCCTTCACTTGTGGAAACACCATCTCTGTTTGTGCAACGAAACACATGAGGAGACAAAGGCTCAAACACCCCAAGTCCACATTTCTACTTTTGCCACTGCTGTCTTATTATCAGTGACATTTTCATATATTTTATTCTGTCTTAAATTTTCTATTCCGCTCACTTCTATTTCTATTCATGAATCGACAGTACACTATTTTAATTCCCACATTTTAATAATTTATAACAGTGAATTCACTCTTTTTTTTTCTCTTTTTTTTTTGAGACAGGGTTTCTCTCTGTCACCTAGGCTGGAGTGCAGTAGTATGATCTTGGCTCACTGCAACCTCCGCCTCTGGGGTTCAAGCAATTCTCCTGCCTCAGCCTCCCAAGTAGCTGGGACTACAGGCATGTGCCACCATACCTGGCTAATTTTTTATTTTTAGTAGAGATGGGGTTTCACCATGTTGGACAGGCTGGTCTTGAACTCCTGACCTCAGGTGATCTGCCCACCTCAGCCTCCCAAAGGGTTGGGATTACAGGCGTGAGCCATCGTGCCTGGCCTTTTTTTTTTTTTTTTTTAAATTTCAAATTGTCCCTGGAGTTTTTTGTTTATTTTTTATAGCAATACATTTTTAAGGTCTTCAGAACACAAGCCCATGGTATTGTATTTGGGTCAAACTCAACATACACATTTTTTCAAAGATTATTGACGTCTCAATGTTATTGAATTTTCTTACCCAAACATTTGGTGTCATTATTTTTCATTTGTATATATCTATTTTCATGTTTTTCAGAAATCTTTTACACCAATTTCTTACTAAATTTATTAAACATAATTTTCTGCCAATTTTTTTGCGTTGATGAACATAGTCACATGACATTCTCATTCATTCTATTAATGCAATTAATTTCATCAATGAATTTCTTAATATTGAGTCATACTTTCCTTTAAAACATAAACAGAGATTGAATATGCATTAATATACTGATGCAATGGTTTCTAATATTTAATATTTTTACTCTTAAATGTATATGTTCTGTTTGTCTAGAGTATTCCTTTTTTTTTTTCTTTGAGACGGTGTCTTGCTCTCTCACCCAGGCTGGTGTGCAGTGGCACAGTCTCAGCTCACTGTAAGTTCTGCCTCCCGGGTTCAAGCCATTCTCCTGCCTCAGCCTCCCGAATAGCTGGGACTACAGGCACCCACCACCACAACTGGATAATTTTTTATATTTTTAGTAGATAAGGAGTTTCACCGTGTTAGCCAGGATGGTCTCGATTTCCTGACCTCGTGATCCGCCTGCCTTGGCCTCCTAAAGTGCTGAGAGTACAGGTGTGAGCCACCGCGCCGGGCCTTGTCTATAGTATTCTATGTGGCTAAATCTAGGCAAGGTTCTGGTATCATCTTTATATACCCTTCCTAAAAACGATTTCAGGAAAGACTGCCCTCTCTATAACTCTCGAGAAGTTTAAGTAGCATTGGTTTATTGATTACTTTATTGGTATAATTTCCCTCTCAACTACATAAACTTGGTGCTTGTGTGAGAGGAAATTCCTTATTAAATGTATTTGTTTCTTCTATGAATATTGCTTAGTTTAGAGTCTATCTCTATTGAGTTAGGTTTTGATAAAACATATATTCCAAACACACACACACACACAAACACACTTACGTATATATGCAATCTACATGTGCATATCAACTTGTATTGAATTACACAGATGTCTCTATTTTGTCAATGTTGAACCTCACATTCTTCCTGGCACTGTAATCTGTTGACAAATCCTTCTCAGGTTACTTGTGTGATCCCTTTTCTTTATTTATAATTCAATGATTGCTCATTTAAAGAATTTGGGGAGTAACAGAAAATTAGAGTTTCAGCAAAAACGCATCCCAGGAGGCACAGAATCCAGCACCCACTGTGCTTCCTTGGCATCCCCTTCTGTCTTAGACTCTGCATTTTCTGCTCCCTCCAGGACAGCCCCTGTCTGCCTCAAAGGATCATGGAAAAGTAGAGCCTCTCCAGGCACTGTCGTGTCTCTGGAGTGCTGCAAGGAAGTTGTCATTGTTTTTGGTAATTGTAACTGGGACAAAGTTTTTCAGAAATATTTTCAATTCCCCAAGAGTGTACTGTCATTGCTGCCCCAGGTGAAAGTATAATTACAGTTTTGTGGGGAGGTGAGGTCACAGGATCCCAAGACCATATCTCCAACCTGGCCACCTCCCTCCACACCCTCACTGGGCATCCTGACAGTCACTGAGTTCCACAGCCCCACAGCGGGGAGGCACCTGGTGGGTGTGTTCCATTTTGATCTATGAGAGAGCGCCTGCAAGGGGTGGAAGTGTATCAGGAGGTGGGGGAAATGCTTTGGTCTGGAAAGGGGACTTCACTGGGCCAGAAACTGACCAGTGCCAAGGCCGTGTGGGGAAAGGAATAATTGCCAGGTCATGGGCTAAACTGTGGAGAGGGAGCAAAGTTCTAAGAACATGAGCCAGTCCCCAACTATGTGCGGCTCATTTAACTTAACAAAATCCTCGTGCTTGTCATTGTTGGTTTTTGATGCAAATCTGTTTTTAAATGTTTTTCATTTTATTTTTCTTTTTTAGTTTGAGAGGGAGTTTTGCACTGTTACCCAGGCTGGAGTCAAATGGCAATCTCAGCTTACTGCAACCTCTGCCTCCCGAGTTTGAGCAATTCTTCTGCCTCAGCCTCCTGAATAGCTGGGATTACAGGTGCCTGCCACCATGCCTGGCTAATTTTTTGTTTTTTGTTTTTTTTTAGTAGAGATGGGGTTTCGCCACGTTGGCCAAGATTATCTTAAAGTCCTGATCTCAGGTGATCCACCAGCCTCGGCCTCCCAAAGTTTGGGGATTACAGGCCTGAGCCAGTATCTGGCCCCCAAAATCTGTTTATGTTGATCTTTCTTGTCTAAGATCTCCTTACCTGTTAAATGGGAATAATGCATTTTTTAAAAGCTTACTAGAATAATTTGGAAATTCATCTGCTAGTTGTTCCATCATTTCCACAAGGGTCAGAGAGATTTCCAGGATAAATGGAAGCATTTCTACAGTTCCTTCATGCCTGTGATAATGTAGAAGATGTAGCTGACTAAATTATCTTATTCTTCTCAAAAGTATTAAACAGAGGGCTTTAACCTACTATAATACCTAACTTTGTTTGAACATGGATAGACTCTTCCTTAGCTACCTAACCTTGTTTTAATATGAATAGACTCTCCCCTAGATGAGAAAAATGGATGGACTCCATTTGACTCCTTCATTTGAAAGACATCAAGGACTCCTTACCCACCCCCTTCCTCAAGGAGCTAACTTGTGTAAGCTGAGTCTCAGCCTATCAAAGAGTCCAATTAACTGATAAGGTGCTGAGGCAAACTGGTGTCCACAGTTCCCAGCAGTGTACTCAGAGATGGTACCATAAGGCCCCCGCGTTTGTCCGGTAGATAAAGCTCAGAGCCCCCCTCACCTATCACCTTGTGATGAATTTAAAGCCCCTGCACCTGGAACTGTTTGTTTTCCTGTAACCATTTGTCTTTTTAACTTTTTTTTTTCTTTTTTGTCTGTTTCTCTTCTTTAAAGTTGCTGCAGCTAGAATCCCCCTCCCCACTCTAAACCAAAGTATAAAAGAAAATCTAGCCCCTTCTTTGGGGTCGAAAGAACATCGAGTGCCAGCCATCTCTCGCTCGCAGGCTAATAAAGGACTCCTGAATTTGCCTCAAAGTGTGGCGTTTCGCCCTAACTCACTTGGGTGCAACATTTGGAGGCCCCAGCAAGATAACTTGCCACTGGGTGAGGGCCAGGCTTGCTCCGGGCTCCCCTGGACAGACAGCCAGCTTACAGGGGAGGCAACAGCTGAAAAAGTTCCAGGTCCCCAAAAGGTGACAGTCTTTTGGAGGACAGCAGATGGACTACTGGTGTGTGCCCACAAAATTCAACCTCGGAGTCCTCAGCTTCTGGCCCTAAGGAGGTAAGTCAGATCTGGCTTTGGTTTGATGAGAGAGAAGCGGCCCTGATGAGGGTGCCTCTCTCTTTGACTCCGCCCGCAGTCCAGGACGCTGGAGGACAGAGCCTTAGTTTTCTGTTAGGCGACTTTGGTTCTGGTTTGGTGAGAGGGAACTCTTCCTGATGAGGACGTCTCTCTCTGACTCTGTCCATAGGCCAGGACGCTGGAGGACAGAGGCTTGGTTTCTGACAGGCCAGCCTCTCCATTAAGACTAGTCTCTCTCTCTCTCTCTCTCTCTCTCTCTCTCTCTCTCTCTCTCTCTCTCTCTCCCCCCCTTCCTCCTTTCTCTATCTCTTCTTCTCTTGTTCAGGTCCCCCAGAGACTTCTGTTTAGAACGGGAATAAAAAAATTGTGATAAACTCTGTGTGAAAGTGCGCATGAATGAGGTATTCAAGGGCATGCCCTTGAATCTCCAGTTTGTAGCTCCATGGCGAAAGCTGCGGAGTTTGAGTGGGCCCTCACCTGCGGTTCTGTGACGACCTCGTAAGGCTTAAAGGCAGCATCAGGCATCGCTCGATCCAAGCCGGGGGTTTATACCGGCCTGCCTATGCTAAGAGGAGCCTAAGTCCCCTCAGGGGGAGCAGCCAGGCGGGCGTCTGACTGATCCCATCACGGGACCCCCTCCCCTTGTCTATGAAAACTGCCATAATTGTTTATATACCCTAGGGTCTATTGCCTGATTTCTGTCTATTGCTTGTTTTATGTTTATCATCCTGTATGGTGTCTATTGTCCTGTTTAGTGTTTGTCAAAAGTGTTTGTCAAAGTTTCATATGTCAGGTTGTTGATACCGCCCAAGACCTCTGGGCAAGGACTTCTTCAGGGTCCTTAATGCTGATTTTTTTTAATCACAAGAGGTAAAATTTCTCATCAGTCATTTGGCCATCCCAGTCCTGCCTTTTCTGTCAGAAACAAATCAGGTATTGTTACGGGAATGAGTGTGGGGAACATTCACCCATTTGGGATTTCTGCTACCATAAAGGTTGCTGGAGTTTAGATTGTCACACCCCACGTCTGAGTGACTGCACTACCTCCAGATTAGACCAGTGGTGGATTCAAAATAGCCATCCTGCTGACCTCCTTGCTCATCTCTTCTGTCATCCTGTAGCTTTTCCCATGCCCTTAAATAGTGCACTGTGCAGAGAAGCCTACGCCCGTACTGCTTTACTCCATCTGGACTCTTATTCTATTTCCCTGTGGCTACTCTCCTACCTTAAGAAAGATCCAAGTGGCCCCTTTCTTCCTCATCCTCACCCTTTACCCCATACATCTCGTTTTACTGTGTCACGGCAAGTCCAGCCTCTCCAAGACTTGGCTCTACTCTCCCTCCTCAAACCCTTAAAAGAAAAGGCTGAGTTTGAACTCTTTGCCTTTGCATCGTGGAGACACCAAAAGTATTTAGGCTACAGGTCAAGGGAAAGAGGGAGGTCATCTAGGTCCATCTGGCCAAGGAGCTCTCAGGCCAGCCCCTAGTCCCCCTCCCTAAACCTTAAAGCTACAGAAAACAACCCACATGTGGCAGGAAGTGCTGGCTATAGTTGTTTTCCTACTCCTTCTGGTTATGTTCTTTCTGTTTTTCCGATACTGCAGCCCTCCAGGTAGTGAATTTCTCTCTCTGTGCTGGGTTTAATATCTGCTCAAAACCTAGTTAAACTGCCTCCAAGATAGGAAACTCCTCTTCCCGGCCCTGTAGGGATTGGAACCCTCTCCAATGTATGTTGCAGAATTTCTCTCTAGGCTTCTCAGAGGATTATGGAGTCCGCCTTAAGAAAGGAAAACTCCGGACACTCTGTGAAGTAGAAAGGCCACAGTTTGGAAACGGATGGCCCCCAGAAGGGTCACTTAATCCCACAACTGTTCAGGCTGTGTGGCAGGTCATTCCTGGAACTCCCGGTCACCCTGATCAGTTTCCATACATTGATAAGTGGCTGAGTTTGGTCAGGAGCCCTCCTCCATGGCTCCACTCATGCGCCATTCATAATTCAACCTCCAAGGTCCTTTCGAGCCAGACCACACTTTCACCTCGACCCTCAGCTCCTCCTGTACTGCCTCCTTGTGAAGAAGAGGAGAGTCTTCCTCACCCAGTGCTGCAGCCTTGTAACCCTCCTGTTCCCTTAGAATCTTCCCTTATCTCCTCAACTACGTCCCCTGTGGGCTCTCCACCTATTGCTTCTCAATTGTGGCCATGGCAGTAGGTAGCCCCTCTTCTGCCACTGAGAGAGGTACAAGTCCCTCTGGGTGATGAGCGCTCAGCTCCATTCTTGGTTTACATCCATTTCTCTACTTCTGACCTGTATAACTGGAAAGTTCATAATCCCCCCTTTTCTGAAAAGCCCCAGGTGTTGACCTCACTGGTGCAGTCTGTGCTCTGGACTAATCGGCCCACCTGGGATGACTGTCAACAGCTTCCTTTGACCCTTTTCACCTCTGAAGAGAGGGAACATATCCAAAGAGAGGCCGGAAAGCATTTCCTCACATCAGACAATAGGCTGGAAGAAGAAGCTAGAGACTTTCTTGAGGAGGTCTTTCCCTCTACCCAGCCAACTGGGACCTGAACTCCTCAGGTGGGAAGAGAGCTTTAGACGATTTTCACTGGTATCTCCTGGCGGTTATCAAGGGAGCCGCTTGGAAACCCATAAACTTGTCTAAGATGACTGAAGTTGTTCAGGGGCCTGATGAGTCACTGGGAGTGTTTTTAGAACACCTCCAGGAGACCTATCAGACTTACACCCCTTTTGACCTGGCGGCTCCCGAAAATAGCCATGCTCTTAATTTGGCATTTGTGGTTCAGGCAGCCCCGGATATTAAAAGAAAGCTCCAAAAACTGGACAGATTTGCTGGGATGAATATCAGTCAGCTTTTAGAGATAGCTCAAAAAGTTTTTGACAATCGAGAGTTTGAACAACAAAAACAGGCAGCTCAGGCAACTAAAAAGGCCGCTGATAAAGCACCCAAAAGACAAGCAAAAATCTTGGTGGCGGTCATCCAGGAAGCCAAGAAGGGAAGGCCCCTATCACAGAAAAATGGCCAGGGAACCCCGGGTCCCTGCCAGAAAGGCAAGACAGGTGAATGGGCTCCCCTGGAGAAAACCAATGTGCTTATTGTAAGCAGACTGGACACTGGAAAAAAGAATGCCCATTACTACTAGAAGAAAAACCAGAAAAGAAAAAAGTCCTTACCCTCCCCACAACGGAAGAGTCAGATGAGTGATGGGACCAGGGCTCCCTCTCTCTTGGCTCCTGGGAGCCCATGGTGACCGCTACAGTGGGGGGCCAGCCTGTATGCTTCCTAATAGATACAGGGGCAGAGCACTCCATACTGCAGACACCCTTGGGCAGTATCTCTAATAAAAGAATGGCCATAAAAGGGGCTACTGGAGCTATTCAAGAATATCCCATCACACACTCACGAGAAGTGAGTTTGGGACAGAAAAGAGTAACTCACTCATTTCTTGTGGTCCCAGAGTGCCCTTTTCCCCTCCTCTGATGAGACCTACTCCATAAGTTACAGGCCTCTATCTCCTTCTCAGCCCAGCAGGCTCACCTCAAACTGGGAGACACCACGTCCCCCACTGCCCAACTCCTGCTAACTACCCCTCTGTCAGAGGAATGTCTTTTAGTTTCACCATCACAACCACTGGGGAATAACACTAATCCTCTCCTATTGGACTTACAGACACTCTTTCCCTGAGTCTGGGCTGAGTCAAACCCCCCAGGACTGGCTAAACACCATCCACCAGTGGTTGTAGAACTCCTGGCCACCACCTTGCCAGTCCAGATAAAGCAATATCCTATGAGTCAGCGGGCTAGACAGGGGATCCATCCCCATATTCAGTGACTGTTACAAGCTGGCATACTCACACCATGTCAGTCTGCTTGGAATACTCCATTTTTGCTGGTACAGAAACCCAAAACAAATGATTACCCGCTGGTACAGGACTTAAGGGAAGTTAACAAATGGACCGTTACCCTCCATCTGACTGTCCCTAATCCTTATACTCTATCTACTCAGCCTGCTCCCACCAGAACATACAGTATACACTGTCCTTGACCTAAAGGATGCCTTTTTTGCTATTCCTCTCACCCTGAAAAGCCAACCAATCTTTGCCTTTAAATAGACAGATCCTGGCTCAGGAGACACCACCCAGTTAACCTGGACTCAGTTGCCTCAAGGTTTTAAAAATTCCCGCACTCTTTTTGGGGAAGCCCTCCAGCAGGATCTCATGCCATTCCGAGGCAGTCACCCTAACTGTCCTCTTCTTCAGTATGGATGATCTTTTATTAGCTACTGAAACTACTGACAGCTGCCTGCAACATACTAGGGACCTGCTTTACCACCTTCAGCAGCTCAGGTATCTGGTCTCGACCAAGAAGGCCCAGCTTTCTCTTCCCAGGGTGTACTACCTGGAATATGAGATAAGCCAAGGAAAAAGGGCACTCACCAGTGCCTGGAAAGAAGCCATCTTACGAATCCCCACTCCCACCACCAAGAGACAGGTACGTGAATTCCTGGGGCCTGTGGGATACTGTTGTCTATGGATATCATGGTTCGTGGAGATTGCCAAGCCCCTGTACACCGCTACAGGAGGGAATGGCCCACTAATTCAGACTGACACAGAAGAACAGGCTTTTCAAAACCTGAAAAAGGCATTAACCGAGGCCCCCACTCTAGCCCTCCCTAATATTCAAAACCATTTCACCATTTTGTCGTGAAAGCCAGGGAGTTGCTAAGGGGGTGCTCACTCAGACTTTAGGACCCTGGAGATGCCCAGTAGCCTATTTGTCTAAGAGACTGGACCCTGTGGCCTCTGGATGGCCAAGTTGTCTGTGAGCTGTAGCAGCAACAGCAAGCCTAGTCCAGGAGGCTGATAAGTTGACCTTAGGCCAGAATTTAACCCTTACGGCTCCTCTTGCCATAAAGACTCTGCTATGAAGTGCTTCTGGCAAATGGATGTTGAATGCTCACATCCTACAGTATCAGAGTTTACTGTTAGATCAGCCTCGTTTGACTTTCTCTCCCACAAGGTGTTTAAATCCAGCTACTTTACTCCCCGATCCAGACTTCACTGCACCCATCCACCACTGCCAGGAATTGTTAGAAACTATGGAAACTGGCTGACCCGATCTCCAAGATGTGCCCCTAAAGAAGGCAGATGCCACCGTGTTTACAGATGGTAGCAGCTTCCTCAAACAGGGAGTATGAAAGGCTGGTGCAGCCGTTACTACGGAGACAGATATTCTTTAGACCCAAGCTCTGCCAGCTGGCACCTCACCACAGAGAGCTGAGTTGGTTGCCCTCACACAGGCTCTCTGATGGGGTAAGTATGAACGTATTAACATTGACACTGACAGCTGGGTGCAGTGGCTCATGCCTGTAATCCCAGCACTTTGGGAGGCTGAGGCGGGCGGATCATGAGGTCAGGAGATTGAGACCATCCTGGCTGACATGGTGAAACCCTGTCTCTACTAAAAATACAAAAAATTAGCCGGGCGTGGTGGCAGGTGCCTGTAGGCCCAGCTACTCGGGAGGCTGAGGCAGGAGAACGGCATGAAACCAGGAGGCAGAGCTTGCAGTGAGCCGAGATCGCATCACGGCACTCCAGCCTAGGTGACAGAGTGAGACTCCATCTCAAACAAACAAACAAAAAACAAAAAAAAAAATCATTTACACTGACAGTAGATATGCATTTGCTACTGTGTATGTGCATGGAGCCACCTATCAAGCGCGCGGGCTACTCACCTCAGCAGGAAAGACTATCAAAAACAAAGAAGAAATTCTAGCCCTGCTTGAAGCTGTATGGCTCCCTCAGCAGGTGGCTGTAATCCACTGCAAAGGACATCAAAGAGAAGACATGGCCATTGCCTGTAAACTTACTGCCAGCAGTCTCCTTTCCACAGCCTGATTTACTCGATTGTCCCATATACTCGGCAGAGTAGGAGAAACTGGCTTCAGATCTCAGGTCAATAAAAATCAGAAAGGCTGGTGGATTCTTCCTTACTCCAGAATCTTCATATTCAAGCTCTCGGGGAAACTTTAATCAGTCTTCTGCATTCTACCACCCATTTGGGAGGAGCAAAACTGGCCCAGCTCCTCAGGAACCATTTTAAGATCACCCACCTTCAGAACTTAGCAATCAAGCAGCCCTCTGGTGTACGGCTTGCACTCAGGTAAACACCAAGCAAGGTCCTAAACCCAGCTCAGGCCACCGCCTCCGAGGAAACTCACCAGGAGAAAAGTGGGAAATTGACTTTACCGTCAATTTACAGTGTGGTTACAGTGTAACCACACTGGGCTGGGTACAAATACCTTCTGGTACTAGTAGACACTTTCTCTGGATGCACTGAGGCATTTGCGACCAAAAACAAGACTGCCACCATGGTAGTTAGGTTTTTACTCAATGAAATCATCCCTCGACATGGGCTGCCTGCTGCCATAGGGTCTGATAATGGGCCAGCCTTCACCTCGTCCATAGCTCAGTCGGTCAGTAAAGCATTAAACATTCAATGGAAGTTCCATTGTGCTTATTGACCCCAGAGCTCTGGGCAGGTAGAATGCATGAACCGCACCCTAAAAAGTACTCTTACAAAATTAATCTTAGAAACCGGTGAAAATTGGGTAAGACTCTTTCCTTTAGCCTTCTTAGAGTAAGATGCACTCCTTACCAGGAGGGTTTTTCACCTTTTGAAATGATGTATGGGAGGGAGCCGCCTATCTTGCCTAAGCTAAGGGATACTCATTTAGCAGAAATATCACAAGCTAATTTATTACAGTACCTACAGTCTCTCCAACAGGTGTGACATATCATCCAGCCACTCGTCCGGTGAACTCATCCCAATCCAGTTCCTGACCAGATGGGGCCTTGCCACTCATTCCAGATGGGTGACCTGGTGTTTGTTAAAAAGTTCCAGAAAGAAGGACTCACTCCTCCTTGGAAAGGACCTCATACTGTCATCCTCATCACGCTGACAGCTCTGAAGGTGGATGGCATTCCTGCTTCGATTCATCACTCCCACATCAAAAAGACAAACAAAGCCCAGCAAGAAACATGGGTTCCCAAGCCTGGGCCAGGCCCCTTAAAACTGGGTTTAAGTCAAGTAAAGCCATTAGATTAATTCCTTTTATTTACCTCTCCTGTCTCTTTCCACCTGATATGCCCTCCGCGCCCCTTCCTATTCTTTTCTCCTCACTTCTTTCACAACAGGACATGTATTTGCAAACACTACTTGGAAGACAGGAGCCTCCAAGGAAGTCTCTTTTGCAGTCGATTTATGTGCTTTGTTCCCAGGACCTGTCCATACCCACAAAGAACAATGTAAGCTGCCAGACACAGAAGCAGGAAATGTTGACCTTGCTGCGGGATTTAGACACTTCGTCAACCAGACTGGATGTGGGAGCTCCAAAGGTGCAGAAAAAGGACTTCAAAATGTTGACTTTTACCTCTGTCCTGGAAATCACCGTGACTCTAGTTGTTGAGATACTTACCAGTTTTTCTGCCTTGACTGGACACGTGTAACTTTAGCCACTTATTCTGGGGAATTAACCCGATCTTCAACTCTTTCCATTGCTCGTGCTTCCCATCCTAGACTGTGCACTACAAAAAATTGCAATCCTCTTACTATAACCATTCATAACCCTAATTCAGCTCAATGGTACTACAGCATGTCATGGGAATTAAGGCTTTATATCCTAGGATTTGATGTTGGAACTATGTTTACCATCCAGAAAAAAATCCTGGTCTCATGGAGTCCTCCTAAGCCAATTGGGCCTTTAACTGATCTAGGTGACCCTATGTTCCAAAAACACCCAGATAAGGTCAGTTTAACTGTTCCGCTGCCATTCCTAGTTCCTAAACCCCAGCTGCAATGACAACATCTCCAACCCAGACTGATGTTCATACTAGGTGGGGTACATCCCCTCATTAATCTCACCCAGCCTAAACTAGCTCAAGATTGTTGGCTATGTCTAAAAGCCAAACCCCCTTACTATGTGGGATTAGGAGTAGAAGCCATGCTTAGAAGTGGCCCTCTATTTTGTCGTGCATGACCCCGTGCCCTCACACTAGGAGACGTGTCTGGGAATGCTTCTTGCCTAATTAGCACCGGATATAACTTTCCTGCTTCTCCATTTCAGGTTACTTGTAATCAGTCCCTGCTTACTTCCTTAAGCACTTCAGTCTCTTACCAGCACCTAACAATACCTGGTTAGCCCGCACCTCCGGTCTCACTCACTGTATCGATGGGACTGAACCAGGACCTCTCTTGTGCGTGTTAGTTCATGTACTTCCCCAGGCATACATGTACAGTAGACCGGAAGGACAACTCCTCATCTCTCCCCTTGGATTGCATCCCAGCTTTTGCTGAGGCACCCTGCTCCTAGTACCCCTCCTGGACGGCCTTAGCATAGCCGGATCAGCAGCCATTGGCATGACTACCCTAGTTCAGGGAGAAACTAGACTAATGTCCCTGTCTCAACAGGTAGATGCTGATTTAAGCAACCTCCAGTCAGCCATAGATACACTGCATATCCAGGTAGAGTCTCCGGCTGAAGTAGTTCTTCAAACTGCCAAGGCTTAGATCTGCTATTCCTCTCCCCAGGAGGTTTATGCGCAGCCCTAGGAGACAGTTGTTGCTTCTATGCCAATCAGTCTGGGGTCATAAACGATACTCTCCAAAAGACTGGAGAAAATCTGGATAGATGCCAACAAGAGGGAGAAAATAACATCCCTTGGTATCAAAGCATGTTTAACTGGAGTCCATGGCTAACTACTCTAGCCATGAGGTTAGCTAGACCCTTTCTCCTGCTGTTAGGCTTAATCTTCAGGCTGTGTATATTAAACTGGTTTCTTAATTTTATAAAACAGCACATAGCTTCTGTCAAGCTTATGTATCTTAAAACCCAATATGACCCCCTTGTTATAGCTGAGGAATCAACGATTTGATTCCCCCAAAACACAAGCGGGCAATGTAATACCTAACCTTGTTTCAACATGGATAGACTCTCCCTTAGCTACCTAACCTTGTTTTAAGACTCTCCTTGTTGAACAGACTCTCCCCTAGATGAGAAAAATGGATGGACTCCATTTGACTCCTTCATTTGCAAGACATCAAGGACTCCTTACCCACCCCTTCCTCAAGGAGTTAACTTGTGTAAGTTGAGTCTCAGCCTATCAAAGAGTCCAATTAACTGATAAGGTGCTGAGGCAAACTGGTGTCCACAGTTCCCAGCAATGTACTCAGAGATGGTACCATAAGGCCCCCGCGTTTGTCCGGTAGATAACGCCCAGAGCCCCCTCACCTATCACCTTGTGATGAATTTAAAGCCCCTGCACCTGGAACTGTTTTCCTGTAACCATTTTTCTTTTTAACTTTTTTTGTTTGTTTCTCTTCTTTAAAGTTGCTGCAGCTAGAATCCCCCTCCCCACTCTAAACCAAAGTATAAAAAAAAATTAGCCCCCTCTTCGGGGCCGAGAGAATTTCGAGCGCTAGCTGTCTCTCGATCACAGGCTAATAAAGGACTCTAGAATTTGTCTCAAAGTGTGACGTTTCTCTCTAACTCGCTTGGGTACAACACTACTCTGGAAGTACCTAATGGAGACTGTGACGAGTGGTGACAGGAAGCATCTGAGAATGATGAAAAGACCATATTCTTTCATGAAGTCGGGGAGGAGCGGTCAAGGAAAGGTATCTTGATGACCTTAGGTTTTCATATGAGAACAAAACTCATGGACTTCAGTAGTTTTCAGAAGTCAATTATTTGGTAATATTTACTGTATCTTCAAAAATGTTCTAAAGCCATTCTTAGGCTCAATACTCATCTTAGTAACAATTCAGTGAATATTTTCCCTACTTAGGGTGTTCCTTTTAAATAATAGGCTTATATTTTAATATATATAACAATTCTGACATTAAATAATTTTTCTTTTTTTTTTTTGAGATGGAGTCTTTCTCTGTCACCCAGGCTGGAGTACAGTGGTGGGATCTTGGTTCATTGCAGCCTCCACCTCCTGGGTTCAAGCGATTCTCCTGCATCCACATCCCAAGTAGCTGGGACCACAGGTGCATGCACCACTATGCCTGGCTAATTTTTGTATTTTTAGTAGAGACGGAGTTTCACCATGTTGGCCAGGTTGGTCTCGAACTCCTGACCTCAAGTGATCTGCCCATCTCAGCCTCCCAAAGTTCTGGGATTACAGGTGAGAGCCACAAGAGCCACGATGTCTGGCCTGGAATAATTTCATTTGATATTTTTGTATTCATAAACAAATACTAAATTTCCCTTAATTAATGACAACCTGGTTCTCCTTTGCAGTGTTTTATCTCCTACTCATGTCCCTTGTTCCCTTGCTTAGCAGCAGTCATTTCTGTGTCCTTCTTGGTTAGGATGAAAAAGAATCTTCTTTTTTAATTTCAACATGAAATCATTTAAACATTCAATACATTTCATTTGGTCTTGTATGATTATTCTTTTAGGATTATACTAAATCAGTGCATCTATATTCTACTTGGATTTCTGAATCATTATAGGTGATATTTGCTCATAAAATAAGCAATTAGATTTAAATGAGAAATTGCCACAATCAAAAATTAAGAAAAAACTACAACCAGGTTTAAAGAAAATGACAAGATATACAACATAAAATGTGTGAAGCATTAGAAAAACATAGCTATGGCCAAGGGTAAGACACACAGTGATTAAACACATTGTCCAATTTTGATTCTGCCTCTTACAAAGAAGTTACTTTAGAAAAGTCATTAAGCTTCCTTGTGTAAGAGCTCGTTAACTGTAATATGGAAATAATAAAGCACTTTTTATTTTATATACCACAGAATTATTGTAAAAGTTATATGTAAAACACTAATATAGTACTCTTCTCATGGGGATGTATATGTTTTTCTTTGTAGAGCAAAACTCTTATTTAAAAAACAAGGTCTGGTTGGGGATGAGGTGAGCAGATCAGGAGGTCAGGAGATCGAGACCATCCTGGTCAACATGGTGAAACCCTGTCTCTACTAAAATACAAAAAAAATTTAGCTGGGTCTGGTGGCACGTGCCTGTAGTTCCAGCTACTCAGGAGGCTGAGGCAGGGGAATTCCTTGAACCCGGGAGGTGGAGGTTGCAGTGAGCTGAGATCATGCCACTGCACTCCTGCCTGGTGACAGAGCGAAACTCTGTCTAAAAAATAAAATAAAATAAAATAATTATTCAAAATAAAAAAATAGGGTCTAATAAGAAAACATCTAAGTTGGAAACAATGGTAAGTGGACAATAGGGGATTTTATTTGCAAAAGTGAAACAGATTTTATGTTTCCACACAGGGTTCTCTCACTTTGAATGTAATTATCAGTCACTGAAAAATGACAAATGGCCTCCAGGGATTTGGCAATAGGCATGATCTTCTTATCTCAGATCAGAGTCGGATTCCTGGGGAGTTTCTTCTTTACCACTATAGTTTCCTTTGTTTCACCAGAGGTATGTTATGGTCCACAGATCTGATTCTCAAGCATCTGACCACAGCCAACTCCTTGGTTATACTCTCTAAAGGAATCCCACAAACAATGGCTGCTTTTGGATTGAAGGATACTGAGAGTGATATTGGATGCAAACTTGTGTTTTATGGTCACAGAGTGGGCAGGGCTGTGTGAATTGGCAACACCTGCCTCCTGAGTATCTTCCAGGTCATCACCATCAGCCCCTGCGAATTCAGGTGGGCACAGCTTAAACTACATGCTCCCAGATACATCGGGTCCTCCAACATCCTGGTCCTGTGCTGGATTCTGAACATGTTGGTAAATATTACTGTTCCTCTATATATGACTGGCAAGTGGAACAGCATAAATAGCACAGACAAATGATTGTAAGTGTTGTTCTGGAGGATGTAGGAGCAGAATTCTACGTTCATTACATATTATCTTGTTATCATCCCTTCATGTTTCGTGTGTGGGGCTCATGACCTTGGCCAGTGGCTCCATGGTTTTTATCCTGCACAGAGGCAAGTAGCAGGTCCAGCACATTCAGGGGACCAACCTCTCCCCACCCCCCCATCCCCTACTGAGTCGAGAGTCGCCCAAAATATCCTGGTCCTGGTGAGCACCTTGTGTTATTTTACTCGCTCTCCTCCATCTTTACATGTCTCTTTTTCCTAATCCCAGTTGGTGGCTGGTGAATGTCTTAATTTAATTTAATAATTGTCTTAATTTAATACTTAATTTAGGAGAGCTAAATAATTAAACATGAGGCCAAAGTACATAAGAAAGCGGCAGTCTTTTATTGCAAATATGCACACACTCTAGGGCGAGGTTCTCCAGTCCTCAGGTATGCGGCCAGGGAAGTCGCACAGGCGCTCCAGGGTGAGGTTCTCCGGTCCACAAGTAGGAGGGGCCAAAGAAGTCACGCCGGCTCCTGCCGGCAGCGGACTTTTATGCATTGGTACTGGAAGGGGGAGGGCAGTGGGCAGGATAAGGGCGTGATAGGGGCGTCTCCATAGGCGTGGCCGGGTAAGTTTCGATCTCTTTGGATTGACGTCACCTGGCACATGCTCGGTTGATCTGCATCTTCCCAGGCCCGGGCTGCATTTTCCCGGTGTGGGAAAGTTGGTGAGGAAGAACCCGGAAGCAACATGGATTGTGCCTTCTTGTTCACCTTCCTCCATCTTGTCCTTTCTCCCTTACCCAAACAGTGAACACCTCTGCACTGATGACTGCCTGCTTTCCCACGGTCAGCCCCTTTGTGCTCATGAACTGCCATCCCAGGATACCCAGGCTGGGCTCTGCCTGCTGTGGAGAGAATACACAGTTTCCTAAGCTGGTCAGATAGTTCTTCGATTTATGTGGATTGTCTTCTTTCTATACAATGAATGGCCATTTGTTGATTTCTTCCTGCAGAAGGTTAAGCACCACAATTGGCAGACAATTGCAAAGTGTGTGTGAGACTCAGAATCCGTCTTTGCCCTTCAAGGATTTTTCATGTATCATAAATGATAGTTACAGATGAAATGTTTTGCAAAGTGCTTTCATAATTTTCATTTTGTTAATGTTGCAATGGAGAAGTTTAGAGGCAAATTATTCATTAAATGTGGACCTCTAATAATTTGGAATAATGCAACTTTAAACCAATTAATAAAAAATGTCATGAAGTTAACTGGGCACAGCAGTGTAAGAAAAGTAATGAAATAAAGCTTTAAGTGATGATCAATGAAGAAAGTGAGAAGAAAGTCATCGTTCACACCCTTTTTTGTTTTGAATTAATCTTCATTTTTTTCCCATTTCCAAGTTGTAGAATTTTATTTTTGTCCTTGATGATTATACTTTATTTTAATGAGGCTAGTTTTTGATTATTTAAAAAGAATTCTGTCCTATAATTTTTCTGATGTGTAGATCCTATGTTCATGCTTCTTATATTTTTACGAAGATTTTCTCTCTTTTGGTTTTGAAGGAGCATTCTCTGCTCCTTCACCTGAACGTTCAACCTTTTAATCCAGAGTAATTGTATAAAATTTGGTATTTATCCCACATATTCTGTTGTTTATATGTTTTTGTAATTTATACTTAATATTTTGAGTTTAAAATTTTTGCTACTTATATCATTCTACTGTTGTTTCTTCTATTTTTGAATAAAATCTAGATGCATACTTTTCTAAAAGGTAAGAAGGAAAAACAGCCGTTCTACCACTGAGCCTGGGATGGAGTTGGAGGGAAAAAAATGTATCAGATCCTTCAGGATGTTAAAGACCAGGTTTTGTCATTTTACCTTAAATTCATTTTTTCTTTAATGAATGCAAGCTTTTTTTTTTTTTAATTGCAAGTCTAGTTGAATAGACCAAATGTTCCTACTTCTAAAATAAGCTACAAATCATCTTTTTCTATGAAAATGTGACCTGGTGCCACAGCGAAACTTTCTCTAATAGCAGCAGTATCATCAGCCCGTGGCAGCAAAGAAATGCTAATTTCTGGCATCCCATGGGCTCCTATCGAAGCAACTTCATAAAGCATGCAGATATATATTCTTCTGAAGTTTCAAACAAATAAAAATGATCATTGTGCTTGTAGGTCTTGCACCTTTCAATATATACATAAATGATGGCAAATTAACAAATAAAAGCAGGTCCTTGATTTCCAATAAAATCATAAGGCAGAGGGTTGCCAGTGAAAAGAAAAATGTTTAGAATGGAAAAAAAGTTACAAAATCATGTTAGCATTCACAAAAAAGATCATGTGGAGATCAGATTCATACTGACTAAACATTGAAAATTCAGCTACAATCCAAAGAACCCTGTAGAGTCCAAAGGCATGCATGCCAAGCTGATGGAAATGTGGGATTCTGACTGTATCTTCTCCAGAGCAGAGCAGTAACGTCTCACTGGAGTAATCAGGAAAGGGTGAACGAGCTGCCATCACACTTCTTTTTTGTAATTCAAAATAAAAGAAACACAAGCACAGCATCAGAGGCGTTCGAGCCAGAGTGACTCCATTTTGAATGAGGGCTAGGAAGATGAGGCTGGCCGTTGCTGGGCTGCATTCCCAGAAAGTTAGATATTCCTAGCCTTTACATTTTTGTGGTTAAGGGAATAAATAATGTTTACTAAACAGACTCAGACTTGGGAGTGTCCGGATATCCTGATATCTGGAGAACAAAGACATTCCTAATTTTGCTTTAAAGATAATAATATTGATTCTTGCAAAATATAATAATTAAGAAAATTAGTCCTTTATCACAAATCCTTGTAGCAGAGCACATCTCCCCAAGATCTTTTTTTATCCTGTATATATATATATACAAACATTGTACCTAGGGCTGATGCCTTTCTCCTTTTACTCTCAGGAACGTCCTGCTTGGTCTAAGGTTCTTTTACTACAATAAACTTTCTTAATAAACTTGCTTTCTTAATAAACTTGCTTTCTTAATAAATTTGCTTTTGCTTTACGCTGTGGACTTCCCCTGAATTCTTTCTTGTGTGATATCTGAGAACCCTCTCTTGGGGTCTGGATTGGGACCCCTTTCCTGTAATAACAGGACAAAAGAAATTACAGAAGAGTGGACAGAGAAAATATAGAAATTCGCAATAACGGCCGGGTGTGGTGGCTCACGCCTGTAACCTCAGCACTTTGGGAGGCTGAGGCGGGCAGATCACTTGAGGTCAGGAGTTTGAGACCAGCGTGGCCAACATGGCGAAAACCCAACTCTACTAAAATGCAAAAATTAGTTGGGTGAGGTGGTGGGCATCTGTAATCCCAGCTACTCGGAAGGCTGAGACAGAAGAATCGCTTGAACCTGGGAAGTGGAGGTTGCAGTGAGTCGGTATCATGCCACTGTACTCCAGCCCGGGCAACAGAGCGAGAGACTCCATCTCAAAAAAAAAAAAAAAGGAAAATTCAGATTGTTTCCTTTATTTGCTTCTGGTTTTACAGAGACTCCTTTCTGAACCACCAGGAAGGTATAAAAATTGCCTTGACCCGGGGCCTATAACCAGTAGCACTCCTCATCAATGGAGTCACAAATTCTGCTACTTCTGGTTTGAGAACATTCCAAGTTATGCATTCAGATGACTCTGCAGACTCACTGTCAGTAGTTACTGTTTGCAGATTTCTTCTCATTTGGGCTTGAGACTTCACTCAAAAATTCACACATTGAAAACTGGCCCTCTGGTCACCTTGTCTGGGCCTCCCACTTGGCTGCCGCCCCTCTCTGCCTGGCTCTGCCTCCTGCTCCCCAAGGCCTGCAGCTGCGCTCCCCACCCAGTCTCGCACCGGAATGCGGGGTTGGGGGCAGGCGGCATTTTACCTTAAATTCTAAAAGGAAAGTTATTCCTGTGAAATCTGGGAATTTTTTGTGAGAGAAGAGTCGTCCATTTCAGATATTTTAAGGTAAAAATGGACGCAGTGGTCTGGGTGGAGTGAAATGAGCACAGGACTGTAGAAAGAGTTTTTCATTAGAATTCGACTCACAGCTGATGAATATGAAACTTATCAAGAAAATTGCCTAATTTTCGGGACCCTGTGAGGGTAGAAAATGCTGTATTAGCAATAATCCCAATTACCCTGTTCAGAAGAAATAGGCATCAGGATGACCTCTGGGAAGTGAATCTGGCAAAACCAGTCACCGTCCAGTCACCATCTGTGGAGGAGCCAAGGCCAGGGACTCTGGGGAGGCTTATGCGTCCCTTTTTCTAGGGAGTTGGTGGTAATTGCTGCCTTGAAATATTCAAGGGAGGTAGTTTGAAAGAATCATAATACAAACAGGCTAATTATGTGGCTGAAGTGAAAAATTTCCACAGGCATTTTCTTATTATTGTTAGGTAAAGCAGGTAAAATGTCTTAAAAATTCAAATATTTGAAAAATACAATGCCGAAGTTTGGTCCAATGGATGTATATCTAACCTGGGCTACGTATCACATTACTCAGCAATATGGAATGATTGAAATAGTGTAATCACAGAGGGAGCCTTAACGAATATAAAATATTTTAACCATAGAGATTAACCCTGTTATTATTAAATAATATTTTGAAATGGTTTATGAAGCAATTTTAATTAACCTAAAAACTGAGCAATATTCCTAATTAATATTTAGAACTTTTCAGATGAAAAGACAATAAAAATTCTTCATATTCAAGTTGTACACTGTATTTGTTCAAAAGTAGTTAGAGAAAATTCAATGGCTGCAAATTCAAATACTGCAATAGAAGATGCCTGACAATATGTATTTTTGATGTCAAACTCTGAAATTAAATTATAAAAAGAAGCTTCACCTTGGCCGGGAGAGGTGGTTCATGCCTGTAATCCCAGTACTTTTGAAGGCTGAGGTGGGCGGATTATCTGAGGTCAGGAGTTTGAGACCAGCCTGGCCAACAGGGTGAAACCCCATCTCTACTCAAAATACAAAAAATAGCCAGGCGTGGTGGTGGGCACCTGTAATCCCAGCCACTTGGGAGGCTGAGACAGAAGAATCACTTGAACCTGGGAAGTGGAGTTTGCAGTGAGCCCAGATTGTACCACTGCTCTCCAGCCTGGCTGACAGAGCAAGACACTGTCTCAAAAAGATAAAAGAAGCTTAGCCTAAATTTTTATTTTATAAAATATAATGTAAGTGAAAAATAAGTATTACATGGAATATAATCAAATAAAATTAATGATAAAATAGAGCTTACTGCAGTGTTAATAAAAATGTGAAAATATATACTTAATATTAAAAAATAAACAGTATTTAAAACTTCATGGAGATTTTTAAAAAGTCTACATTCTAAGACAAACAACTTTAATTAGAAAACTTAGAGGAAAAAGTGATTTCTGTCAAATAAGATACCTAATACATACATAATGTCAAAACTTAAAACTAAGCAAGCGTAAGTCATGAATTTGCATGTATAATTAATATACAGGTACACAAAATGATTGAGAATGGTTCATTTCAGAAATACAGGACACACCAATGAGAGAATCAGCTCATATTATGACATATGAGATGAAAAATTAAATGAGATAACAGCATTCATTGAGTAAATCACTTCATACCTTTGTAATTTTATAAGTAAATTAACTTAGAAAAATATTTTACCAGAGAATGTTTTAATTATTGGTGATAACAACACATGAGGATATAGGAATAAAACATAAATGACCAATGAGCATGTGAAAAGACACTCAGAATTCTTATTCATTAGGGAAATTCAAATCAAAACCGCAATGAAGTGTTAGTTCACACCCACTAGGATGGCCATACTCAAGAAGACAGAGAAACAGAACTAATAGAGTGAATATCTACATCTACATATCAAGGTTTACATATTTTTTCACCCGTGTGTGTGTGTGTGTGTGTGTGTGTGTATTGAATAAAGCTATTTACAGTAGCGTCTCAGCAGAAGGTCTTCCCTGCCCCCTCCAGGCTCTGGATTAGAGCAGCATCTTCTTCTTCTTTTTTTTTTTTTTTTTTTGAGATGGATTTTCTTTCTTGTTGCCCAGGCTGGAGTGAAGTGGCGTGGTCTTGGCTCACTGCAACTTCCGCCTCCCGGGTTCCAGCAATTCTCCTGCTTCAGCCTCCCAAGTAGCTGGGATTACAGGCACCCACCACCATGCCCGGCTAACTTTTTTTGTATTTTTAGTAGAGACGGGGTTTCACCACATTAGCCAGGCTGATCTCAAACTCCCGACCTCAGGTGACCTGCCCGCCTTGACCTCCCAAAGTGGTGGGATTACAGGTGTGAGCCACCGTGCCTAGTTTAGAGAACATTTTGCTCCTGCACTCACTCCAGTCCAGCACTGGTCCTTGTTCACAGTGTGGTGCACCTGCCTTTCACCTAGGGAAATGAAACACATTACCTCATCAACACCTCTTTGCCAGTCTCTTGTCTCTGCTCTGCAGACTTTTGAGCCATGAGCTGAGGAGTGAACGTGATGGGTCACTGGGTTTCTGACAACCGAACACCTGGTTCTGCTCAGGACAGGCCAGACCCACATGACATCACCCCCACTGCACAAACACACATAGGGAGGTGGGGTGTGACTGTCCAGGTGGGATTAGGGTGGTGGCCAGACATTGATTGGCCTGCTCTCAGCTGCCAGTGTTACCTTCGAGTACCTCCTGAACATGGCCAGAGGTGATGGTGTTGAGGACTGACCCAACGTCAGCAGCTGCAGAAAAACCTATCATTCAGGGTTTTCTGGTGCCAGAACTATAGGAAATTGGGATCAGCAGGATAACATCTAATTCTCTTTAGTGTCTTCAGCCAAGTGAGCTGGGGAGAGACTGTTTCTAGAATGTGGGTGCCTGGTTTCCAGTGTTCCAAGTTCTGTTGGGGTCTATTGTCAAGGAAGTGAGGTCTGTCTTGGGGTTCCCTTACCCGGGGCTACTCCTGAAGGGATCCTCTCTTGCCCTCAGCACTCCTGGTTCCCAAACCTTCAAGTGACACTGCTGGGTGTCCCACATTTCTGACTTGAAGGCAGCAGACAATGGGAATTCTCAGCCTCCATAGTGACACAAGCCAATTGCTTAAAATGAATACACATTTATTAAATATTAATATCTATACTTAAATAAATTGCATGTATGCATTTAAGTTAAAATAATTTATTAATTCAATGATTTGAGTTATTCAAATTTAAGCAATTTAAATTGGTTTTGTTTCTCTGGAATGCCCTGTCCAATAAGTCATGTCATAATCACCTGAATAGTCTGCAGGTGCAGGAATCACTTTGATCAATGATACTCAACCATGACAGATTGTTTAGCAGAAGACAGACTGACACATTTGACTCTGTAAATTCTGGGAAACTCTCTTCTTTATCATTATGCCTCCCTTTTCCTCACTGGGTGCATGTTAAGGTGCACAGATTTGATTCTCATGCATCTGATTATAGCCAACTTCTTGGTCATTCTCTCTAAAGAAATCTGGCAGACAGTGACATCTTTGGTTGGAACAACTTCAATGATTTTTCATGTGGACTTCTATTCTGCCTTCAGAGACTGGGCAGGGCTGTGCCTCCTGGCAGCACTTGCCTCCTGAGTGTCTTCCAGGCCATCCCTGTTCCCCCAGGGACTCCAGTAGGGCAGAGCTTACAGTAATATTTCCTAAGTTCACTGGACACTTGATTCTCTCGTGCTGGATCCTAAACACACTAGTAAATACTTTTCCTCTTTATGTGTCTGGCTATAACTCAATGCAGCCATCACAAGGAAAATTGATAATGGATACTGTTATGCTGTGATTCATGTCAAAATCTCACACTCACTGTGTGCTGTGCTGTTCTTATTCCCTGATGTTTTGAATTTGGGAATCACGGCTTGGGCCAGAGGCTCCATGGTTTTCATCCTGCACCGGCACAAGCTGCAGGTCCAACACATTATGGGACCCAACGGCTGTCCAGGTCCTCCCCTGAGTCCAGTGTCACCTAAGACATCCTGGCCCTGGGGCACATCTATGTATGCTTTTACATCTTCTTTTCCTTTTGTCAATTTTTGGCTCTTTTTAATCCTCTTGGGCAGTGGCTGGTGAACATTTCTGCCCTGAATGCTGTGTGTTCCCCAACTCTCAGCCTTTTTGTTTCCATCAGCTGTGACTCTGGTGTCTCCAGGCTCTGCTTTGCCTGACACAGAATACAAAATCTACTCATTTTATCCTATATATGTTTGTTGTCTATTTTTGCACAATGTCCAGTTGTTTACTCATCCCCCACAGAATTGTAAGCACAGTTGTGAAAATGACGTTACAAGGGATTGGTGATACATACAGAAAAACACCTACATATGTCTAACTAACATATGTGGGGATAATCAGAATATGTTTGTTATTCATCAAGCAATAATACTGGAAAATTATGCTTTAAGATATGTAAAGATAATACTATAACAATGTTAAACTATTTTAACTGTATTGTCTTTTTTAATCTGATATATCACCATCTTCACTGATTAATTGGTTAAAATCACATATAATGTATCTTTACTTTTTCCACTTTAATTTTAATTGGTTAAAATTACATATAATTTATCTTCTAATTTTTCTACTCCTTCAAGAGATATAACTAAAACATATATAAAGATTATGTTTTAGTTGTATCTCTTGAAGGAAAATCTGATTGAATATAGTCAAATAATATTTGACTTTGACAGGAATAATTTAGCTATTTATGTTTAATATTTTAAAGGGTATATTTGGCATTGGATATATCAACTTTCTGTATTCCTGAGAATGCCCATCATCTTTTCTGATTCTTCCTATTTTAACGTCTTCTGTGCTTTACATATAGATTTAAAAAATTCACAGTTAACCTCTGTTATTTGGGAGTTGTATACAAGTATATCTTAGTTTTTAACACAGAGGTTGCAGCAGGCTTTAAAATGTTAATCATGGTATAAAGTTATTTAATACTTTCAACCTCCACTTTGACAACATTAAGTCATTAAATTACTAATCAAGCCAGGTGAGCTGGCTCATGCTTGTAATTCCAGCACTTTGGGAGGCTGAGGCAGGAGGATTGCTTGAGCTCGGGAGTTTGAGACCAGTATGAGCAACACAGCGAGACCTAGCCTCTACAAAAAATTTAAAACTTAGCCAGGCATGGTGCCACATGCCTGAAGTCCCAGCTACTCAGGAGGCTGAGGTAGGAGGATCACTTGAGCCCAGGAGGCCAAGGCTGTGTGTTCACTCTGTGTGTTTCACTCTGTTGCCTAGGCTGGAGTCAAGTCACACCACTTGACTCCAGCCTATGTGACAGAGTGAAACCCTGTTTCAAACAACAACAAAAAATTCACTAATCCATTTATGTTCTCTCTTTGTGTTTTAATTGATACATATTTTTTAAAAAAAGTTGTAATACTTCTACAGGCCATAAGTGCACGACTAAATGAAATTTTAACAAACTGAACCCATGTTCAGTTTATTTATTATGCATGTCTTAGGTTGCAAAACAGAATATTATCAGTCACCTCCTTGTGCCCTTCCCAGTCACTACCTCTGGGAGTAACCATGACTCTGACTCCTAACAGTATAGCTCACCTGTACTTTCACCCGTTTTGTAGCTTATATATATGAAATCATATAGCATAACTTATTTTGTATGTAGATTTTGAATTCCACGTTTGGAAACTTATCTGTATGTTATTGTGGTTCATTCATTAGGTAGGTGATAGAATTACTAGGTTGGTTGAGGTTTTTGCCCTCTAAAGTAATGGCATCATCTGAACATCAAGCAATGAATTTAATCATGCCACTGTAAATGCATATGAGTAGTAGTCATGATGGGCCTATTAGCAACACTGGTTGTTTTTTTGTCTTCCATGTCGGAAATAGCAAAATAGACCATAGAGATGAACACTGAGCTTTTATTCAAGCAGGAACATGAGAGTTCACCAGAGAAGCATAGATAACTTCAGATCCTGGGGAAGGGAAGGTGGGCAAGCAGCTTGGGTGGTGGCATTCATCTGAGAAAAGTGAGTGAATCCCTAGTATGTGAAAGGGACAGAGAGTCTCTCTCAGTAATTCACGTTTTCACCAGGGATATGTGGAACTCAGGCCATGGAAGAGCATCTTGTTTCTCCCAAGCCCTGGGGCAAACTTGGGGAGAGGCTGGGAGACTCTGAGAGGGAAAGGCACTGGGAAAAGCTGCAGGCATTTTCCCAGACCCAGGACCACAGGACCCAGAGGAGGATGCCATTTTCAATTCTGGCTCATGTCAAGGCAGTCATTGGTGGCTGGGCAGCAGCAGCTGCCACAAGTATTTAGGTCTCTGGTGAGAAAGATTAAAGCACTTGTTCTGGAGCAGGAGAAGGACCTGGATTGAGCAGAATAGGCAGAATTGAGCAGCAAGTGTGGCGTCTACTTCCGCTATAGGCACCGGAATCGGGCTTTCTTTCATTACAGGACTGGAATGGGAGGAGATTTGCAGAAGCCATAGTTGCTCTCAGGTGGTGATATTTATGGCCAGAGGTGGCTTCACAACCTGGGACCAGTCTATGTATGGTATTTCTGGGCGCCCTAGCCTGCTAGCTTGATCAGTCAGGGGAGTGAGCCCAACTGGTTCTGAGGAGTGGGAGGGAGACAGATCCCACTCCTGCTCACCTGGATCGGGAGCATGGGCCACCACTCACTTCCTGTGCGAAGAGTTTGGTGCAGAGGCATCTTCTCTGCTCTTGGCCGAGGCATGTCGGCAGGCATTTGGTGCACCCTCTCACCTGGATTGTGAGTTCTGGGCTGCCTGTCTGTTCCCATGCAGAGAACATGGTGCAGCGGCACTCTCTCTGCTCATACACGGATTCGTCTCTTGGCTTCCGGCATACTCACACCCCCAGATTAGGAGGCTGAGCCACCTCTCCCTGTGCAAAGGCCTTGTTGCAGTGTTAGTTTCTCTGCTCCTTGCCCAGGCATACTTCCAGGCATTTGGTGCACCCTTTTGCCTGGGTTAGGAGCCTGAGCTGCCCCTCCCTTCCTGGGCAGAGATGTTTTTCCTTTCTTTTCTTTTTCTTTCTTTTCTTTTTCTTCTTTTCTTTTTCCTTCCCTTCCCTTCCCCTCCCTTCCCCTCCCTTCCCCTCCCTTCCCTTCCCCTCCCTTCCCCTCCCTTCCCTTCCCTTCCCCTCCCTTCCCCTCCCCTCCTTTCCCCTCCCTTCCCCTCCTTTCCCTTCCCTTCCCCTCCCCTCCTTTCCCCTCCCTTCCCCTCCCTTCCCTTCCCTTCCCCTCCCTTCCCCTCCCTCCCTTCCCCTCCCTTCCCCTCCCTTCCCCTCCCTTCCCCTCCCTTCCCCTCCCTTCCCTTCCCTTCCCCTCCCTTCCCCTCCCTCCCTTCCCCGCCCTTCCCCTCCCTTCCTTCCCCTCCCTTCCTTCCCCTCCCTTCCCTCTTCTGCTCTTTTCTTTTTTTTTTTTTTGTGAGAGAGTCTCACTCTGTCACCCAGGCTGGAGTGCAATGGCGCGATCTCGGCTCACTGCAACCTCCGCCTCCCGGGTTGAAGCGATTCTCCTGTCTCAGCTTCCCGAGTAGTTGGGATTACAGGCACGTGCCACCATGTCCAACTAATTTTTCTATTTTTATTATTTGGGATTTTGAACTCATAGCAACCATAACACTACTAGTTACACTGATTTCTATGTCAACTTTGAGCTTGCTTAAAGTCAGGGGCTCCTGCCAAACTTAGGGCTGGGACCTTTCCTGAAAGGTACTATATTTCCTGAAATATAGGTTTATATTTCAATTTTGAGATGGGTCAATTTGGACTCTATAAATGATCTCAGAATGCCACTTGGTAAATAGAAATAATATAATCTAGAAGGAAATTGGACTGGAACAGAAATATCTCAGCTCTAAAGGAAAAATTAGGATTCACCTTTGGTGGGAATTTTTTGCCCCCGCTCCACTGTCCAAAGCAATGTTGCTGGCTCTGTGGGACCCTCCTCCCCAACACACAATTCACTGAGTATTTACTAAATGTCTAGTCCTAGTTTTCTAATGGGTGGGGGGAAAAATGACACTTCATGGTTCCACTGGGCTGCTGTGGGTGTTCAACCTCAGTGCCAGCCATGCGAAACCTGAAGCAGGAGTGGTCACTCCACTCAGTGGTCAGAACTCAAGAGTTTTGTGCCATTGACTACTTTCTAGCTGTTTGGTCTTCCATATTGAAAACTATAGACTATTTGAATGAGAACATCATCTTTGGGGCTGCAAACTGAAAACAATCACTTGAATTCAGGAGGCAGCGGTTGCAGTGAGTAGAGATCCTGCCATTACACTCCAGCCTGGGCGACAGAGTGAGACTCCATCTCATTAAAAAAAAAAAAAAAAAAAAAGGAATCCAAATGCTGTTGAGGATGTGGAGAAAAGGGAATCCTTGTATACTGTTGGTGGAAATGTAAATTAGTATAGCCACTATGGAGAAGAATTTGGAGGGTCCTAAAAAAACTAAAAATCGAGCTACTTTATGATCCAGCAACCCTACTCCTGGGAATATACCCCAAAGAAAGTAAATCAGTATATTGAAGAGATATTTGCACTGCCACATTTATTGCAACACTATTCACAATAGTCGAGATTTGGAAACAACCTAACATTAACAGATAAATGCATAAAGAAAATGTGGTACGTATACACATTGGACTACTATTCAGCCATGAAATGTGAGATCCTGTCATTTGCAACAAAATGGATGGAACTGGAGGTCATTATGTTAAGTGAAATAAGCCAGGCACAGAAAGACAAACCACATTTTCTCACTTATTTGTGGCAGCTAAAAATTAAAACAATTGAACTCATGGAGACAGAGAGTAGAATGATGGTTACCAGAAGCTGGGGAGAGTAGTAGAGGGATGGGGGTGGAAGTGGGGATAGTAAATGTGTGCAAAACATAGAATGAGTAAGACCTAGTCTTCTTTGCTAGCACCACAGGGTGATTATAGTAAAAAGAGGTTTAATTTTATATTTAAAAACAACTAAAAGAGTACACTTGGATTGCTAGTAACAGGAAGGATAAATGCTTGAGGAGATGGATAACTCATTTACCCTGATGTGATTATTACACACTGCATGCATCGAAATCTCCCATGTAACCCATAAATATATACACCTACTGTGTACCCACAAAAACTAAAAATAAAAACATAAAGAGAGGGCTGCATTCCTGTAGAGCACAGTGTTGTGGCACGTGGTAACCAGTTACCTTCTGAGGTCAGATGCTCAGGGTTAAGCCTCTGTGGCAGGGCTGCAGAGCAGTACATGCTTGTGGAAGCCTCTGGTCAGCCATAAAAGGTGGGGCTGTGGCTCAGGGAGATGTCTCCTGTCTCATAAAACATCATGCATCTGTGGGTGTGAGGGTCTGTGCCCTTCCTCAACAGAGCGCTACTGACTGAATAATTGTTTGAGGATCATGCATAACTGGCCTTCTTTATGTTTAATTGCTTAAATAATAAAACAAAATATTTTTATTCACTTTCAGTTTGAGAAAGAGTGTGAGAAACTTCAGGAAAAATGTCATAGGAGGGAACTCTGGGGCCCTGCCTATTGTCAGAAACCTCAAAATTCCTGGTAGAACCCGTTAGCGTTAACCTTATCAAAACTGACTTTTTTTTTTTGCTATATTCTTTGGGGAAGAGAATAAGCCAGGAGGGCACCATCTTCATGAATGGATTTAGTGCCCTTGTGAAGGAGGTTGAAGGGAGTGCCTTTGCCCCTTCTGCCATGTGAGGACACATCTAGAAGCTACCATCTATGAGAAACAGGGCTCTCGTCAGACACCAAATTCGCTGATGCATTGATCTTGAACTTTCCAGCCTCAACAACTGTGAGCAATAAATTTCTGTCGTTTAACGTTGGTCTCTGTCTGAATTTTTAGCACCAATGTTCTATCAGTGTTTTCATCAATCAAGATGTCTCACAGGGATGGCCCATATTATTTTTTTTCTCAGAAATTTCTTGGCTTATTTGTGTTTGTATCTATAAGATTTTTTTCCCCCAATAACATGCCTACCTCTAATACCTAATTGTATCTGTATTGAAGCAACATTAAATGAATAAGTTACCTTAAGCACAACTGATGTTGATAATATTTTTTCTACCTAAAATGTGATGCAAGTTTCCATTTGCTTATGTCTGTATTTATATATTTTAGGTGCTTTCTTTGGTTTTTCTTATATGCTACTGAATGACTTTTGGGTGACTCATGAAATTAAAGCAGAAATCAAGAAGTTCTTTGAAGCTAATAAGAACAAAGATGCAACATACCAGAATCTCTGGGACATTAGTGTTAAGGCAGTGTTGAGAAGGAAATTCACAGCACTAAATGGCCACATCAAAAAGTTAGAAAGATCTCAAGTTAACAACCTAATATCACAACTGAAAGAATTAGAGAAGCAAGAACAAATCAGCCCTAAAGCTAGTCGAAGACAAGAAATAACCAAAATCAGAGCTGAACTGAAGGAAATCAAGACATAAAAACCATTCAAAAGATCAACAAATCTAGGAGTTGCTTTGTTAAAAAATTTGATAAGATAGATAGGTCACTAGCTAGATTAATGAAGAAAAGAGAGAAGATCCAAATAAACATACGTTAGAAATAATGAAAGAGATGTTACCACTGACCCTACAGAAATAAAAATAAACATCAGAAATGACTATGAATACCTCTATGCACACCAACTAGAAAACCTAAAAAAGAAGGATCAGTTCCTGGACATATACACCCTCCCAAGACAGAACCAGGAATAAATGGATTCCCTGAACAGACCAATAATGAGCTCCAAAATTGAGTCAGTAATAAGTAGCCTACCAACCAAAAAAAGCCCAGGACCAGATGAATTCACAGCCAAATTCTACCAGACGTACAAAGGAGAGCTGGTACTATTCCTACCGAAACCATTCCAAAAAATTGAGGAGGGAGGCCTCCCCAACTCACTCTATGAGGCCATCATTATCCTCATACCAAAACCTGGCAGAGACACAGCAAAAAAGAAAACTTTAGGACCAATATCTTTGATAAATATCAATGCAAAAATCCTCAACAAATACTTGCAAACCCAATCCAGCAACACATCAAACAGCTAATCCACCAGGATGAAGTAGGCACCATCTCTGGAATGCAAGATTGATTCAACATACATAAATTAATAAATGTGATTCATCGAATAAACATAACTAAAGACAAAAACACATTATTATCTCAATAGATGCAGAAAAGGCTTTTGATAAAATTCAACACTGCTTCAAGTTAAAAACTCTTCATAAACTAGGTATCAAAGGAACATGCCTCAAAACAATAAGAGCCATCCATGAAAAACCCACAGCCAACATCATAGTCAATGGGCAAATGCTGAAAGCATTCCCCTGGAAAACAAGCACAAAACAAGGATGCCCACTTTCACCACTCCTATTCAACATAGTATTGAAAGTCCTAGACAGAGCAATCAGGCAAGAGAAAGAAACAAAGGGCATTCAAATAGGAAGAGAGGAAGTCAAACTATCCCTGTTTGCAGATGACATAATTCTATACCTAGATAACCCCATGGTCTCAGCCCCAAAGCTCCTTCAGCTGATAGACAACTTCAGCAAAGTTTCAGGATACAAAATCAATGTATAAAAATCACTAGCATTCCTGTGTACCAACAGCAGACAAGCTGAAAGCTAAATCAGGAAGGCAATCCCATTCACAATCACCACAAAAAGAATAGAACACCTAGGAATACAGCTCACCAGGAAAGTGAAAGACCCCTACAATGAGAATTACAAAACACTGCTCAAATAAATCGGAGATGACACAAACTAATAGAAAAACATTCCATGCTCATGGATAGGAAGAATCAATATCATTAAAATGGCTATACTGCCCAAAGCAATGTACAGATTCAATGCTATTCGTATCAAACTACCAATGAAATTCTTCAAAGAACTAGAAAAAAACTACTGAAAAATTCATATGGAAGCAAAAGAGAGCCTGAATAGCCAAGGTAATCCTAAGCAAAAAGAACAAAGCTGGAGGCATCATGCTACTTGACTTCAAACTATACTACAGGGCTACAGTAACCAAAACAGCATGGTACTGGTAAAAAAACAGGCACATAGTCCAATGGAACATAATAGAGAGGTCAGAAATAAGGCCACACAGCTATAACCATCGGATCTTTGACAAAGCTGACAAAAACAAGCAATGGGGAAAAGATTCCCTATTCAGTAAATTGTGCTGGGATAACTGGCTAGCCATATGCAGAAGATTGAAGCTGGACCCCTTTCTTACACCATATACAAAAATCAACTCACAATGGACTAAAGACTTAAATGTAAAACCAAAAACTATAAAATACCCTGGAAGACATCCCAGACAATACCATCCTAGACATAAGAATGGGCAAATATTTCATGATAGACACCAAAAGCAATCGCAACAAAAGTAAAAATTGACAAATGGTATCTAATTAAACTTAAGAGTTTCTGCACAGCAAAAGAAACTATCAACAGAGTAAACAGACAACCTATGGAAAGAGAGAAAGTTTCTGCAAACTATGCATCTGACAAAGGTCTCCTATTCACAAGGAACTTAAATTTACAAGAGAAAAATAACCTCATTAAAAAGTGAGTAAAGGACATGAACACACACTTTTCAAAATAAGACATACATGTGGCCAACAAGTATCTGATAAAAGCTCAATATTATTGATCACTAGAGAAATGCAAATCAAAACCACAATGAGATACCACCTCACACCCGTCAGAATGGCTATTACTAAAAAGTCAAAACAGGCCAAGCACGGTGGCTCACGCCTATAATCCCAGCACTTTGGGAGGCCGAGGCAGGTGGATCACGAGGTCAGGAGATCGAGACTATCCTGGCTAACATGGCAAAACCCATCTCTACTAAAAATACAAAAAATTAGCCAGGCGTGGTGGCGGGTGCCTGTAGTCCTAGCTACTCTGGAGGCTGAGGCAGGAGAATGGCGTGAACCTGGGAGGTGAAGCTTGCAGTGAACTGAGATTGCACCACTGCACTCCAGCCTGGGCAACAGAGGGAGACTCCACCTCAAAAAAAAAAAAAAAAAAAAAAAAAAAAAAAAAATCAAAACATCAGATGCTGGTGAGGTTGTGAAGAAAAGGGAACACTTACACACTGTTGGTGGGAGTGTCAGTTAGTTCAGGGACTGTGGAAAGTAGTATGGTGATTCCTCAAAGACTGAAAAACAGAAACACCATTAGACCCAGTAATCCCATTACTGGATATATACCCAGAGGAATATAAATCATTCTACCATAAAGATACCTGCATGTGAACGTTCACTGCAGCACTATTCACAAGAGCAAAGACATGAAATCAACCTAAATGCCAATCAATGACAGAGTGGATAAAGAAAATGTGGTACATACACACCATGGAATGCTATGCAGCCATAAGAAACATTATCATGTCTTTCACAGAAACATGGATGGAGCTGGCAGCTATTATCCTTAGCAAACTAACACAGGAACAGGAAACCAAATACCATGTGTTCTCACTTACAAGAGAAAGCTAAATGATGAGAACACATGGACACAAAAAAGGGAACAAGAGACACTGGGGTCTACTTGAGGGTGGAGATTGGGAGGAGGGAGAGGAGCAGAAAAAGTAACTATTCGGTACCAGGCTTAATACCTGGGTGATGAAAAAATCTATACAACAAACCCCTGTGACATGAGTCTACCTAAGAAACCTTCATCTTATGTAACAAACCTTCACGTGTACCCGTGAACCTAAAATAAAAGTTAAAAAAGAGAAAAATTAAAAAAATTAAAAAGAGGAACACCACCAAATGTGATGAGAATATAGGGGAAATGGGACCCTCGTACAGTCTTCATGGGAATGTGTAATTATGCCACCCCTTTCCAAAACAGTTTGGTGGTTGTTTCCTTTTTTAAACATTAAACTCCAAAGTATTTACTTAAGAGAAATTGCAATATACCTCTATTCAGCAACTTGTACATGAATATTCATGCCAGTTTCATTTGTAATAGACAAAAACTAGAAACAATTCACATGATCTTCAACTAGTGAATAAACATGCTCTAGAATACAATTTTGCATTGAAAGGTGATGAACTGTTGATACCTGCTACAGTGGGAATGGATCTTACGCTGTGTGAGTCTATTTATATAGAATTGTGGAAAGTGAAAATCAGTCTATTGTTACTGGAAGTGGTGGTTGCTTAGAGAGTGCTTAGGGTTGGAAGGAATGCAAAGGAAGAATTGCAATGGAGGGTAATCAAGATAAAATGTCTGGGGGGAATTGATATGTTCATTGTCTTGACTGTTGAAGATTCCCCAGGTATATACACACATCAAAACAAAATAAATTAAACACTTTAAATATGTGCAGCTTATTGAAGGTTAATTACACTTTAATAAAGCTGTTTTAAAAAATAAGCTCAATTGAAACCTATAAAATGGAAGATTAAAATTAGGCAAATAATATGTGTAAGACCCTGGATGCCAAAGAGCTCCCAGTTCCCTTCCCAGAGGAGACTGTGTTTACCCATCCACTATCTCTTCTCACCTTGGAAGAATCACATCTTACATAATTTAGTAGTGCTGTTTCTGACTTTGAGCTTACTTTCCTTGGAATTCTATTCCTCATTTGAATTGGGCTCTGATCTTAGTGGAAAAGAAAGTTTAGGTGACTCATCTCTTCCTAGGCACAGAGCCCCAAAGTCTATACCTGACCCATATTTGTGGGTCATTCTCTCAATGAAGGCTGTTCAGCTAGTGTCGAATGTGAATGGGAAGTAAGAGTTCCAGGGGATCATCGCCATATTTCTGAAATCCCTGTGATGACTTTAAGTCATTTCCCATTTCTAATCTCAAAATGAAACCCCACCAAAGACCCAGATCAGTATCTCTAATTCTACTCCTCTTGCCAGCCTCCATAGGAACAGCCTAAGACCTTATCTTGCCTTGCGCATGGCTCTTACTGGAGTGAGAAGAGAGTGGCTTATCGTTTCTTCTAATGGTCTTTCCTCCTTATCCAAGCCCCTTTCTGTAAAGGAGATCTGTTGGAAAGAAGGTGGGTCAATGGAGCATTGGATGGAGGGGCAGTGGGAGTCTGGTCTTCAGTTCCCCATCCCATGGTGAAGCTCCAGTGAAAGGTGATCTCTCTCTCTCTCATGCCCAGAATCAGGTACAGGTTGTTCCTGTGAACCTGCTTTTCTAAGCCCTTAAGCTGGACATGGCTCACTTCTACTGGCTGGAGAGATTTCTCCCTCCTGCCACTCATCATGGCCCCAGTAAGAAATTTTTCCATCATGAATGCCTTGGGGACCTAGACACAGATAAGGTCTAGACACAGAGCCCCGTCATCATGTTAAGAAGCAGAAATTCAAAGCTGGGGGCAAAGGAACAGGAATGCAAGGAACTTATCCCTATCTGATTTGTGCCCCAATACTCACCTAGAAGTATTTAAGATCCTGCCCAGATTTCAAGATGCAGAATTAGACAGACCACATATTGCCATGTGTATATATATTTTGCACATGAAGAAAATTATATATAGTGTTAAAATTGTATACATAGATGTTATAATTTCTCAAATGCTTGGAAATGACAAATATCAAATTATAGTTCATTATATTAGATATATGCATATGTGGTAAGATAATAATGCAGAGAGAAAGTAAACACCAAATAAAATATCCTTTCCTAGCTTGAAAGTGGGGGAGATGATTAGATCAAATGCGACTGCATTGGACTGATTAGATCACATGTAAAGCTAACCCAATCAACTGAATTCTTGAGGCAGCAAAAAGTCCAGCTGAAGAGGGAAACTTTCCCTCTACCTCATTGTCCCTCAGTCACCCTGAAAGCCCCACTATGCTCTGTAGAGTCTGCTCAGCATCCATGATCTAAGCTGATTCCTTCAGCTGGATTATCATCATCAACCTTGCATGCTTTGGTTCTTTTTCTCTTTGTGTTTCTGTTTACAATAAGTTGTGGAAGAATCAATATTTTCACAATGGCCATACTGGCCAAAGCAATGTATGGATTCAATGCAACCCCTATCCAATTACCAACGTCCTTTTATTCAGAATTAGAAAAGAATTCCTAAAATTCATATGGAACCAAAAAAAGATCCTGATATGGAACTGAAATAGCCAAAGAAGTTCTAACCAAAAAGAACAATGCCAGAGACTTTACATTATCCAACTTCAAATTATACTATGAGGCTATAGTAATCAAAAACAACGTGGTACTGGTATATAGACATAGATCAATGGAACATAATAAAGAGCCATGAAACAAAGTCATATCCAATGAACCATCCAAACAACCAATCTTTGACAAAGTCAACAAAAATGTACACTGGGGAAATGACCCCCTCCCTATTCAATAATAGTGCTGGGAAAATTGAACAGCCATATGCAGAAGAATAAAAGTGGACCTAGACCTCTGACCAGATAGAAAAATTAACTCAAAATGGATTAAAGATCTAAACATAAGACCTGAAACTATAAAAATTCTGGAAGAAAGAAAAGCTAGGACAAACTCTTCTAGACATTGGCCTAGGCAAAGAATTTATGACAAAGTCCTCAAAAGTAAACACAACAAAAACAGAAGTAGACTCAATTAAACTAAAAAGATTCTACACAGCAAAAGAAATAACAGAGTAAACAGACAACCTAGAGAACAGAAGAAAATATTTGCAAACTATGCGTATGACAAAGGGCTGATATCCAGAATTTACAAGGAACTCAAACAACTCAACAAGAGGAAAACAAGTGACCCCATTAAAAAGTTGGCAAAGGACGTAACAGAGAGACATTTTCCAAAACAACATATGCCAGTGGCCAACAAACACATGAAAAGATCCTAAACATCGTTAATCATCAGAGAAACACAAATGAAAACCACAATGAGATACCAACTTACGTGAGTCAGAATGGCTATTATTAAAATGTCTAAAAGCAACAGATATTGGTGAGGCTACAGGGAGAAGGTAACGCTTATACACTTTTGGTGGGAATGTAAATTAGTACATTTATGGAAAACAGTATGGAGAGTTCTCAAAGAACTAAAAATAGAACTACCATTAGCTGCAGCAACCCCACTGCTAGGTATATAGTCAAAGGGAGATAAATCATTATATTAAAAACATATCTGCATTCTTATGTTTATTTACAGCACTATTCACAGTAGTCAAGCTATGAAAGCAACCTAAGTGCTCCTCAACAGATGAATGTATAAATAATGTGGTATATGTACACAATGGGCTATTCAGCTGTAAAAAAAGAATAACATTCTGTCATTTGTAACAACATGGATAGAAATGGAAATCATCACATTATGTAAAATAAGCCAGGTGCAGAAATACAAACTTGGCAGGTTCACACTTATTTGTGGCAGCTAAAAATGAAAACAACTGAACTCATGGATATAGAGAGTAGAAGGCTGTTTACCAGGGGCTGAGAATGATATGCACCCTCAGCCCATAATCCACTGACGGTTACCAGTGGGTGGGAGAGTGGGGATAATTAATGCATACAAAAAAAGAGAAAGAATAAGATACAGTATTTGCTAGTACAACAGGGTGACTATAGTCAAAAATAAGGTAATTATACATTTAAAAATAAATAAAAGAGTATAATTGAATTGTTTATAACACAAGGAAGAAATGCTTGGGGTGACGAATCCCCATTTACTCCTTTATGATTATTATACATTGTATGTCTGTAAATATTTCGTATACCTCGTAGACATATAACACCTACTATGTTACACAGAAAAATAAAAAAAAATTAAAATATTGTACACATATACCACAAAATACTCAGCCATAAAAAAAAAGAAATCATGTCTTTTGCAGCAACAAGGATGAAACTGGAAGCTATTTTCCTTAGTGAAAAAACTGAAGAAAAGAACGTTCAATACTGTTTGATCTCATAAGTAGGGGCTAAACAATGGGTACTTATTGACTTATAGAGTGAAATAACAGTCACTGGAGTCTATGAAAGATTGGAGGGTGGAAGAAGGGTGAGGGATGAAAAATGATTGGGCAGAAATTTCACTATTCAGGTGATGGGTACACTAAAAGCCCAGACATCACCACTATGCAATGTATGCAAGTAAGGAACTGGCACTTGTGGCCCGGCCCGGTGGCTCACACCTGTAATCCCAGTACTCTGGGAGGCCAAGGTGGGCGGATCATGAGGTCAGGAGATTGAGACCATCCTGGCCAACATGGTGAAACACCATCTCTACTAAAAATACAAAAACTTAGCCAGGTGTGGTGACGGGTGCCTGTAGTCTCAGCTACTTGGGAGGCTGATGCAAATAATGGTGTGAACCCAGGAGGTGGAGCTTGCAGTGAGTCAGATCGAGCCACTGCACTCCAGCCTGGGTGACAGAACAGGACTCCTTCTCAAAAAAAACCAAAAAACAAAAAACAAAAAAAATGGCACTTGTGGCTGGGCATGGCAGCTCAGCTCATGCCTGTAATCCCAGCACTTTGGGAGGCCGTGGTGGGTGGATCACCTGAGGTCAGGAGTTCAAGACCAGCCTGACTAACACAGTGAAACCCCATTTCTACTAAAAATAGAAGAATTAGCCAGGCATGGTGGTGTGTGCCAGTAGTCCCAGGCTGAGACAGGAGAATCACTTGAGGTAGTGGTTGCAGTGAGCCAAGATCACACCACTCCACTCCAGCCTGGGTGACAGAGTGAGACTCCATCTCAAAAAAAAAAAAAAAAAAAAAAAAAAAAAAAGGAAAAGAAATTGGCACTTGTGTCCCCTAAATATATGTAAAAAAGCAATTTTCTAAAAATGCCCTGTATTAAAACATTTGTATGAAATGACAAGGTTGATTTACAATGTTAACTTTTAAGATCTTGGTTACCTTTAGGGAGGAGGAAAGCAGGTTGGAGGTGCTACAGTGAACAAGGGAGCTGGCAAATAGCAAAGGGAACAAGATCACCACCCTGCTATGTGGATTTAGCTACAGCATTAATAAACTGCTTAGTTCACTCCCATATGTGCCCTTGCAGCATTCCACATACACCTGGACACATACATAAGACAGCTGCCCCTGTTTTAGACCACATTAAACACCTGCCAGTAAATGTGGGTCAAAAGTATGCACTAACATGTGTAGATAGTGCCATGGAATTGCTGCAGGCCTTCCCTTGCAAAAGGCCAAACCAACTGGCCACTATTAATGGCTTGGATTGAGGTCAGGGTCACATACAAATGACCTTGATACATCGATTGTGACCAAGGCATGCATTTCACTGTACATCATGTCCAAGATTGGGTCATATAATCGCCAAGCAGCAGGGCTGATTGAGTGGAAAAGTGGTATTTGAAATCATGATTGTGAGCACTCTCATAATCCAATACCTTGCATGGGCAAACTGTGAGTCAATTAAACTTCTTTCCTTTATAAATTATGCAGTCTCCAGTATTTTTTCATAGCAGCATGAGAATGGACTGATACAGTAAGTTGGTACTGCAGAGTGGGGTGCTGCTATAAGAATACCCCAAAATGTGGAAGTGACTTTGGAACTGGGTAACAGGCAGAGGTTGGAACATTTTGGAGGGCTCAGAAGACAGGAAAATGTGGGAAACTTTGGAACTTCCTAGAAACTTGGAGGGCTCAGAAGACAGGAAAATGTGAGAAAGTTTGAACTTCCTAGAGACTTGGAGGGCTCAGAAGGCAGAAAGATGTGGGAAAGTTTGGAACTTCCTAGAAACTTGTTGAATGGCTTTGACCAAAACGCTGGTAATAATGTGGACAATGAGGTCCAGGCTGAGGTGGTCTCAGATGGGGATGAGGAACTTGTTGGGAGCTGCAGTAAAGGTCACTTTTGCTATGCAAAGAGACTGGTGGCATTTTGCCTCTGCCCTAGAGATTTGTGAAACTTCGAACTTGAGAGAGATGATTTAGAGTATCTGGTGGAAGAAATTCCCAAGCGGGAAAGCATTCAAGAGAAAGCAGAGCACAAAGTTTGAAAAATTTGCAGCCTGGTGATGTAACAGAAAAAAAAAGCCCATTTTCTGGGGAGAAATTCAAGCCCCCTGTAGAAATTTACATAAGCAATGAGGAGCTGACTGTTAATCACCAAGACAAAGGGGAAAATGTCTTCAGGGCAAGTCAGAGACCTTCATGGCAGCCCCTCCCATCACAGGCCTGGAGGCCTAAGAGGAAAAAATGGTTTTGTGGGCTGGGCCCAGGGCCCCCCTACTGTGTGCAGCCTAGCGAGTTGGTGCCCTGCATCCTAGCTTTCCAGCAGTGACTAAAAAGGGTCAAGGTACATCTTGAGCTGTGACTTCAGAGGGTGCAAACCCCAAGCCTTGGCAGCTTCCATATGGTGTTGAGCCTGCAGTTGCACAGAAGTTAAGAATTGAGGTTTGAGAACCTCCACCTAGACTTCAGAGGATGTATGGAAACAGATGGATGTCCAGACTGAAGTTTGCTGCAGGGGTAGAGCCCTCATGGAGAACCTCTGCTAGGCCAGTGTGGGAGAAAAATGTGGGGTCAGAGCCCCCACACAGAGTCCCTAACTGGAACACTGCCTAGTGGAGCTGTGAGAACAAGGCCACCATCCTGTACCCCAGAAATGGCAGATCCACAGACAGCTTGCACCCTGCACCTGGAAAAACTGCAGGCACTCAATGACAGCCTGTGAAAGCAGCAAGGGAGGGGGGGCTGTACCCTAAAAAGCCAAAGACGTAGAGCTGCCCAAGCCATAGGAACTCACTTCTTGCATCAGTGTGACCTAGATGTGAGACATGGAGTCAAAGGAGATCATTTTGAGCTTTAAGATTTGACTACTCTGCTGGATTTTGGACTTGCATGGGGCCTGTAGCCCCTTCATTTTGGTCAATTTTTTTCACTTGAAATGGGTGTATTTACCCAATGTCTGTACCCCTATTATATCTAGGAAGTAACTATCTTGCTTTTGAATTTACAGGCTTACAGGTGGAAGGGACTTGCCTTGTCTCAGATGAGACTTCAACTCGGATTTTTGAGTTAATACTGGAATGAGTTAAGACTTTGGGGAACTGTTGGGAAGGTATGATTGTGTTTTGAAATGTGAGGACATGAGATTTGGGAGGGGCCGGGGCATAATGATATAGTTTGGCTGTGTCCTTATCCAAATCTCATCTTGAATTGTAGTTCCCATAATCCCCATGTGTCAGGGGAGCAACCAAGTGGGAACTAATTGAATCATGGGGTTAGTTACCTCCACGCTGTTTTCATGATAGAGAGTGAGTTCTCACAAGATCTGATGGTTTTATAAGGAGCTTTCCCTGCTTCATTCTGCACTTCATTTTCCTGCCATCATGTGTAGAAGGACGTGTTTGCTTCCTTTTCCACCATGATTGTAAGTATTGTGAGGCCTCCCTAGCCCTGCAGAACTGAGTCAATTAAACCTGTTTCCTTCATAAATCACCCAGTCTTGGGCATTTTTTCATAACAGCATGAGAATGAACCAATACATTTTAATAGACACTTTCAATTGTAATTTACAGAGTTCAGAAAATATGACATTATATTCCTATCATTAATTCAATAACATTTTTCAGGCATAAAGCATAATTTTGTAAGATTTTTTTTTTTTTTTTAAATGCACATCCTCTGTTTTCTGGTTGAAATGCCACCTATTTCTATGACAACTTAGTCAAATTTCTAACAAAATTATGTAACATTCTTTATATTCATTTATTAACTGTATACCAAAAGTCAATTTTTACAATTGTCTTACTGTTACCTGGTATGACTAAAGATGTGCCAATTTGTCATTTCCAGTGAATCTTTTGATTATTTATTTTTAAACTCTAGGTATTATGCCTATAAATGTGTCATGGCTTAGTACAATGTCTAAAACACTGTATGTGATAAGTAAGTGCTAACCACTTTGAGTCATCAAGTAATCTTTTATTCATGCCATTCTTCAATTACAATAATATTTTGTTCTTATTAAAAATTATGTTTCTGTTCTATCTAAATATAGGTTAAAAAAATGAGGTAGTCTCTATCAGCCCTCTTCGTTAAATCTAAAGTCAAATTTCACAAATAGCTTTTATCTTCAGTTACTTATTTGTCACAAACAGTAAATATGACTAGGTATGATAATTGTAGTAATAATCTCCATCCTACAACAGAGAAAACTTTGGATTATTCATTGATGGGCATAAAACTTCATTTTCTATTATTATTCTCAGAAAATCCATTAGCATGGAATAAAACAAATTAAAAATAAGTATTATGATAGGCACACATTTTGAAAGTAAACTCAAAAAGTAGATGATATAAACAGTCATATAAATGAAAACTAGAATATAGTCATGTGCTGCATAACAATGTTTTAGTCAACTATGTACCACATATATGACAATGGTCCCAGAAAATTATAAGAACTGAAAAATGCCTACCATCTAGTAATATAGCCATCGTAACATTGTAGCACAATGCATTACTCACATATTTGTGGTAATGTTGGTGTATTAGTCCATTTTCATGCTGCTGATAAAGACATACCAGAGACTGAGCAATTTACAAAAGGAAGAAGTTTAATGGACTTACAGTTCCACATGGCTGGGGAGGCCTCACAATCATGGCAGAAGGCAAAGATGAGCAAGTTACATCTTACGTGGATGACAGCAGGCAAACAGAGAAAACTTGTGCAGGAAAACTCCCATTTTCAAACCATCAGATCTCGTGAGACTTATTCACTGTCATGAGAACAGCATGGGAAAGACCCACCCCCATGATTCAATTATCTCCCATTGGGTCCCTCCCATACCACGTGGGAATTATGGGAGCTACAAGATGAGATTTGTGAAGGAACACAGAGCCAAACCATATCTATCATTCCTTACCTGGCCTTTCCCAATCTCATGTCTTCACATTTCAAAACCAATCATGCTTTCCCAACAGTCTCCCAAAGTCTTAATTCATTTCATCATTAACTGAATAATCCACAGTCCAAAGTCTCATCTAACACAAGGCAAGTCCCTTCCGCCCATGAGTCTGTAAAATCAAAAGAAAGTTAGTTACTTCCTGGATACAGTGGGGGTACAGGCATTGGGTAAATACAGTCATTCCAAATGGGAGAAATTGGCCAAAACAAAGGGGCTATTGGCCCCATGCAAGTTCAAAATCCAGCAGGTCAGTCAAATCTCAAAGCTCGAAAATGATCTCTTTTGACTCTATGTCTCACATCCAGGTCATGATGATGCAAGAAGTGGGTTTCCATGGTCTTGGGCAGCTCTGCCTCTGTGGTTTTGCAGGGTACAGCCTTCCTACCAGCTGCTTTCAGCACCACCAACAGGCTGGTGTTGAGTGTCCGCAGTTTTTCTAGGTGAACAGTGCAAGCTGTTGGTGGTTCTACCATTCTGGGGCCTGGAGGGCAGTGGCCCTCTTCTCACAGCTCCACTAGGTGCTCTGATGCCACATTTCCCTTCTGCACTGCCGTAGCAGAGGTTCTCCAGGAGGGCCCCACCCCTGCAGCAAACTTCTGCCTGGACATCCATGTGTTTCCATACATCCTCTGAAATCTAGGCAGAGGTTCTCAAACCTCAATTCTTGACTTCTGTGCATCTGCAGCTCAACACCACATGGAAGCTGCCAAGGCTTGGGGTTTGCCCCTTCTGGAGCCATGGTCTGAGCTGTACCTTGGCCTCATTTAGTCAGCCAAGTGGCTGGAGTGGCTGGGACTCAGGGCACCAAGTCCCTAGATTCCTCACAGTAGGAGGGCCCTGGGCCCAGTTTACGAAACCATTTTTTCCTCCTAGACCTCCAGGCATGTGATGGGAGGAGCTGCTGTGAAGACCTCTGAAATGTCCTGGAGATATTTTACACATTGTCTTGGGGATTAACATTCACCTCCTTGTTACTTATGAAAACTTCTGCAGCTGGCTTGAATTTCTCCTCAGAAAATGGGATTTTCTTTTCTATTGCATTGTCAGGCTGCAATTTTCCAAGCTTTTATGGTCTGCTTTCCTTATAAAACTGAATGCCTTTAACAGCACCCAAGTAATATCTTGAATGCTTTGCTGCTTAGGAATTTCTTCTGCCATATACCCTAACTCATCTCCCTCAAGTTTGAAGTTCCAGAGATCTCTACAGCAGGAGCAAAATGTCACCAGTCTCTTTGGTAAAACATAACAAGAGTCACCTTTGCTCCAGTTCCCAAAAAGTTCCTTATTTCCATGTGAGACCACCTCAGCCTGGACTTTATTGTCCATATCACTATCAGCATTTTGGGCAAAGCCATTCAAGTCTCTAAGAAGTTCCAAACGTTCCTACATTTTCCTGTCTTCTTCTGAGCCCTCCAAATTGTTCCAGTCTCTGCCTGTTACCCAGTTCCAAAGTTGCTTTTATAATTTTGGGTATCTTTTCAGCAGTGCCCCACTCCTGGTACTAATTTACTATATTAGTCCATTTTCACACTGTTGATAAAGACATACTCAAGACTTGGCAATTTACAAGAGAAAGAGGTTTAATGGACTTACAGTTCCACATGGCTGAGGAGACCTCACAGTCATGGCAGAAGGCAAGGGGAAGCAAGTCACACCTTGCGTGGACAGTGGCTGGCAAAGACAGAGAGCATGTGCAGGGAAACTCCTGTTTTTAAAATCATCAGATCTCATGAGACTTATTCACTGTTACAAGAACAGTACGGGAAAGACCTGCCCCCATGATTCAATTATCTCCCACTGGGTCCCTCCCACAACATCTAGGAATTATGGGAGCTACAAAATGAGATTTGGGTGGAGACATAGAACCATACCATATCAGTTGGGGTAGACAACCCTGTGCTATCAGTCATATAAATGTATACCACATACAATTAGGTACAGTATATAATACTTGATAATGATAATAAATGACTATGTTATTAATTTATGTATTTACTATACAACTTCCAGTCCTATAATCTCCATTTACGGTAAGTGCCCTAAAAAGGTGTACCATTTTTTATCTTTTATATAGTATTTTTTGCTGTACCTTCTCTATGTTTAGATATCTTCAGATACATAAATACTTACCATTGTGTTTCAACTGCCTACAGCATTCAGTAGCGTAACATGCTGCACAGATTTGTAGCATAAGAGCAATAAACTATACCATATACCCTGGGTGTGCAATAGGGTTTACCATCTAGGTTTGTGTAAGTACACTCTATGCTGTTTGCAAAGATGAAATGCCTAACAACACATATCTCAGAACACATCCCCATTGATAAATAACATATGACTTTATATAAAGTCATATCAGAAGACAAAATATTAATTAAAAGTCTTTCCACATCGAAAATCTCTGAATCAAAAGCTTTAAATGATAAATCTTATCAACATCTAATAAAATATTCATGCTAATTCTTCAAAGTAACTTACAAAAATAGAAGGAACATTTCCCAATTTACTCTATGAGGCCAGGAGTGCCATCATACCAAAGCTGAAAAAAGCATCGCAAGAAGACTACAGAGAAAAATCCCTAATGACTACAGACACAGAAATCCTTATTATATACTAGAAAACTTATTCCAGGAACATAATAAACATGATCATATGCCATAGCCAAGTGAAATCTTATTTTCATAAATGCAATGTTAGCTTAACATCTAAAAGTCAATTAATATGCAGTATTAGTTGAATACATGACAAAAAGAACATTGCAATAGACACAGAAAAACATTTGACAAAAATCCAACATACATTGTGATTAAAAAAAAAAAAAATAAAAAACCAGAATGCTACTAATAAAAAAAATAGTGAGTTCTGCTAAAAGTCATCTATAAAAGCCTACAACTAGCAATATACTTGATGGTGAAAGATTGAGTGCTTTACTGATAACTTTGGAAACAGGATCATAATTTCCACTTTTAACCCTCTATCCAAACTATACTTCAGCCAGGGAAATTATACTGGAAAGTAAAATAAAATTGTCCAGTTTGAATAAAAAAAGTAGAACTGTGTTTCAATGCACACAATGTAATCTTCTACATAAAAATTTGTCAGGAATTTACTAAAACTCACTAGAACTAAGAAATTCATCCATGCCACAAGATACAAGATCAACATGTAAATTGAACTGGATTTTTATATACTAGCAAACAACAATCTGAAAATTGAATTAAGGAAACAATTCCATTTATAATAGATCAAAAAGAAAGAAATATTCATGGATAAGGTTTTAATTAAATTTAAGTTCCAGGATACATGTGCAGGACGTGCAGATTTGTTGCATATCTAAATGTGTGCCATGGTGGTTTGCTGCACCTCTCAACCCACCACCTAGATATTAAGCCCCACATGCATTAGCTATTTATCCTGACACTCTCCCTCCCCCCACCCCCAACGACAGGCCCCAGTGTGTGTTGTTCCCCTTCCTGTGTCCATGTATTCTCACTGTTCAGCTCCCACCTGTAAGTGAGAACATACGGTGTTAGGTTATCTGTTCCTGTTTTAGTTTGCTGGACATGCATAATGGCTTCCAGCTCCATCCACTTCCCTGCCAACAATATAATCTCATTCCTTTTTATGGCTACATAGTATTACATGGTGTATATGTACCACATTTTCTTTATCCAGTCTATCATCGATGGGCATTTGGGTTGAATCCATGTTTTTGTTATTGGGAATAGTGCTGCAATGAACATATACATGGATGTATCTTTATAATAGAATGATTTATATTCCTTTGGGTGTATACCCAGTAAAGGGATTGCTGGGTGAAATGGTATTCCGGTTTTAGGTCTTTGAGGAATTGCCACACTGTCTTCCATAATGGTTGAAATAATTTACATTCCCACCAACAGTGTAAAAGCGTTCCTATTTTTCCACAGCCTTGCCAGCATCTGTTGTTTCTTGACTTTTTAATAATTACCATTCTGACTGGCATGACATAGTATCTCTTTGTGGTTTTGATTTGCATTTCTCTAATGATCAGTGATGTTGAGCTTTTTAAAATGTTTGTTGGCTGAAAAAGTCATCTTTTGAGAAGTATCTTTTCATGTCTTTTGCCCATTTTTTAAATGGGATTGCTCTTTTCTTGTAAACTTGTTTAACTTCCTTGCAGATCTTGGCTACCAGACTTTATCAGATGGATAGATTGCAAAAATTTTCTCCCATTCTGTAGGTTGTCTGTGCACTCTGATGATAGTTTCTTCAGCTGTGCATAAACTCTTTAGTTTAATGAGATCCCATTTGTCAAGTTTTGCTTTTGTTGCAATTGCTTTTGATATTTTCATAACAAAATCTTTGCCCATGTCTATGTCCTGAATGGTATTGCCTAGATATTCTTCTAGGGTTTTTATAATTTTTGGTTTATATTTAAGTCTTTAATCCATCTTGAGTTAATTTTTGTATAAGGTATAAGGAAGACGTCCAGTTTCAATTTTCTGCATATGGTTAGCCAGTTTTCCCAGTACTATTTATTAAATAGGGAATCCTATCCCCATTGCTTGTTTTTGTCAGGTTTGTCAAAGAGCAGATGATTGTAGATGTGGGGTCAATTTCTGAGTTTTCTATTCTGTTCCACTGGTCTATATGTCTGTTTTTGTATCAGTACCATGCTGTTTTGGTTTCTGTAACCTTGTTGTATAGTTTTAAATCTGGTAACATGATGACTCCAGCTTTGTTCTTTTTGCTTAGGATCATCTTGGCTACACAGGCTCTTATTTGGTTCCATGTGAATTTTAAAGCAGTTTTTTTCTAATTCTGTGAAGAATGTCAACGCTAGTGTAATGGAAATAGCTTTGAAACTATAAATTACTTTAGGTAGAATGGCCTTTTTCACTATACTGATTCTTCTATCCATGAGCATGGAATGTTTTTCCATTTCCTTGTGTCCTCTCTGATTTCTTTGAGCAGTGGTTTGTAGTTCTCCTTAAAGAGGTCCTTCACTTCCCTTGTTAGCTGTATTCATAAGTATTTTATTCTCTTTGTAGCAATTGTGAATCGGAGTTAATTCATGATTTGGCTCTCTGCTTGTGCATTGTTGGTGTACAGGAATGCTTGTGATTTTTGCACATTGATTTTGTATCCTGAGTCTTTGCTGAAGTTACTTATCAGCTTAAGAAACTTTTGGGGTGAGATGATGGGGTTTTCTAGATATAGGATTATGTCATCAGCAAACAGAGATGGCTTGACTTCCTCCCTTTTTATTCAAATGCACTTTATTTCCTTATCTTGCCTGATTGCCCTGGCCAGAACTTCCAATACCATGTTGAATAGGAGTGGTGAGAGAGGGCATCCTTGTCTTGTGCTGGTTTTCAAGGGGAATGCTTCCAGCTTTTGCTCATTCAGTATGATCTTAGCTGTGGGTTTGTCATAAAAGGCTCTTATTATTTTGAGGTATGCTCCATCAATACCTACTTTACTGAGACTTTTTAACATGAAAGGATGTTAAATGTTATCGAAGGCCTTTTCTGCATCTATTGAGATAATCATGTGGTTTTTGCCATTAGTTCTGTTTATGTGATTAATTACATTTATTGATTTGCATACGTTGATCCAGCCTTGTATCCTAGGGATGAAACTGACTTGATCATAGTGAATAAACTTTTTTGATGTGTTGCTGATTTTGGTTTGCCATATTTTATTGAGGATTTTTGCATTAATATTCATCAGGGATATTGGCCTGAAGTTTCTTTTTTTTTTTTCATTGTATCTCTGCCAGGTTTTGATATCCAGATGATGCTGGCCTCATAAAGTGAGTTAGGAAAAGGTCCATCCTTTTCAAGTTTTTGGAATAGTTTCAGAAGAAATGATATGAACTCCTTTTTGTACCTCTGACAGAATTCAGCTGTAAATTCATCTGGTTCTGGGCTTTTTTTGGTTGTAGGCTATTTATTATTGCCTCAATTTCAGAACTTATTAGTCTATTCAGGAATTCAACTTCTACCTGGTTCAGTCTTGGGAGGGTGTATGTGTCCAGGAATTTGTCTTCTAAATTTTCTAGTTTATTTGCAAAGAAGTGTTTACAGTATTCTCTGATGGTTGGTTGTATTTCTGTGGGGTCAGTGGTAATATCCCCTTTATCATTTTTTATTGTGTCTATTTGATGTTTCTCTCTTTTCTTCTTTATTAGTCTTGCTAGTGGTTTTTCCTTTTTTTTTCTCTCTCTCAAAAAACAGCTCCTGGATTCATTTATTTTTTGGAGTTTTTCATGTCTCTATCTCCTTCAGATCCACTCTGTTCTTTGTTATTTCTTGTCTTCTGCTAGCTTTGGGCTTGTTTGCTCCTGTTTCTCTAGTTCTTTTTGTTGTGATGTTAAGGTGTTGATTTGAGATCTTTCTAGCTTTTTGATGTGGGCATTTTAGTCCTATAAATTTCCCTCTCAACACTGCTTTGGCTGTGTCCCAGATTCTGTTACATTGTCTCTTCATTCTCATTGGTTTCAAAGAACTTCTTGTTTTCTGCCTTATTTTCGTTATTTACCCAGGAGTCATTCAGGAGCAGGTTGTTCAATTTCCATATAGTTGTGCAGTTTTGAGTGAGTTTCTTAATCTTGAGTTCTAATTTGATTGTGCTGTGGTTAGAGAGACTGCTGTGATTTCAATTATTTTGCATTTGCTGAAGAGTGTTTTACTTCCAATTATGTAACTGATTTTAGAGTAAATACCATGTGTCACTGAGAAGAATGTATATTCTATTGTTTTTGGGTGGAAAGTTCTGTAGATATCTATTAGGTCCACTTGATCCAAAGTTGAGTTCAAGTCCTGAATATTTTTGTTGATTTTCTGTCTTGATCTGTCTAATATTGATAGTGGGGTGTTAAAGTCTCCAACTATTATTGCGTGGGAGTCTACATCTCTTTTAAGTCTCTAATAACTTGTTTTATAAATCCAGGTGCTCCTGTATTGGGTGCATACACATTTAGGATACTTAGCTCATCTTGTTGAATTTTTTCCTTTACCATTGTGTAATGTCCTTCTTTATCTTCTTTGATCTTTGTTGGTTTAAGGCCTGTTTTGTCAGAAACTAGGATGGCAACCCCTGCTTTTCTCTGCTTTCCATTTGCTTGGTAAATTTTCCTCCATCCCTTTATTTTGAGCCTATATGTGTCTTTGCAGCTGAGATTTGTCTCTTGAATACAGCACACTGATGGATCTTGATTGACTCTATCCAGCTTGCCATTGTGTGTCTTCTGATTGGGGCATTCAGACCATTTACACTTAAGGTTAATATTGTTATGTGTGAATTTGATCCTGTCAAATAACGTCAGCTGGTAATTTTGCAGACTTGTTGATGTATTTGCTTCTTAGTGTCATTGGTCTTTGTACTTCCATGTGTTTTTGCAGTGGCTAGTAATAGTTTTTCCTTTCCATATTTAGTGTTTCCTTCGGGGGCTCTTGCAAGACAAGCCTAGTGGTGACAAATTCCCTCAGCATTTGCTTGTCTGAAAAAAATTTTATTTCTCCTTTGCTTATGAAGCTTAGTTTGGCTGGATACAAAATTCTCAATTGGAAATTCTTTTCTTTTAGAATGTTGAATATTGGCCCCCAATCTCTTATGGCTTGCAGTGTTTCTGCTGGGATGTTTGCTATTAGTCAAATGTCCTTCCCTTTGTAGGCTACCTGGACTTTTTCTCTGGCTGCCCTTAACATTTTTTCCTTCATTTTGACCTTGGAGAATCTGATGAGTATGTGTCTTGGGATTGATCTTCTCATGGACTGTCTTACTGGGGTTCTCTAGATTTCCTGAATTTGAATGTTAGCTTGTCTTGGTGAGTTGGGGAAGTTCTCCTGGATGACATCCTGAATTATGTTCTCCAACTTAGTTCCATTCTCCCCATCTCTTTCAGGTACCCCAATCAATTGTAGGTTTTTTTTTTTTTTTTTTTTACATAATCCCATAGTTAGGTTTTGTTCATTCCTTTTCATTCTTTTTTTCTCTAACCTTATCTTGTTTCAGCAAGATAGTTTTCAAGCTCTGAAATTCTTCCCTCTGCCTGGTCTATGTGGTTAGTGATACTCGTGGTTGCATTCTGACATTCTTACGTTGTCCATCGGGTCTTTTATTTTCCTCTCTACACTGGTTGCTCTGGTTAACAGTTCCTTATGATTTATCACGGTTCTTAGCTTGTTTGATTTGGGTTAGAATATACTCCTTTATCTCAGCAAAGTTCACTATTACCTGCCTTCTGAAGCCTATTTCTGTCAATTCATCTCAGCCTCTGCCCAGCTGCTTGTCCTTGCTGGAGAGGTGTTGTGATCATTTGGGGGAGAAGAGGCCCTCTGGATTTTTGAGTTTTTAGAGTTTTATTCTTTCTCATCTTCTTGAGTTTATCTACCTTCAACTTTCAGGGTCCTGACCTTTATACAGGGTTTTTGTGGTGACGTTTTTGTTGATGCTATTGTTGTTTTTGCTTTCCGTTTTTCTTTTTAATAGTCAGGACCCTCTTCCATAGGGTTGCTGTGTTTGGCTGGGGGTCCACTCCAGACCTTTTTGCCTGGATTCCTCCCACACCTGGAGGTGTCACCGGTGGAGGCTCCAGAACAGCAAAGATAGCTGTCTGCTCCTTCCCTCTGGGATCTCTGTCTCAGAAGAGCACTGACCTGATGCTGGCAAGAACTCTCTTGTACAAGGTGTCTGGCAATTTCTGTTGGGGGAGGTCTCATCCAGTCAGGAAGGCGGGAATCCGGGACCCACTTAACGAAACATTCTGGCTGCCCCTTGGCAGAGTCAGTAGCACACGGGGGGAATCTCACTCATCTGAACTGCCTGAATTCCTCAGAGCAAGCAGGGGGATAAGGCTGATCCAAAGAGACTGTGGCTACCCCTCCCCTCAGGCGTTCAGTCCTGGGGGATCAGAGTTCTGTCCCTAAACCCCTGACTGGAGTTGCTAAAATTCATTCACGGAGGCCTCTCCCCCTCAGTGAGGAGCGTTGGGTCAGGGTCTGGCCTAAAGAGGCAGTGTGGCCATAATCTGCCACAGCTGCTGTGCTGCACTGTGGGGAATTCCTTCTGGGTCCAAACTGTCTAGTCTCCCTGGCACCCGCAGGGAAAAACTGGCGACTGGAACTGCAGTGATGGCTGCCACCCCTCCCCCCGGGAGCTCAGTCATCTTAGGCAGCAGGCAGTCTTAGTGATAATGGCAACCTCTCTCTCTGGGAACTTGGTAGTCTTAGGCAGTCTCCAGCCAAGTGGCTGCTGAGAATCTGTACAGCTCTGCGCTTGGGACCCAAGGCACTGGTGGCGTGGGCTCATGAGGAGGATCTCTTGATCTGTAGCCTGTACAGATCCATGGAAAAAGCAATGATTTCTCAGGCAGGGTAGAAGGATTACTCACTGCCTCCCTTGGATGGGGTTGGGCGCTCCCCTTACCCTGTGTGATTCCCAGGTGGGCCATAACATTGCCGTACTTTTCCTCACTCTCCACAGGTCATGTTAACTGCCTAGTTATTCTCATTGAGAGAACCTGGATATCTCAGTGCTGGCACAGGATTCACTTGCAGTTTTCATTCTTCTCAGTTGGCGACTTCAACTGCAGCTGTTTCTAGTCAGCTATCTTGGTCCCTCCCTCCCACGGACAAATTTAACACAACAAGTGCAAGGACCTTACACTGGAAGATTTCCTTATGCTAGAATAAATCAAAGAGCTGAGTAAATGCAAAGACATCCTATGTTAAATGATAATATTGTAAAGAATACCCAAAAAATTGACCTACAAATTAAATGGAGTCCCTTCAAATTTCAACTATAGTTTCTATAGAAATTGACAAGCTTTTTCAATATCCACATATATATGCAAAGCAAACAAAAAACACAAACACAATCCTTAAAAGGAATAACAAAATTCAGCCAGGCACGGTAGCTCACGCCTGTAATCCCAGCACTTTCAGAGGACGAGGCGGGCAGATCAACTAAGGTCGGGAGTTCGAGACCAGCCTGACCAACATAGAGAAACTCCTTCTCTACTAAAAATACAAAATTAGCTGGGCATGGTGTCATATGCCTGTAATCCCAGCTACTTGGGAGGTGGAGGCAGGAGAATCGCTTGAACCTGGGAGGTGGAGGTTGTGGTGAGTTGAGATAGCGCCATTCCATTCCAGCTTGGGCAACAAGAGTGCAACTCTACCTAAAACAAAACAAAACAGGGGGCGGAGCAAGATGGCCAAATAGGAACAGCTCTAGTCTCCAACTCCCAGCACGAGCGACACAGAAGACCGGTGATTTCTGCATTTTCAACTGAGGTACTGGGTTCATCTCACTAGGGAGTGCCGGACAATTGGTGCTGGTCAGCTTCTGCAGCCCGACCAGCGAGAGCTGAAGCAGGGCGAGGCATTGCCTCACCTGGGAAGCGCAAGGGGGAAGGGAATCCCTTTTCCTAGCCGGGGGAACTGAGACACACAACACCTGGAAAATAGGGTAATTCCCACCCCAATACTGCGCTTTAAGCAAATGGGCACACCAGGAGATTATATCCCACACCTGGCCGGGAGGGTCCCACACCCATGGAGCCTCCCTCATTGCTAGCACAGCAGTCTGCGATCTAACCACAAGGCAGCAGCGAGGCTGGGGGAGGGGCGCCTGCCATTGCTGAGGCTTAAGTAGGTAAACAAAGCCGCTGGGAAGCTCGAACTGGGTGGAGCTCACAGCAGCTCAAGGAAACCTGCCTGTCTCTGTAGACTCCACCTCTGGGGACAGGGCACAGCTAAACAACAACAAAAGCAGCAGAAACCTCTGCAGATGCAAACGACTCTGTCTGACAGCTTTGAAGAGAGCAGTGGATCTCCCAACACGGAGTTTGAGATCTGAGAAGGGACAGACTGCCTGCTCAAGTGGGTCCTTGACCCCTGAGTAGCCTAACTGGGAGACATCCCCCACTAGGGGCAGTCTGACACCCCACACCTCACAGGGTGGAGTACACCCCTGAGAGGAAGCTTCCAAAGCAAGAATCAGACAGGTACACTCGCTCTTCAGCAATATTCTATCTTCTGCAGCCTCTGCTGCTGATACCCAGGCAAACAGGGTCTGGAGTGGACCTCACGCAATCTCCAACAGACCTACAGCTGAGGGTCCTGACTGTTAGAAGGAAAACTATCAAACAGGAAGGACACCTACACCAAAACCCCATCAGTACATCACCATCATCAAAGACCAGAGGCAGATAAAACCACAAAGATGGGGAAAAAGCAGGGCAGAAAAGCTGGAAATTCAAAAAATAAGAGCGCATCTCCCCCGGCAAAGGAGCGCAGCTCATTGCCAGCAACGGATCAAAGCTGGACGGAGAATGACTTTGACGAGATGAGAGAAGAAGGCTTCAGTCCATCAAACTTCTCAGAGCTAAAGGAGGAATTACGTACCCAGCGCAAAGAAACTAAAAATCTTGAAAAAAAAGTGGAAGAATTCATGGCTAGAGTAATTAATGCAGAGAAGGTCATAACTGAAATGAAAGAGATGAAAACCATGACACGAGAAATACGTTACAAATGCACAAGCTTCAGTAACCGACTCGATCAACTGGAAGAAAGAGTATCAGCGATTGAGGATCAAATGAATGAAATGAAGCGAGAAGAGAAACCAAAAGAAAAAAGAAGAAAAAGAAATGAACAAAGCCTGCAAGAAGTATGGGATTATGTAAAAAGACCAAATCTACGTCTGATTGGGGTGCCTGAAAGTGAGGGGGAAAATGGAACCAAGTTGGAAAACACTCTTCAGGATATCATCCAGGAGAACTTCCCCAACCTAGTAGGGCAGGCCAACATTCAAATCCAGGAACTACAGAGAACGCCACAAAGATACTCCTCGAGAAGAGCAACTCCAAGACACATAATTGCCAGATTCACCAAAGTTGAAATGAAGGAAAAAATCTTAAGGGCAGCCAGAGAGAAAGGTCGGGTTACCCACAAAGGGAAGCCCATCAGACTAACAGCAGATCTCTTGGCAGAAACTCTCCAAGCCAGAAGAGAGTGGGGGCCAATATTCAACATTCTTAAAGAAAAGAATTTTAAACCCAGAATTTCATATCCAGCCAAACTAAGTTTCATAAGTGAAGGAGAAATAAAATCCTTTACAGATAAGCAAATGCTTAGAGATTTGGTCACCACCAGGCCTGCCTTACAAGAGACCCTGAAGGAAGCACTAAACATGGAAAGGAACAACCAGTACCAGCCATTGCAAAAACATGCCAAAATGTAAAGACCATCGAGACTAGGAAGAAACTGCATCAACTAACGAGCAAAATAACCAGTTAATATCATAATGGCAGGATCAAGTTCACACATAACAATATTAACCTTAAATGTAAATGGACTAAATGCTCCAATTAAAAGACACAGACTAGCAAACTGGATAAAGAGTCAAGACCCATCAGTCTGCTGTATTCAGGAGACCCATCTCACACGCAGAGACATACATAGGCTCAAAATAAAGGGATGGAGGAAGATTTACCAAGCAAATGGAGAAAAAAAAAAAGCAGAGGTTGCAATACTAGTCTCTGATAAAATAGACTTTAAACCATCAAAGATCAAAAGAGACAAAGAAGGCCATTACATAATGGTAAAGGGATCAATTCAACAGGAAGAGATGATTATCCTAAAAATATATGCACCCAATATAGGAGCACTCAGATTCATAAAGCAAGTCCTTAGAGACTTAGAAAGAGACTTAGACTCCCATACAATAATAATAGGAGACTTCAACACTCCACTGTCAACATTAGACAGATCAACGAGACAGAAAGTTAACAAGGATATCCAGGAATTGAACTCATCTCTGCAGCAAGCAGACCTAATAGACATCTATAGAACTCTCCACCCCAAATCAACAGAATGTACATTCTTTTCAGCACCACATCGCACTTATTCCAAAATTGACCACATAATTGGAAGTAAAGCACTCCTCAGCAAATGTAAAAGAACAGAAATTACAACAAACTGTCTCTCAGACCACAGTGCAATCAAACTAGAACTCAGGACTAAGAAACCCAATGAAAACCGCTCAACTACATGGAAACTGAACAACCTGCTCCTGAATGACTACTGGGTACATAACGAAATGAAGGCAGAAATAAAGATGTTCTTTGAAACCAATGAGAACAAAGATACAACATACCAGAATCTCTGGGACACATTTAAAGCAGTGTGGAGACGGAAATTTATAGCACTCAATGCCCACAAGAGAAAGCAGGAAAGATCTAAAATTGACACTCTAACATCACAATTAAAAGAACTAGAGAAGCAAGAGCAAACACATTCGAAAGCTAGCAGAGGGCAAGCAATAACTAAGATCAGAGCAGAACTGAAGGAGATAGAGACACAAAAAACCCTCCAAAAAATCAATGAATCCAGGAGTTGGTTTTTTGAAAAGATCAACAAAATTGACAGACTGCTAGCAAGACTAATAAAGAAGAAAAGAGAGAAGAATCAAATAGATGTGATAAAAAATGATAAAGGGGATATCACCAGCAACCCCACAGAAATACAAACTACCATCAGAGAATACTATAAACACCTCTACGCAAATAAACTGGAAAATCTAGAAGAAATCGATAATTTCCTGGACACTTACACTCTTCCAAGACTAAACCAGGAAGAAGTTGAATCCATGAATAGACCAATAGCAGGCTCTGAAATTGAGGCAATAATTAGTAGCCTACCAACCAAAAAAAGTCCAGGACCAGATAGATTCACAGCTGAATTCTACCAGAGGTACAAGGAGGAGCTGGTACAATTCCTTCTGAAACTATTCCAATCAATAGAAAAAGAGGGAATCCTCCCTAACTCATTTTAGGAGGCCAACATCATCCTGATACCAAAGCCTGGCAGAGACACAACAAAAAAAGAGAATTTTAGACCAATATCCCTGATGAACATCGATGCAAAAATCCTCAATAAAATACTGGCAAACCGGATTCAGCAGCACATCAAAAAGCTTATCCACCATGATCAAGTGGGCTTCATCCCTGGAATGCAAGGCTGGTTCAACATTCACAAATCAATAAACATAATCCAGCATATAAACAGAAACAAAGACAAGAACCACATCATTATCTCAATAGATGCAGAAAAGGCTTTTGACAAAATTCAACAGCCCTTCATGCTAAAAACGCTCAATAAATTCAGTATTGATGGAACGTACCTCAAAATAATAAGAGCTATTTATGACAAACCCATAGCCAATATCATACTGAATGGGCAAAAACTGAAAAAATTCCCTTTGAAAACTGGCACAAGACAGGGATGCCCTCTCTCACCACTCCTATTCAACATAGTGTTGGAAGTTCTGGCTAGGGCAATCAGGCAAGAGAAAGAAATCAAGGGTATTCAGTTAGGAAAAGAAGTCGTCAAATTGTCCCTTTTTGCAAATGACATGATTGTATATTTAGAAAACCCCATTGTTTTAGCCCAAAATCTCCTTAAGCTGATAAGCAACTTCAGCAAAGTCTCAGGATACAAAATTAATGTGCTAAAATCACAAGCATTCTTATACACCAGTAACAGACAAACAGAGAGCCAAATCATGAATGAATTTCCATTCACAATTGCTTCAAAGAGAATAAAACACCTAGGAATCCAACTTACAAGGGATGTAAAGGATCTCTTCAAGGAGAACTACAAACCATTGCTCAGTGAAATAAAAGAGGACACAAACAAATGGAAGAACATACCATGCTCATGGATAGGAAGAATCAATATCATGAAAATGGCCATACTGCCCGAGGTTATTTATAGATTCAATGCCATCCCCATCAAGCTACCAATGAGTTTCTTCACAGAATTGGAAAAACTGCTTTAAAGTTCATATGGAACCAAAAAAGAGCCCGCATTGCCAAGACAATCCTAAGTCAAAAGAACAAAGCTGGAGGCATCATGCTACCTGACTTCAAACTATACTACAAGGCTACAGTAACCAAAATAGCATGGTACTGGTACCAAAACAGAGATATAGACCAATGGAACAGAACAGAGTCCTCAGAAATAATACCACACATCTACAGCCATCTGATGTTTGACAAACCTGACAAAAACAAGATATGGGGAAAGGATTCCCTATTTAATAAATGGTGTTGAGAAAATTGGCTAGCCATAAGTAGAAAGCTGAAACTGGATCCTTTCCTTACTCCTTATACGAAAATTAATTCAAGATGGATTAGAGACTTAAATGTTAGACCTAATACCATAAAAACTCTAGAAGAAAACCTAGGTAGTACCATTCAGGACATAGGCATGGGCAAAGACTTCATGTCTAAAACACCAAAAGCAACAGCAGCAAAAGCCAAAATTGACAAATGGGATCTCATTAAACTAAAGAGCTTCTGCAAAGCAAAAAAAACTACCATCAGAGTGAACAGGCAACCTACAGAATGGGAGAAAATTTTTGCAATCTACTCATCTGACAAAGGGCTAATATTCAGAACCTACAAAGAACTCAAACAAATTTACAAGAAAAAAACAAACAACCCCATCAAAAAGTGGGCAAAGGGTATGAACAGACATTTCTCAAAAGAAGACATTCATACAGCCAACAGACACATGAAAACATGCTCATCATCACTGGCCATCAGAGAAATGCAAATCAAAACCACAATGAGATACCATCTCACACCAGTTAGAATGGCGATCATTCAAAAGTCAGGAAACAACAGGTGCTGGAGAGGATGTGGAGAAATAGGAACACTTTTACACTATTGGTGGGATTGTAAACTAGTTCAACCATTATGGAAAACAGTATGGCGATTCCTCAAGGATCTAGAACTAGATGTACCATATGACCCAGCCATCCCATTACTGGGTATATACCCAAAGGATTATAAATCATGCTGCTATAAAGACACATGCACACGTATGTTTACTGCGGCACTATTCACAATAGCAAAGACTTGGAATCAACCCAAATGTCCATCAGTGACAGACTGGATTAAGAAAATGTGGCACATATACACCATGGAATACTATGCAGCCATAAAAAAGGATGAGTTGGTGTCCTTTGTAGGGACATGGATGCAGCTGGAAACCATCATTCTTAGCAAACTATCACAAGAACAGAAAACCAAACACCGCATGTTCTCACTCACAGGTGGGAACTGAACAATGAGATCACTTGGACTCGGGAAGGGGAACATCACACACCGGGGTCTATCATGGGGAGGGGGGAGAGGGGAGGGATTGCACTGGGAGTTATACCTGATGTAAATGACGAGTTGATGGGTGCTGACGAGTTGATGGGTGCAGCACAGCAAGATGGCACAAGTATATATATGTAACAAACCTGCACGTTATGCACATGTACCCTAGAACTTAAAGTATAATAATAATAAATAAATAAATAAATAAAAAGAAATGTGCAAAAAACAAATTTTTAAGTATCAAAAGAAACCTACTGTTTACAAATTACTAATACCACATGGTATATTTGAGAGGAATATTCTGAACGAAGAAATGGGGTATCTCATAAGATGCTGTTGTATGCTACACAATGTCTATCGAAATATTTTACTCATGTACATTGTGAATATTTGTGCTTTTAGGAAAAAATGCTATATATTATTAAATATTTTAATATAGACAACTAAAAAGTCCTGAAGAAGTTACAAGAAACTTTAAGTTGCTGAATGGAGTTAAAGGAAAGTATAAGAACTTCACAGGAGCAGAAGTAAATCAACAGAATGACCCAGAGTAGTCAAACTAAGAAAAAAAATGCTCCCTTCAGATACTGACTGATCACAAGGATGTCAAATCTATGTGTGTTGGCCATCTTGTTCCCAGGGAAAATGGAAGAAACACTGGAAATAATATGACTACAGACACCCCAAATATGGTATCTCACAGAAGTGAGAACCAAAGGAAAAACTGAGTGACATAATAAGGAAGAAATGTCTGAAGAAAAAATATGCAACAGCTTTGCAAATTGGAATTATATTTAAAATGCTTATATTAATACAATGAAAAGTAGAAAATCAATATTTATTTTTGTGGAAAGAACAAGAAACTAAAGTTTAAAAGCCAAATTTGAACAACAGCCCAATAGAATATGAATAATACAAAATTAAGTTACTAGACAATGTATAGGTTCACCACTAAATTAAACAGAGATAAGAGGACCAGTGAACTAGAATGTTGAGCAGAATGAATATAGCAAAATACAGTAGAAATAAAATCTCATAAAATTTTAATTTTAGTTAAAGTCTAGAATGAGATGCAAAACATGCCTAATTGTTTCACTAGAACAATGAGTATGAACTGGCCGCAGCAAATAAGGCCAGTCAGATCCAAGGATTGGGTAAACAGAATCTTTCCCTCTATGGGAGTAGCTAAAAAAATGCATTGCAAAGGGCATAGATAGAGAGGAATGAATTATTCCCACCATTGCAATCGGGATCATTATGCCTTTACTTGCATAACTGTTCCAAGTCAAGTAACTAGTCTATTAAGAGACTGGGATGGGACTCAAGGTCAACTCTGCCTGACTCCAAAGCCCATGAACTCCATGGGCCCTTGAGGTTCTGCAGAGTGCCACTTCTGTGACAGAAGTAGGATTCCTTAGACATTCTCATCCATCTATTATGCTTTAATATTGGGAATAATCTCCTTTGGACAATGCTTCTGAAGCAACTTGGAAGGTCTTCAAATAATTTGAGAAAGTGTCTAAGGGCTGAGTTTAGGAAATCAAGGCCCAATATTATTCATTTCTTTTTTTTTTTTGAGACAGAGATTTTGCTCTTGTTGCCCAGGCTGGAGTGCAATGGTGCCATCTCGGCTCACCGCAACCTCCGCTTCCTGGGTTCAAGCAATTCTCTTGCTTCAGCCTCCTGAGTAGCTGGGATTACAGGCATGTGCCACCATGCCTGGCTAATTTTGTATTTTTAGTACAGAAAGGGTTTCTCCATGTTGGTCAGACTGGTCTCCAACTCCTGACCCCAGGTGATTCACCCACCTTGGCCTCCCAAAGTGCTGGGATTACAGGTGTGAGCCACTGCCCCCAGCCTGTTCATTTCTTATCATCAGAAAAATTGGAAAACACATAAGAACACACTCCACATGTTTGTAAATTCTCACGTTTGCAAATTCTTTTCATTTTAGTATTTTCAGGTTATTTATGCTTTCAACACAGATTAAATCAAATTACTGTGCCTGAAATAACCTCTTATTCTAAAAGCAAGTGACATAAAAAATAGATTTGTAGAGAGACATTTCCTCCTGCTACAATTTCCAAGACTCCAAATGCAGGAGTGGTCATAGGGCAAATACCTGCAGCACACATGGAAATCACACACAGCTAATGCATCCCTCACCCTGAAACAGTGGGTCTCACCCCTGGCTCCACATTAGTCACATGTGGAGACCCTACAATTCCTGAAACCCAAATTGCAACAGACCAATAAAATCAAAATCCCTGGAGTAGGGCCCAGACATCAGTATTATTTAAAGTTCTCCGGGTGATTACAGAGTTTAGCCAAGCCCCCAAAGTACCGCTTTAAGCCAATTTTTTTTGATGTACTGGTTGCAAATTGTCTCTTGAATGAATGTAAAATGTTTACTCCTGAGTTGCAGCCTTTCAGTCATACCTGTATTATCTACTCAACTTTTGCAGGAACTGACCTTTGCTACTCCTTTTGTTCCTGATTAACATGCTCCACATGTACTGAGTGCATGCTATGCCCAGGGTCCTGTGCTAGGTGTCTTGGCTTTCAGAGCATCACTATGGGAAAAAGACTTTGCTGGGAAAAAGTTTCATCTCAAAACATCAAAACCATGCCACTTACCAAATGAAGGCAAAAATGGAAAGACCCAAGAGGTGTCCATAAGATTAGAACATTGATACTTTAGAATATTCAAACCCATCTGCTAAGGCCATGAAATTGTGTTCCACCTTACGACAAAAGGAAACACTGCCAATATTCTGAGATAGTGAGTTAGGATTTTGGTGCAATATGTAATATTTAATTTTTTATCGATATACAACATGCATACAGAAACATTCACGTAAAGCTTTATGGATAACAGAGAATTTACATAACTGAGGAATAGAACCAGCTTTACTCCTGCCCAGCAAATAAATTTCTCCCTCCCTCCCTGTCCAAAGGTAAATAAGATCCTGAGGTAACATTGTAAATGAATACTGTACATTTATACAAATGCTATTAAAGACATAAAAATAAAATAGTATATAGACTTGTCACCCAGCTTCAACTACTAATCATGGACCACTTCTGCTTCATCTATACTTCAACCCTTTCCCTATCCCAACTCACTTAATTTTTTTAAGATTTTTTTTTTTTTTTTGTGAAGATGTGCATACATTGCAAGGCATAAACTTTAACTGTACATTTTAGACAAATAGACCCATATAAACTTCACCCCTTCAAAGCAATATTTTCATCCTCAGAAAATTCACTTGTCTTTTGTCCCAGGTAATTTTTGTTTTTTCTCAAGCAGAGATTATCTCTGCGTTGATTTCTTTCACCATAGCATTATTTTGCCTGAAATAATAAAATATATAAATACATAAAGTATAATTTGTGTCCAACTTTCCTCTCATTGAGCAGGTTTATGAATTTTATCCAGGATGTGTGCTTGGCTTTTCATATTCCTGAGCTGTATTTTGTTCTAAAAGCTATACAATTAGTTCATTTTCTTATTGATGGACATTTTGGTTGTTTCCTGTTTTGGGCTATTATGACTAAAAGATATATAAATATTCTTGTGCAAATATATATTTTATATTTCATTCCTTATCATTTACATTAGACTTCTTTCCTTTTTTTAGTGGTTCCTGCAGGGAATACAATATGAATCTTTAATATATCAACCAAATCTACTTTTAGAGTTAATACTATGCTGTCTTAAATATAAAACATGAAAAGTTTGCTACAGAACAGTTCCATTTATCTTCTTATTCCATGTCTTATAAATTTTACAACTAAAAATTATAAATTCTACAAGATAGTGTTATAATTTGCTTCAAACAGTCACCAGTCTAAGAAATTAAGAAAAGAGGTATTAATATTAGACGGTAGATACTTAAAATATGCAAATAAACTTTTCTTTCTTTTTTTTTTTTTGAGATGGAGTTCTGCTCTTGTTGCTCAGGCTGGAATGCAATGGCATGACCTTGGCTCACAGCAACCTCTGCCTACCAGGTTCAAGCAATGCTCCTGCCTCAGCCTCCTGAGTAGCTGGGATTACAAGTGCCCGCCACCACACCCAGTTAATTTTTGTATTTTTAGTAGAGATGGGGTTTCACTATGTTGGCCAGACTGGTCTCGAACTCCTGACCTCAGGTGATCCACCTGCCTCAGCCTCCCAAAGTGCTGGGATTACAGGCATGCACCACTGCGGCTGGCCCAAATACACTCTTCAGTGTTTAAATTTTTCCTGAAATTTTTTAATTTCTCAGGGAATCTTCCCTACAGTAATTATTACTGTGATGTTCTAGTGTTGATTTATTTTGCATTATCCAACTACATTGATTTGTATTTTGAATACTGTAAGATTTCCTTCTTTCCTTATTATATTTAATCTCTTTTAGTAGAGATGTGTGAATATTGCTTTATTATCTAGGCCATAATACAAAGCTATCATTACTTATTGCTCTTATTGTTGGAGCTTGGACCATTGGGAGGTCTTTCAGGTTGGCTCCCTTTGAAAAGTCCCCATAAATTTTATTAAGCACTTTCTTCTTTGTGGCTTTACAAGATACTATAGCTCAACTTGTGTTTTCCAACTTCAGCCCTAGAATTATCAATTTTTACATGTAGCCTTGGTTCCTTTTAATGAATGGTGTTTAGAAACCTAGATTGTATACCTAGGTGTGTTCACTGATACTAGATGTCACTGCTTCTTGGCCCTCAAGAGTGGGGAATGTTATCTATCTCCAAATCATCTATCTATCTATCTATCTATCTATCTATCTATCTATCTATCTATCTATCTATCCTTCCATTCATCCATCCTTCCAGATATCTTAGACACGCTTCATCTATCTTATCTATCTATCTATCTATCTATCTATCTATCTATCTATCTATCTATCTATCTATCTATCTGTCTGTCTGTCTGTCTTTATATCTATTAATCCATCCATCCACCTATCCATCCATCCATCTAGATATATTAGTCATGGGTT